>NC_000079.6:23716074-24062324 GCF_000001635.26 Mus musculus | reverse complement strand
TAGCTGACTGTGAGCATCCACTTCTGTGTTTGCTAGGCCCTGGCATAGTCTCACAAGAGACAGCTATATCAGGGTCCTTTCAGCAAAATCTTGCTAGTGTATGCAATGGTGTCAGCGTTTGGAGGCTAATTATGGGATGGATCCCCAGGTATGGCAGTCTCTAGATGGTCCATCCTTTCTTCTCAGCTCCAAACTTTGTCTCTGTAACTCCTTCCATGGGTGTTTTGTTCCCAATTCTAAGAAGGGGCAAAGAAGACCCTATTTTTTTAAAACTAGTTTAAAGTAATTGCCTCATTTTCTGACACCAGCAGTCCATGTGTGTGGAAGTTCAGACTAGAACTTCAGGCCCAGGCTGGACCTTCAACTTTTGTGAGCATGGTGATGACCTTGAACTTATATCCCTCCTGTCCCCATGATCGCATTGCTGCAGGCATAAGTCATCATGTGAGCTTTTTGTCAGCACTTTTTCTCTTTCTCCTCATGTGTGCTTGTGCACATGTGGGAACACACATCTCTGTAGGTGTGTGTGCAAATAGAGGCCAGAGGTCAAACTCAAGGATCCAGAACTGTCTACCATGTATTTTAGAACAATGTCTCCCACTGGGACTTGGTGCTTGCTGGTTCCTGTCTCTGTCTCTACTGAGATTATAGCTATACATCACTATGCTTGGCTTTTTAAATGGGTTCTGGGATTTGAACTCAGGTCTCTGTGCTTTGAAGATGACTGAGCCACCTATGTCTTCAACTCCAGCAGTTATTAGTTAAACGGTTTGTTCACAAGGCTGAAAACCACAGGCTGTGGTCAGTGTGTCTCATTAATAATCAGCTGCACTAATGTTAACTTGCACAGAAGTTGATCCACATCATGATTGTTAAATTCCTCTTTGCAGTTTTATTCTGATTAACTAACACTTTGGAAAGTGAACTGTGATACTGTGTAGCTACCACTCCACCCCCCAACCCCCACCCCAGGCCCAGCCACAGGTCTAAGACTGGTTTCTATTGCTATGAAAACACTCTGGCAAAAGGAGAGGGCTTTAATTTTAGCTCACAATAGAAACACGGTTTTTACTGTGTGTTTTGAGACTGGCTGTCTTGTAGTCCAGGCTAGCCTGGAACTCTTGATTCTCCAGCTCTAGTTTCTTAATGCTTGGGTTATCACTGTGTACCCACTATACCTTGTGAGGCAAAGATTTTTGTCTTGGTCCTGAATTCAACAATATTTGAATTTGGGAAAGGACTGTCTATAGATTCTAAGAGTAAACTTGGTGTACAGTGAAAGGGTATGCCCATCAAATGAGAGGAAGATGGGAGATCCTTGATGGAGACCTCTTACTTGGGTCATGGATGAAGGAGAGACTGGAGAGATGGCTGCTGGCCCTCAGTAAACCCAGGATTGCAATATAGTAGCACATGCCTGTAATCCCAACATTTAGAAGGTGAAAGGTAGGTTTGGTGATTCTAGGCTACCCTGGGCTACATAAGTCCTTGTTTTAGAATAAACAATGAAACAGGTAAAGAGGCAGAAGTACTGTTTGCTGGTCAAGTCTTACATAGTTATGAATTGTCAGAAACTCTGGTTCCAAAGTAAAGGCTAGACCCATTTCTTTATCCTTGAAATATTTCTTGTGTACCAGATATTCATGGCTTCTCACAGTGGGTAAATGAAACTTTCCACCAGGCTTGCCACACTGAAGGGCATCATCAGAGTGCTAATTTGGGTAGATCCAGGAGCTGACACAAAAGTAACTCCTGGATTTGCTTAGACATTGGAAGGTGGGAGTGTACCACTAACATGAGGTCACGGAGAAAGGCTTTCTTTCTGGGGGCCATGCATTTCCTTTGCATTGTAAGGTCTATGAGAAGAATTTATGATCAAGCAGGGAAAGGTGTGAACATGGCTGAGTTCGCCCAGAAGACAGAGTAAGTTCAAGGCTGAGACAACTTAATGAGACCCAGTCTTTAAAATGAAAACTCAGAAGCAGGCTGGGGTGCCATTGAGTGGTAGTGTGTGTTCCTATCATGTGCAAAGTTCAAGTTCAGTCCCCAGTTCCCCACACATGGTGTGGACCATGAGGGATAAACAGGCTGGCTGTAGTGACTTGTGGAAGAGTTACTGTGAATTTGAGTTGTAGCCTGTGCTACATAGTAGCGACTGAGACCTATCTTAAAAAGCATTTTTTTTAAAGAAGTATGAACATAGTATGGGATTCCTTCAAGTGTCTGTTTCAGTTGTGCATACGTGTGCCTGTGAGAGCTTGTCATGTACCTTACCTGCTATACTTTAGCCTTCCTTACCCAGGAGGCACGAGGAGCTGAGGAGATGGCTTAGAGAGTAAGATGATTGTTGAACAACCATAGGACCTGAGTCAGATACCCATCTCAAAAAGCTGGCCATGGCAGTGCACATCTGCAAGCCCACCACTGGAAACAAAAGCATCCCTGGCCTTGCTGGTGAGCCAATCAAGCTGAAATGTTGAGCTTTAGGCTCAGGGAGAGACTCTCTCCAAACATGTTGTGGAGAGTGATCTATAGGAAGACATTTGACATTGACCTCTGGCCTCTGCACACATAGGAGCCTGTATCCATAGACCACACACTAAAAAGTAATCTCTTAAACAGACTCAGGGCAACCCCAGGCATTGAGTGCCAGCAGTGTACTCTGTACCTTATGCATAGCTGTGGGCTTGCTGGAACCTGCTGTCAGTATTACCAGTTTAAAAGCTGAGAGCAGAAGGAATGTGTTTAACCAGAAAAAGCAGGAGCCTTAAGTAGTATCACTTGTGGTATTCAGCCATAATTCTGACCTCATTTTTTCCTTCATCTCAGTTTATCATTAAAAAAAATCTATCTTATATGTGCCCATGCTCATTGTTGGACTGAAGTGATTCTTCACTAATAAGGTCAGATACAGTTGGATAGTATGTTCTAAGAGAAGAGTGCTAGTTGCTATGGAAACAGAGAAGGCTACTAGGGGAGGGATGTTGTCAAGGAGGGCTTCCTGGAGGAAGGTTCTAAGCATTATACTAGGTACACAGCTACACTGGCATTTGGAAAGGCAGTTGCTGGGGAAGAGGATGAGTAAGTAAACCCAGGAGAGAGCCTCAGGAGCTGGGCAGAGGGAGACAGAGTGTTGGTCACTATAGTATAACAAGACTAAAGGGAAAGAGGCTTGCTGAGGCTGGAGGGAAAACAGAAGCCATATTTTCATCACGCATGGCCTTGTACTACAGTATGAGGGGGAGTGGGCTGGAAGAGACAGTTTAGGAAGAATCAGATGTTACTGATGTCCACCGAGATGCTGACAAGGCCCTAGTGAGCTGCTGGTTTGTGGGAAATTAACGACTGGGCTCTGGGTTCAGTGGTCACCACACCCATATAATTCATGCTACAGATATGCGTCCCAGACCAGCTTTGCTCTCTATATACTTTGAGACAGGCTCTTGTCTGGCCACCATGCTCAGCCTTTAAAGATTCCCTTTGGTGGCTGTAACAAAGCTCTTCATTATGTGCTTTGTGGCCTCACCCAAAGAGCTAAAGGAGCCGATGCCCCATGAGTGGTTACTTGATATGGAAATCCTAAGTTTCGGAGATTCAATAAAGGACTTTTCTGGGAACAAAAGAAACTGCATCCATGTGCACCAAGCTGCTCATGTTTTGCTATAAACCAATACCCTTGGAAATATATGGGAAGTATGTTCCATAGGACATTTACCAAACTTTTCACTGTAGCTTGGCTATAAATCTTGAGTTCATTTTAAATAAGTTCAAATCCAGAGGAAAAATAGTGTACAATATCACTGTGTTCTTGACATTCTCTCATTGGCGAAATAGATTCTGTCAAAGTATTTCCTAAGCCAGGCATGGGCGTGTACACCTGAAATCCCATGATTTAGGGGGTGGAGCAGGAGGCTCAGAAGTTCTGAGTCATATTTGGCTACATAGCAAGTTCCAAGGCTAACCTGTGGCTCAGGAGAAGCTTGGTCACATTGTTTTCACCAGGAAAAAGAGAGAGAGAGAGAGAGAGAGAAGGAAGAGAGAAGAAAGGAAAAGAAGAGTGCTCTAAAATGATGAAAACAGCAGACCAGTGATCACTGCATTTGGTGGGCTGACACAGGCTGACTGATGAAATTCTGAATTTAATACTTTCTTTTAAAGCTAGCCTAGGCTACGTGGTGCATTCTAGATATACCCGCAATATAGAGTGAGACTCTGTATCAAACCAAAATAAAGATGAGTACATCAAGTAATGAATCTCTAATTTTCAGAGCCTCTCTTGGGAATCTAACCAGAAGGGAAGGGAAGTAAAAGGAGTCAATATGAATGTGATGAGAGCAAGGGAGATGGCCCAGCAAGCACAAAGACCTGAGTTTGAGCCCCAGCATCACATAAAAGTCCACATATGGTTACAGTGCACGTAGAATACCATTGCTGGAGAGTCAGTGACAGGCTGATCCTTGGGGCTTGCCAGCCAACCAGGATAGCCAGATTAGTGAGCTCCAGATCCAGTGACAGACCCTGTCTTTAAAAAAAAAAGAAAAGTTTTTAAGAGAGATAGAAAACTATTAAAGAAGACATCCAGTATTTACCTTTGGCCTATGCTCCCACATGTGTGCACATGCGCGCGTGCACACACACACACACAGACACATAATCACATATGCCACATACACACATCATATACATATGCCACATACACACATCATATACATATACCACAGACACAAACAGCAAAGCATAGCAAATATTCTGGTTTCTAGAACAGACCAGGTTTTCCAAGTTTAGGTGGTAAGGCATGTTTGCCCAAAGCACTGTTTGAAGATAAAGAGTTAGAATGAAGAAAATTGAGGTCTTGACCTCAGAAAAGCTTGAGACCCATGGGATTTAAGCCTTGTGGTAAGACTAGTTGGTGCTTATAGAATCCCCCAGAATCTCCACTCACCAAGCCTGAGGTTCCCCTGCTTGGTACCACTGGAGTTTAACTGTTCTACACACACACACACGCACACACACACAAACACACACACACACACACTCATTCTCTCTCTCTCTCTCTCTCTCTCCCCCTCTCCCCCTCTCCCCCTCTCCCCCTCTCCCCCTCTCCCCTCTCCCCTCTCTCCTCCCTGCACATCTACAGGGAATAGTCAAGGGAAGTCAGTTCTCTCATTCTACCTCATTGGCTCTGGGGATGGAGCCTGGGTCACCAGGATTGGTGGCAAAGCCTTTATAAACCTGCTGTGCCATCTTACCACCCACATTACTTTCTTAAGGAGTAAACTATCGCCTATGATGTTGAAACTTGGAGTCTATTCTGGAGACCAGTATTCCCCTAACCTCCTGGCCTATTATGGTAAATGGATTTTTCTAAATTAAGTAGCTTTAACATGTATTCCAGAGGTGTGATACCCGATAGGGTTTTCCTCGTTCTTTCACAGTAGTGAAAACAGATGCTAGCAGAGCTTCCATGAAGCTGCAGCAGCACCATCTTACTGAAAGCAAGGTTCTTAGAGATTCCTCTGCTCTCTTTCACTGTAGGAAATAGGAGCAGAGGACCCATTGCTGTTAGTGCATATCACGTCCCCGTATCCAGCTGTATTACCACGTGCTAAAAGATACTTGCTTTAAGGAAGTGGGGTACATGCCTATAATTACAGCACTCAGGACAGAGAAGCAGGTAGATCCAAGTTCAAGGCCAACCTCAGCTATGGAGAAAGTTTAAGACCAGACTAGGCTACAGTGAAAACCCATCTTAGAAAACAACAACAAACAATAACAAAAATACATAGTTTCTTGAAGTCAGTACCAGATAATTTCTTTCTTTTTTCTGATATCAAGGAAAATATTCTATTCATTTGTAAAGAGAGTACTCAAATATAAAATTTTGCTTTGGGTTCATTCATCAGATTAAAGTGGATTAAAAAGTGAAATGTTTCCTGTTCCCTGGAGAAAGTGGCATTGTAGGCAGGTAAAGGCTTAATTTTTATTTCATCAAAAAATATTTATAGATCTGAAAAGTAAGGAAAGGAGCCATTTCAACTTCAGGACCACACTCCATTGTGCTACTATGACAGCTCTGGCCAGTACTGTCCTCAGAGTGTGTGTCTGGGCATCACAGTACCAGCTCACGTTGTAGGTGAAGGCAGACCATGGTGGAGAGCTAATGAGGGCAGTGTGGGAGCTGATTTAATGTAACAGTGTCAGGGAGAAGCATGGTGCGTCCTCCATCTCCTACCCTTCCTCCCTCTGTCCCCTGATTTGCTGCAGCGTCTTCCTTGGGTCTCAGCGTCTTCCTTGGGTTTAAGGGAAGAACTCCATATTATCCAGCAGTTAACAAAGAGCCGCATCTGTTTTTCTCAGCTGATTTACACTACCTCAGACATTTGAAAATAGGCATGCATTAAAAATACCTCTCTAAGTACAAAGGTGGCAACACTAGGCTAGACGTTTAAGGCTATAAAATCAATTAAGACCAGAGTCAGCTTCCCTTTGAGCATTGACTCAGCAGATGATCTAGTTGGGAATACTTAGGTTTTCTCATGTAGTTCATTAAGCAGGGATTACCTATATCCATTTTCAAAGTGCACAGAGAAGTACAAGGTCAGCCAAGGATGCCTTAAATCAAAGAGCGAGGATTGGTATTATATCCAAAGAGACCATCTCAAAGGACATGCAGGGCAGATTGAATGGACCCCAGTGGGACACTGAATGCCAGAAAGAATAGCAATTGCAAAGTCTTATTATACACTGAATTAATTTTTAAAAAACCCACGTTTGTAGTAATGCTTCAAAAAATATATCAAGGAGTGGTCACAGGGGCTTATAAAAGACAGGCAGCTAGTAGATATAGGAAGCAGAAAGCAGTATAAAAAAAAATCTATCTTTACAGCTCTCATTGTACTCACTAATCCAGGCAAAAATTGCTAGTAGTTGCTTAAAAATAGGCTCTCTGCATGGACTGAAAGTAGCACTTCCCTGAGTGGCTGTTAATGACAGAGAGGAGTGGCACTTGACAGTGAAGCACCTAGGCAGTCCCCACTCCAATCAAGACACCAAGCAGCATCCTCAACAATAGTGTGCCCACATGACTCAGGATGCCTGTTGTGACTGACCCAGCAGGTCACAGTACCCACTGTGTGGCACTCCTGCCTAAAGATATTCACGTGCATCTCATCATGATGAAATGAAAGGACAGGAGATGAGGCGAGCATATGCAGCAGCCGTCAAGGCAGTCAGTATTATGAAGAAGAAAGGTTGCACTGGGGTAGGGGAAAGAGGTAGGTGGGTGCTGGGTTATATATGAGGTGCAATTCTTCTCTGGGTCCTGGACCTAAAGAGGAGGAGATGTTATATGTTTGAGGATAATTGAGGGAGTCTGACACTGGCAGATGCCGGCACATAGAATGCAGAGGCAGGAAGACCAGGAGTACAGCATCATCCTTAGCTACACTGGGAGTTTGAGGCCAGCCTTGGCTACACGTGACCCTGTCTCAAAGAAAACAAAAAATAGCACTGTAGTGTGCAGTTGTGAACCCAGTGAACATAGACTATAGTATATGAGTTACGTACCATACAATGGCTTTTAATTTCCTTTGATTCGACAATCATGCATAGTTTCAGAGGAACACGTCATTCTTGGGATGATCACGTAGAGGTACATAAGGAAGAAATATGAACGTATATTAACCTTTAAATGATTCTACCATGACAAGAAGAATCAGCAGGTGAAGGTGCTTACTGCCAAGCTTGACAATCTGAGATCCATCACCATGCCCACATGGAAGAAGGAGAGAATTGACTCCTGCAGGTTGATATTTGACCTCCACCCATGTGCCATGGCATGTATGCATGCACTAGAGCACATGATCATATGCATGCACACACACACACAAAACAACAATAAATAAATGCAATAGATAGTTCCAACATAATTTATATGTGTAAAGGGGGGAGGGACAGATAAAGAGTATAAGAATGTGTCCTATGGAGGTGTGCTGAGACAGCCCTTCTCCCTGAGGGACCAGCCACATGATGCTATAGCATAGAATAGAGTTTATTTAGGGCATGGGAGGGGAGTTAAGAGGGTAGTAGAGGCTGAGAAAGGCAGAGAGAGGGAAAGAGTAGAGAAGTAGAGGCTGACGAGTGGAGTGGGGGAACAAGGAGGCAAGAGGCAAGAAAGCAAGAGTAAGAGAGAGAGGAAGAGGCAAGCAGCCCCTTTTATAGGGGGCCAGGCCTACCTGGCTGTTGCCAGGTAACTGTAGGGGTAGAGTCCAGACAGAGTACCAACAGAAGGAAGTCAAGTACCCTGGAGTGCCAGCATGTGGCCTGCTGAACATGAGAGAAGAGTCTTGTACTGATTACCCCTCTTTTTATAAGATTGAAAGTACTTAAGTAGTTGAAGAGGAAAGTAGATATATACATTTGAAGAGTTTAATGTCCAAAGAAGTGGATTCCAGTTTATGAACCATGTGAGTCTGTACAGAAAACTTAATTATACAAGTGTGAGACAAAAACATAAAAGTGTTGGAGTTAAGTGATCGTATCTAACTTAAAAGTTCGTTCACTTTTTTTTCTTTTGTTTTGGGTTTTCTGTCATGTTGTTTCTTCCTCAATGCTGGACAGTGCTGGAGTCTGCGCCTTGCACATGCTAGGCAAGTGCTCACCCACTGAGCCGTGACTCAGTCCTGAAAGAATTCTTCTTCACAGTAGGTTGAGTCCTCACTATCCTGCCTGTGTGCAGAATGCTCCTCTTGGTACCAGTGCCTGTAGTACGAACAGTTGCGTTGGGTTGAAATAATGATTCGACTCACTCATTCATTTACTAGAATTCTTCAAGGTTACCCTTTCCACCTAAAGATGTTCATTTTGTTTTCCAATGGATGCCTGGGAAGTGGGGTGGGAAGGAGGTGCCCACAGGAAGCTCTTGAGCTCAGCTCTAGGTATCCTCCTGTTTTAGCCAAATTTGTATGATTTTTTTAAATGTGCTTTTAGCGCAAAGCTTATGTTTCAAAAGGCACCCTGCAATATCTTTACACCTTCCATCTGGGTGTGTCCCAGCACTCTGGAGGCAGAGCCCAGCAAGACTTTTGTGACATTGAGGCCAACCTAGTGTACCTACCAAGTTCTAGAGCAACCATGGCTGCATATACCCTGTCTAGCAAAAAGTAGCTACAAAATCCCAGGGGTTTATAATAACAGATGCTATAATAAACTTGTTGGCCATTAACTTATAAAAAGTGCTTACCTCCAGCCAGACACCTCCAGCTTACACTCTAACCTCACTTACAAAGTTATCGTAAGGGTAAATCATCTTCTTGTAGTTGGAATGTGTGAGCCTGGGGCAGCCCTTTGCTGTCTGGGGTCCCACTTCAGGCTGCTGCACTTGAAGTCTGTCACCTGTTGTTCAGAGAGTTTTCCCTTCATCTTACCTGGACTGGGCCAGTCCGTGAAGTCAAATTTGCTGTCTTACTAAGGAAGTGCTAAATGTCTGACAAAAGATTGCTAAGTAGGATAAGCACTAACACCATTGAAGTTGATATTAAGTTCTTGGTTCTAGAGAATACTGTACCCTAAGTGTTGGAAGGCAACTTCTCTGGAAATTTTTGAATTAACAGTAGTATTAAAAAAAAATACTTATGTAAAACAACCCTGAGTCATTTTAAGAAGTTTATAGATTTCTTCCTGCCTATTACAGTACATCACTTTTTAAACCCTCAAACTCTTTTGATCTACTGGGTCATTTTATCATTAATTCCCAGCAGAAGGTGGTCCTACAGGTAGTATCTGGAGCCTTCTGTTGAGCTCCTAGGGAGTAACTCCATGTGTCCTTTCCATAGATTAGACTTGGTTCTGAACAAACATTCTGAGGTGTTGCTAAGCAGTTTGTCTTTCTATTGCTGTGATACAATACCATGATCAAAAGCAACTTGGGGGGAAGGAAAGGGTTTATTTCAGCTTACAGGTCTCAGGTCACACTCCATCACTGGCTGAGGAAAGTTGGGTCAGGAACTAAAGCAAAGCTGTGATGAGGGAGTGCTGCTTACTGGTTTGTTCTTTGTGACTTGTTGGGCTTACTTGTTTCTACACCCCAGACCACTTGCCTAGTAGTGCCATCACCTGCAATGTGCTGGGTTCTTCTATATCAACCATTCATTAAAAACATGCCCCACAGGCTTGCCTATAGTTGTGGTTCCCTCTTCTAAGATAATTCTAGTTTGCGAGTGGGAGCAAGCAGGACCATTATTAAAAATATTCTTCAGTGCCAAATGCTCATCATATTCCCAGCTCCCATGAGCCAGCTGGTGACAGGCCAGCATCTTTTATCTAAAGGTATGCACTGGAACACAAACTCAGTGGGGAGCTTATTTAATTTACCTCCATTCTGTCCCTTCTCCAAGAGGAACCAACAAGCAGTAGGTATTCTGTAATCTTTGTGAAATCTTAAATAAGCTTAAGCATTACAGATAGCATAGTGGCCACCTTCAGCCACTGTGACCAGCTATCTTTCTCTCCTTCCTCTTCCCATGGGCACCATCACAGTGTGAAGGGACAGTTGTTTTCAATGTTTATGCATACATCTGTTCATGAGCAGCTAGCTCATGGTGTGGACCTTAGAATGGACATAGCTGGCACACCAATGTGTATCTTCCTGAAACTCTTTGGTGAACATTGTTTGCCAATTTCATCATGCCGCTCGTTTTATGTGGTTTTCTATTTTTAGCTGCCATTCCTCCTTGCATCTATAAACCAGTGTTTCCTGTCTGTTTCATTTATTCATTCCCCAACAGTGGGTTTTTTAGATCATTCCAGATATTTCTCAGTGAAAAACAGAACAAAACAAAACAAAACAACTTTTTACTTAATCTTTCCCAACCCTAGTCTTCCCTTTGGAAAGAAAAGGAGGAAATGGTTATATTCACACATAGGGCCATCCACTGAAGCCAGTGAGGCCAGCTTGGTGCAGCATGGCCGGTGGGTGCTGTAGTAAACATTTCATAATCTGTATCTTATTTAATCCTCACAATCGTTTATTTTAAACTGGAAAACCAGCCTGATTCCTCAGATTCCATAACTAAGCCAATGGGAGATCCAGAGCTTGAGCCCATTTCTTGGATGCCTCTTTCTGCTTGCAACTCCTTCCTGACTTAGTGTAGAGATGGTAACATCAGGGCAGCCTAAATGAGTTTCAAAGACATAGAGATATAAGAGTGAGTGTTCTTCACCTTGTCTAGATGTTGAGTTGTTGATTGCTGGGGTTCCCTTCTTCATTCGGACTGTCACTTTAGGAAATGAACCAATGAAAAGACTATTCAGTGTTACTTGTTATCATCATTGAGTGTGTAGCTGGGGCAGAGGACTTGTCTTGATGAATTAACCTTTCAGAAAGGGAAAGCCCAAGATGATCTCTGAGACTCACTCCTTATACCAAGAGCTATAATCCCACTTCTGTGGATGCTCTGGGGGCTTATGTGTTAACACAGGCATGGCAATTGAAGATTTGAAAGTATATTTTTTATTCTTTCTCCTTAGCAAAGATTTTGTGTGTGTGTGTGTGTGTGCTCACTTGATAAGTCATAAAATAAACCATGTTTGAAGAAAAATGCTTAGTGAGTATAAAATTAGAATTCTGAGGGTGAGGCTTTCTCCCAGCCTTGCCAGCGAAAGCCTGTGTGTGTGTGTGTGTGTGTGTGTGTGTGTGTGTGTGTGTGTGTGTGTGTGTGTGTGCGTGCGCCCATGATGGCAGGGGTGGTCATGAGGAATGGCTGTTCCTTTCAGCCTCCCTTTCCTCTGCAGCGATGCACGCTGTTTACACAAGCAGCCTGAGGAGCTCTGTAGTTTCATTTCATTTTATGTTGAGCATAAAATACAGAACTAAGAAAAAGGCAGCCTCAGAGAGGCAGAGCAAGGAGACTTCCACACAGCATGCCTTCTGGAAACCTCAGAAGGATCCTCTGTCACCTCATGCTATTGTCAAACACTTTGATGACTCAAGTACAACTTTTAAAATCAATTAAAAATAATGAGATATGTTAAAAGCTGTCAATGATGACCAATGAATGAAGAGTTAATGGATGTAAAATGGTAATTCCCACCAGAAAATATTTAGCTGCACTTTGACTGGTCGACTGGGTAAGATTCCAGCATCAGATCTGTAAGCAGCTTTGATAACTGAGGGAGTGAGAGAATTACAAGTGTTTATCTCCCGAAAGGCAGCAAGAGCAAAGAGGGATATAAATGGGCTTTTAGGAGACATCCATGTTTATCCAAAGATAGCCAGTCCTCACACTGTTGCAAGGGCACAAGGAGAGACCTGTGCGGGGGTTTTCTAACAACTGTCCAGTAGTCTGCCCACGGAGCGCCCTGGCAGGTGACGATGTCGCTGTGCATTTGGAGGCATACTTAGAAAAAGAGCTCAAATCTGTATGGAAGAACATTGCAGCTCTCAAGCTGTAACTGTGCTATTGCTTATTAGAAGCTAGACTGGATGCTTTGTGCAGTTAACTTGGCACCACTCTCACCCTGTCCCTTTGCTGCAATGGCTTTCTATGTATTTTAGCTTTTTCTACTTTGTTTGTAAATGCTCTCCCTCCCTCCCTTTCCCTTGTGACGCTGTTGCTTTGTCTCTCTTCCATTCATATTTTTTTCCCTTTCCTTTTGCTGCATGGAGACTCTCTGCTGTACAAGTGTAAGTATCCTCCAGTGGCACTGCAATCCCTGGCCCTGCTGGTTGGCATTGTCATGCTCCATTTGCTTCTGCACGGCCTGGCTGTTCTCCCGGGAGATGTTGTCATCCCATCAGCAGATCCTGAATGAAATAGGCAACAATTTAGATACAGGATTGGGGTTGACCAGATGGTTCAGTCTTAAATAAACCAAGGGGTGAATTGAAAATCTCCCCAGCTGGATGCCTGAGAGTAAGGGAACTTGGATGAGGAGGGTGCCACATTTTGGGGGGAGAGAGGCAGTTCTTAAGACTCAAGGGCAAAATGCCCAAGTATTTGTCATTCTTGTCATATCGCTTGTTGCAGGCCCAGAACTATAGAAAATTGGCATTGTGATTCGTTCCTCATGTTGGACTTTCCTGATCTGTTTCTCAACTGGAATTAATTTAGTGGGGGAAGGAAGGTCCTTTTTTTGCCTAGAGGAAGAAGAAAATAATTTTGGGTTTTGAGCTTGAAATTAAAGCATTATAGACTAATTTTTTGTGCAAATTTGGTGCAAAAAAAGTGCTTTTAATAAGGAAACTATCTTATCCTATCTTCATGGTGATTCAAGCAATTTTATTCTCATTTTTAAAAACTAGCATGCTTAGGGATCTCCTGTTAGAAGTGGGTCTGAGAGGGGGAAACGGCTGTGAACCAAGATCTAGCATTACTTTGTAAATTGCGGTTATAGAATTTACAGTGGACAAATCTTTGTTGAGCTGCAAGCAGAATAGTTTTACACTCATTATAAAAATTAGATCCAGTGAGTAAGATTTCCAAGTAACGTTGATAACCGCGCTGCTTTTGGTCTCTTCAGAAACAGCCCTGGAGTGCTGTTCACACTTATAGCACGGGACAGGTTTATTGGCACTTTATGGTGTCAAGATGGGAGAGTCTATATTTAGGGCTTCCTTCTAAAATTGCATTTTAAAATGAAGATTTAACATATTTTTCCTTTTCTTACTCATAAGATGCATTTTTAAAAGTTGGCTGTCTTAGCTTAAAGCTAGCCCTGCTCCTTCTGCTTCGGCTGCCCGTGCCCTTCATCTGATGAGCAGTTTATGATTTCCTTGACTCTGAAAGTTGCTTAGCCATTGACAAGTGCCCAAAGATAGCAGATGAGAACTATCCACTATCTGAAGGAATTAACCCTTTCATTTTGGTACAAAAGGAGAAAAGCACTCAGAGTTCTGAGAGGGGCCACTGCAGTCAGTCCTCCCGGGATACAGTTTATCAGCCTAATGGACAGGAGGAGGAGGAGGAGCAGTGGAAACAAATAAATGGATGGCTAGAGAAGCAAGTGAGACTGGGCAAGTGTGTATTTATGGAAAAAAATTAAGAAAGAAAGCAAGGAAAAGGCCCAGCATGTAAGAGATGAGGTTGAGAGAAAGAGATGAAGCCCCTAGCACTTGGAGAGTCTTTCGTTGTTTTGAGACAGGGTCTTGTCTGTAACCCTGGCTTCAAACTTGCAGCAGTCCTCCTGCTTCAGCCCCTACTCAGCGCTTGGTTGCATTCTTGGCGACAGGTATAGAAACCAGCTGAGCTGCTGTTTCTCCCTTTAGCCAAGAACCACCAGCCCTTTCTAAGTATGGCAAAACTTGAGAACTAACAGAAATAGTAAGATCAACAAAGGACTTTTAAAGAAAATATAATTAGCAATTCTCAGCTCTTAGAAAGGTCATTCGTGTGTGCAGTGGTGGTGGCTTTCCTCTTAATCCCCGTACTCAAGAGGTAGAGGCAGGTGGATCTCTATGAGTTTGAGCCCAGCCTGGTCTACAGAGCTAGTTTTAGGATACACAAAGAAACCCTGTCCCAAAAAAACCAAACCAAACCAAACCAAACGACTCCTCCCACAAAAGTTACACAATGAAGTGTACTAGACAAGAGTTTTCTCCTGACATTTGAACTTTATACCAGGCTTTGAAATATTGGAAAACACAACCCTAATAAGAAAAGTAATTTCATTCTGATCCATGTTAGCCATGGTGACTTTTATGTTTTAATGTGTCTCCAGAATTAGGCTAAGCTAAACGACTTATTATAGACAGGTCACTGTAGAAGTGTGGTCCTGGTTCTTCCTTCCAGCCCTGTGCTCTCAGGAGGAAGACTTGGACTCAGAATAGATTCACTAATACATTGCTCACATAGCTAGGCTCTTCTCTGACTGGATCATAACTTTTTACAACCCATTTACTCTAATCTACATTCTGCCATGTGGCTGCTTACCTATGCTCAAGTACCATCTTGCCACACCTTCTAGGGTGAATCTCCCATGCCTGGTGCTATCCCAGAATTCTTTTTGCCTCTGGAATGTTCCACCTTCTATTCTACCCTTTCCCCATAGGATTTTATAATTGACAGGTGTTGCATCCATACAATACACAAGATATTCTCTTTATAGGTCACCAAGTTTGCAAATGAGTTTCATTTCATAGATATTATCTATCCTTTATCTGTATATGAAATTATGTATAATTTTCATATATGAACCCTTTTCATATATTAAAGCTAGTATATGGATATAAAATGTTACAATTTTGACACAGTTTACATGTATTTCTTATCTATCATAATAGGTTTAAGGATAGGGGAACCTGAGCTAAATTATTTCTTGTTTATTTATTTGTTTGTTTGCTTGCTTGCTTGTTTTTACCCATGAATGTTCTCTAAAACCAAATCCAGAGGCACAAGAAGGAAACAAATTTCAGTTCTCCTACACACATGTATTTTAAACTTCTTTCCAAGTTGTTATTATTTGAATAAAATTCTATCCCAAGCATAGCTTTTGTTGTTTTTTCCTGTGTAGTTTAGACAAGGTCTTGTGTAGTCAAGGCTCACGTCAAACTTGCTATAAGTTCAGGCTGGCTTGAGTTTGGGATCCTTCTGTGCTGGGATCATGGGTAAATACCATATGCTTGGTGCTGGTTTCCCTATAGATCCTTTTCGTTACTGAGATTGTATGAAAAGTATATACAACTCTGAAGAACTGAGCACATGTATTTTGTTAGCGATTTTCCTTATAAATAGACCTTGTTGGATTTTTGCTTAGTCTGAAAGGTGAGTTGCTTTCCAGGCCAGTCCACTGCTCCCATGCAACCTGTGAGCTTCCCACAGTCTGGCCACCTCCAGCATGTTACACTGGTCTTTCAGGAAAGCTGTTGTGTGTGTGTGAATCTCATCACTCAACATTTATCTATCTATCTTTCCTCCCAACATTAAATAGTAACAAATGGGTATTTTTATTAAAAGCAAGGTAACTGTCAAAACTGAAATATTGTTTGTCGTTCCAGGCCTATGTGAACCACTTTATTTCTTTAAAGAATGTAGAATTTGAGGAAGCTTTAGCTGATTATTGTCACGCCAAAGTATGCAACATTCTTTCAGTTCTATTTGCCTCTTAGTTATATGTGGATCAGCTTTTCAAGGCAGGCATGGTGGCGCCTGCCTAAAATCCCAACATTTAAGGGTCTGAGGCAGGAAGATTGTGAGTTTGAGGCTAGCCTAGGCTACATAGTAAGAGCTTGTCTCCAAAATCCTTACCTATTCTTTCCTCCCCAAAACAGAACAAAAATGAAATTCAAAACAGCATCACGATGGTTTTAACACAGCTGCAGCCCATCATCTGTATTGGTAGCAATGGCAGAGTAAGAAAATCACTGGGCTAGCGCCTTCTCTGGTTCCAATTCTGGCCCAGGTCCTCTGACGGCTCAGATTAGTGTTTATTATCCCTCCCATGACTTTATGATGGCCTTCAAGTGTATCTGTATATTGAATGCCCGAGGTGCTTCCCAGCCTCAGCATGGGTGTATGTTCTGAGGGAGACAGCTGTGGGTGGTGGAGGATGGCCCATGCTAGGTGACAGGTGTGGGTGGTGGTGGAAGACTCACTGGATGACAGATGTGAGTTGTTGCTTGTCACGGACACTTAGAACATGTTCTCAAGTGGGACCTCGCTTTGGGGTTTATTTTTTAAAGGACACTAGCTGGATCTAAGACCTTTCCTGAGAAATGCCAGCAGATAATTTTAAGTTGAGACACACTGTCCTAAAATTTTGATGACACACTGAGAAACAAAGAGTTAAGCTACCTAAAGCATTGAAGTGACAGACAGAGGTTGCATTCAGTGTGCCTGCACCAATGTTGCTGTGACAACCGACAATTACAGTCATGAATAATCTCTTTCAGCGCTTTGTGACTGATTTTTACAGCCTTTGAGTCTGATTCTTTATCTCCATTTGGACATTCTTGAGTATGGAGTTAAATGATCATTCCCTGTTCTTTTCAGCTGTAAGAATAGATTTTTAACTGGCTAGAGGTGTAGGATAAAAGAGCCGTTTTATCACTTGTGAATAAACTGAATCTCTTGTGAAAGTTCTAAACGTTTAGAAATTTGCCGTGCATCTCCCGAGTCAACCTAGCAGCAGCTACAGCAGAGCCATTGTTAAATAGTGAACCTGTTTTAACCACCCTATCCCTGGTGCTTTAGGGTTTGAGAAAAAAGTTTCCCTGCTCACCTAAGTATTGCCTCTATCTGATTGCCAGATGACTCCTAAGTCCAAGAGGAAGAGCATCCACAGCCGAATGCTGCGGCCTGTCTCCAGGGCCTTCGGTGAGTGTGGCACCAATGCCAGCCCCTTCCTTACAACTGGAGAACACCCCAGCTGGGAGTTCACACTCTCCCTAGGGATCCACTCTGTAACCTGGGAAAGATTTGGGTACTTGGTGAGGAGCAGTTGACTTAGAAATTACTTTCAGAGGCCAGGTATGGTTGCTCATTCCTATAATCTTTGCACTTGGGGGACAGAGGCAGGAGGATAGACCTGAGTTGGAGGTCAGCCTGAGTACACTGTGAGTTCCAGGCTAGCCTGGCTACAAAGACCCTGTCTGAAAAAAGAACAAAGTAAAAGCTGATGTGTATAGATTTCTCAGGACTTTATTATTGCTGGCGATGGAACTGGGCTTCTCTATCTTTCCTCCGTGTCCTTCTCCCTCCTTTCTTTCTTCCCTTCCTCTATCCCTCCATCCTTTGCTTCCTCTTTCTTTCTCCTTTCTTTCCTTCCTTCTTTTTTTTTTTTTTTGTTCTGTTTTTTAGAAGGTCTGAGTATGTACCCCAGGTTGGTGTGAACTCAGCAATCCTCCTGCCTTAGCATCCCCAGGGCTGGGATTGAAGTTGTCCTCTGCCAAGCCTGGCCCTTGGGCATTTTCTAACATACTCTTTGCATTACCCTTTGCTTTGGAATCTGTTTTATTTCAGAAATGGAGTTTGATCTTGATAAAGCCCTGGAAGAGGTGCCGATTCACATCGAAGACCCACCTTTCCCATCAGTCCGGCAAGAGAAGCGAAGCTCGGGGTTAATCTCTGAGCTGCCCTCGGAGGAAGGCAGGAGACTGGAACACTTCACCAAGTTAAGGCCCAAGCGGAACAAGAAGCAGCAACCTACGCAAGCAGCGGTATGTGTCCACAGGCCTCCTCAGGCCCCATGTCCTTTCTTCTGCCCCTTAAAGGTTCCATAACTTTAAATAGTACCACCAAGGATCAAATACAGTGTTCAACTATGTGAGCCTACACAGGGTATTTCTCATTGAAACCATCACAGACAGGTGATCTCCAAGTCTTAGCGTATGCAGAAGCAGCCAGCAAGGAGACCCTGTCTCAGAGAAGGTAGAGGCAATAACTGACACCTAAGATTGTCCTCTAAATGCCACGTGTATGCTAGTACTCACACACATGAGCGTGCATGGATACAAAACAGTCCTCCGCTCTCTGGACTGGCCTGTATGTATCTTCGCTGCTGGCAGATTCCATTTGAACCCATCTCCAGAACCTCTGCTGAACTCTGCATTTTTGGACCTGGAACGTTCTAGAATACTGCAGACTAAAAATTTTCTAAACTAAGATCCTGTCTTCCCTGTTATCCTGCCTTTCTTTGTTTATCCCCGGGGTCCCACCAGCTAACGTGTTAAAAACCTGGTTGTAGTTAGGCATACTGGTACATCTTTTTAATCCCAGCACTTGGGAAGCAGAGGCAGGTGGATTTCTGTGAGTTCAAGGCCAGACTGGTCTACATTACAGAGACCCTGTGTCAAACAAAGCAAAACAAGCAAAACCTGACTTCAGCTATCACTACCCAGCCCTACCATCCCTGTAATCGTCCCTAGCGCCCATCCTGGCTTTGGGCTTCTCTCCATCCTTTTCTTCCTGCTTTCCCTGGAGCTGATGATGACTGGCAGGTCTTTCAGATCTCCATGGAAACAAAGCTTCTTCCAGGAAGTCCTCCTTGCCCCTTCCCCTCTGGTCCCACAGAGATGACAGCTACAAGGAAGAGTAGTTCTCATGGACTTGTGCTTGGTGAACAGCTTGTGAAGCCACTATGGGAGGGTTGTAGTTTTGGTTTTTACCCTGAGATAGCTCTATATCACATATTCTCAAATTTCCCCTCTATGCCTATGAATTCCTGGGAGGCATGGCTTCTGACTCATAGGAAAATGCCCACTGCTGTGGGTTGAGAATCCACAGTGAGTGCTTCCCAAAGTACTTTCTCTGGGCACATTTGGTCACAGTGTCTCTAACAGACCGACATGCCTTCTATCTGGCTCCTTCTGACTTATGAAGACAGTTCCAAGTGTTTCTGCTCAGTCACCCCGGTGAGGGAGACAAGATGGTTGTCTGAACTGCCTTTACCTCACAGAAACCACTTACCTTCTAGCCATTCACAAGCTAACCTTGTAGAGAGTCCATACTCATCAGAGGTGCATAGCATCAGGGACCTACCTGAGAAAGCTGGGAAGCTCCCAGAGGTGAGCGTGTGTGGTCCTGCCTATGCAGGGTGATCCCAGCTCTTTCTCCAACAGTCCTGCTGCTCTTTGCATCTGATACCGATTGTGGTTGACACAAGAGACTTGAATCACGTCACATCGTTTCCTTTTGCTAGAAAATGAATGTTATCAGCATGTGGTTTGGGACTTGAACTCCACTGACCTGATTCTATTCATTATAGTCTGGATCTAAGCTTCCCTCTAACCACTGCCTTTTAAGGTTCCTCCTGGGTTGTCTCTAGCCATGCTGGGTGTCTCTCAACCTGTCTCCTCTGCTCTTTATTTCTAAAATGACAGGGCTGAGTTAGAGGGGCTGGGAGCTGCAACCAAGGCCTGTAAGCAGCTGCTCCTGAGGGGAGCTGTACTTTATACTTTCCATCTCTGGAGCCTTTGTTCTCTCCATACTACCAGAGACCTCTGGGGATAGCTAGAAATTCTGTCTCAAAGCAGGAAAAACTGGCGCAGCAGCTAAAGGAAGTCACTCCTAGATATCCCCCTGCCTCCCCAGTACTAAGATTATAGTTGTCTTTTTCCTTTGTAGCATTTTGCAGACATGAACTTTTCACAGCCTGTTTGGTCCAGTCATACAGATCACCCACCAGGCCCTGTTTACAGTGCCTTCTGTAAACCTGTTTCTAGGGTGGACATGGTGAAATCCCAACACTGATGAGCAGGAGGGCTGCTGCAAGTTCAAAGCTAGCCTAGCCTGATCTACATAATGAGATACAGGCCAGCCAGGGCTACTAACAGACTGTCCTGAAACCTGTCCCCCTCTACAGCTATACCACGTTAAACATGCCTGACGTCATCGAAGCCTGTGCCCCACAGGTACCAACATCACGCTCAGCTTGTCTGTAAACTGGTTTCTTCCTCACTAGGCTATGGCTCTACAGCTGGCCTCTGTTCCTGAAAATCACATGATCCCTATTGTAATGAATCGTGGCCATGTTGTAGGTTGTTGAGTGCGGCAAAACTGAAGGCACATTGACTTGACTGTGGAGTGAAGTCATGTTTCTCTTGCAGGTCTGTACCATCAGCATCTTGCCCCAGGATGGAGAACAGAATGGCCTCATGGGCAGAGTGGATGAAGGGGTAGATGAGTTTTTCACCAAGAAGGTGACTAAAATGGATTGCAAGTAAGTTTCCAGTCATGTATTAAAAACAGTGTTTCGTTCACATTCAAGCAGCTAATGGTTATAATGTGTCTAGGCATCACAGTCTCATTCAAGAGATTGGCTGTTTGGTTGAATTTTATAAAACGTGTTCTCCAACAAAGTATCATTGTTGTTGCTTGGGAACTTGTTAGAAATTCTAATTTCAAGCTCTTCTCACAAGCCTGCTGAAAGAAGAACTGTGAGACCTGTCCCATAGCAGTGCCCACCCATCACATCCAAGCCACACATCTGTTGGGCCAGGGGCTTTCCTTAGTCATCTGGAAGGTTCCGTCTCAGGGCAGTGAGCATCACACACTGGCATTGCATCCTTTGATTTCTTGTTCATAGTTTGATCTGTTGGCAGGCTGGGCAGTAAAATGGCAGGAGAAATGGTGCTGGACCCTCCAACTTACACTGTTGTGTTGGTATTGACAGCTCTAGATCACCTAGTACACAGACAAGCCTCTGGGCATGCCTGTGGGACATTATCTAGATGAGGTCCGTTGAGATGGACAGATGCAGCCCGATTACTGGCAGCCATATTGCATCCAGTCCCAGACTCAATGGAGAGGAGAAAGCCATCTGAGCATGCTCCCTCCCTCCTGTAGATGTGCACCTCACACTGTACCTATGACTGTCTCTCCATCACGGACTGTACCTTTGAACTGTGAGCCCAAGCAAACCGTTGCTTCCTTAAATAGCTTTTATCTCTAGGTCTTTGATCACAACAACAGGAAAAGTAAAAGAATGTGTCCTCTGAAGACTTTCCTCTATTTTCTTGTTACTAGGATGCTGTTTCCTTAGAAGATAGGTCAATGATACTTTAACTGGAGGTGGGCATGGTGGCACTTGCTTCCAGTCCTACACTCAGGAGATTGGGGCAGGAGGATTATTATAAATTTGAAGTCAGCCTGGAAAACATAGTAAATTCCAGGCCAGCCTGAGCTATATAATCCTGCCTCGACCACACTAAAAAAAAAAAAAAAAAAAAAAAAAAAAGTTCTGTTCACCTTAAAACCCTTCTGTCTTTATACATGATTTTTCTGAAGTTATTCAAATCTGTAACTAAAAGCTGATACATCCCAGAACACACTCTGAGCTTCGATTATGTTTGTGAAGAATGCTGCTTCACCTTGGAGATGAAGTTCAGAATGTATTAAACCTTGCCGACAGCCAAGGGCTGGCAGGCGGGATTGCTGGGGAAGGGCTTGCCTGGGCTGTGGGTTGATGGGTCTTATCTGTGCTCTGCAGGATGGCAGAGTGGAAATAAGTTAACTCTCATATCCATGACACTGGAGCTTAGAGACGCTTGTAAGCTTTAGCAGCTAATTATCGGGCGTCTCTTACACCGGTCTTGCAGCTTAACATAGCATAACTTGGCAGAAAAACCCACCAATATGTCATTTATTCTTGGATAGCTTTTTGGGGTTTTTTGTTTGTTTGTTTGTTTGTTTGTTTTAAATAATACTTCATTCTCACAAATTAAATCACGCCAATTGCTGGCTCCATGCCTCTTCTTTTTTCTTTTCTTCTTTTCTTATTCCCCCTCTATACAAATCTGCAGTATAATCCTTCAAGAGTTTGCTTGGGTTTTGGTTGTTTTAGAATTCAAGGATTAGAGGACTACATTTTCAACTTAAAAGAGCTAAGAAACACCAACACAAACAGTGCAAGATGGAGAATTCCCTCTTGATGCATCGCTGCCGCTTCAGAGTTCTGCTCACAATTGATACCCAGGACTTGGTTTGTTTTTTTTTTCCCCCTATTGCTTCAAAGTCTTTTATTATTCTATATTTTGTTGTTTGCTTTGTTTTTATTATTGTTTGCCTTGCTATTTTATTTTTTGAGACAGTTTTACACTGTATCCCATGCTAGTCTGGAATTCACTAAGCAGCCCAGGAAAAATGTACACTCTCAGTCACCCTCTGCCTCAGGTTCCCGCATGCTGGGGTTCCAGGGGTACACTGCCACTTTCAGGAATGTCAGAATTTTAGTACAGGCTACCATAGTTCTTGGCCTACAGTCACTGCTGATAGACACATCAAAATGGCTGTCGTGACACTGTGTGATTACAGATGCCATTGCTAAGCTGTTCAACTTAGAACTGTATTACTGGGAAATGGGTGAGCCATGGATGTGGACCAAGTGTTCTGTCCCATCTGCCCCACCATGACTTCCTCTCCTGACCAGCAATTTTGTTCTCTGCTTGTCTTTGAAAGATATCTGGGTGATA
This sequence comes from Mus musculus, assembly GCF_000001635.26. Lineage (NCBI taxonomy): Eukaryota > Metazoa > Chordata > Mammalia > Rodentia > Muridae > Mus > Mus musculus. The sequence goes on along the minus strand of NC_000079.6, from coordinate 24,039,421 downwards.
TGTAATATGTAACATCTGTTTTCTTCAAAGATGTTAGTCTAGAATTCTGATCATGTTTCTGAGAGCAAGGACCCCATGGCTCACCTTTCATCAACTCTCAAGGGGACCCACAAAAAGTTGTGTTTTTTTAAATTACATTCTGTTATAAAAATAAGCTGTCAGACATTAGGTAGAACATCATAAATTGGTGTAAAGAAAGCTTGAAGTCTGTGTTACTTGTTCATAATTTTAAATGTCAAGTAAATTACAAGGCTTGAACTAAAAAAAAAAAAAAAAAAAAAAACCACCTTTCTTTCTCCACTTCTTGTTCCCTATAAGCAACTTGTTTATTCCGTTAACTGTTTACTTGGCTCCCACTTTCCCTAAGAATACTTCTCATCCCTAGTTTTCAGTTTTCAGTCGTAATTCTGTCAACATCTGACTACAGAGGATGGTAGTGCATCCTCTCTGACCCTGCTGAATTCCCTCTCTCTTCCTCTCCTTCTCCTCTTTCCCTTCCTCCCTCTCCTTCCCTTTCTCCCTCCCCTTCTCTCCCCTCCCTAACTTTCTTCATTTAATTATATGATAATTTTTATTAGCTAATTATTCAGTGGTTGCTTCAGTGTGCTTCATTCTAGCCCTGTATTTACTACCCTTGTTGTGCGTGGTATGCCGTGGTCACATGTCCTCTGGTATAGATGCTGTCTCCTCTGAAATTCATCCTTTTCTGTTTACTTAGTTTCCCCCACAGTGCTCTCCTTTATTCCCTTCCTTAAATCTCCTGTGAGAGCACACATCTCTCAGTCCACTCTCATCTGGGCTTTGTGGACACATCTCACACCTGTGCCCCGCAGGTCCCAGCGCTCTGGCATGGGGGCAGGGGAGGAGGCATTTCCTTCATCCTCTGTAAGTGAATTCCCTTCACCACCTCCCTGAGTCTTGTCCGTTTCTCAGAGTCTCACCCTTGTTTTGGTGGAGTGCCTCCAGTGGTTACTTCCTAAGAAAGCAGTGTTAACAATGTGTTTCTATAACGTTAAGACCCCCCAATTTAGCTGATCATATTCCTGGGTATTGAATTGTGTAAAGCATTTTGCTTTAGAATGCTGAAAACACTGCTCCTTAATTTTCTAACTTCTAGAATTTTCCCCAAAGAACCTAGTGTCATCTTGAGTCCTGATCCTTTGTTTGTGACATGATTTTGTTTTGTTTTGTTTTGTTTTGTTTTGTTTCCTCTTCTCTGGAAACATTTTTGTATTCTTGGACACCAAAGTTTTATGGTGCTGTATTCCAAAGCGGGGGTGCAGTTTTGCTATTGCAGTTTGTTGGCACATATCACGTAAAGTGACTCTCAAAATCATGCCCATTGGTTCTTTGGGTCTTGAATTGTTTCTTTTGTAAATCTCTTCTGTTTCCTCAGTACACTTTCTGTTAAACATCTTTTATCCAATCCATTGTTTCCTGTTAATCTATTCACTCTCTCCTCCTCTCTCCCGGTTTCTTATTCTCATGTTGTGCTGTTTAACCTTAAATGTCCCACTTCTGTCACATTTTGCTTATATTTCTGTTTTGTGGCTTGGCTGTGTCACATACCCTCACTTGCACTGTTTCTCTGGTTCACCCTGCAAGCCATGAGTTTGGGATAGGCTGGGCATTGTTGACCCGGTGGCTTGAAAAGTGGAAATAACACTCAGTGAATCTTGGCTTTCAGCCAGTCCTGCTCATGCCAGTGCAAGCTTCCCACTCACTTCCACTTCCAGAAGTACCCTGCTCTGCTGTCTACAGCCCCAGAGGGCACTTCAGGAAGTCACCTGCTCTGCCCTCTACAGCCCTGAGGCCACTTCCGGAAGTACCATGCTCTGCTCTCTGCAGCCCCTGAGGTTCTAGCTGCTCCTGGACCCCTAGTTTTTATTTCAGGCGCTCAGATCCATGAAGCTATTTTGTGCTCACTGGGCTTCCAAGTAGTGTTCTTATTCTCACCAGGGTGGTGTGGGTTTTTTGTTGTTCTTCCTTTGCATTTATCCTTTTTTCCAGTGTTGATGGAGTTTCTGAGGAGCTATGGGGAGACCCTGTCTCCAGCTTTGAGCAGCTGGTCCCTTGTGGCATTCATTCTGGTTGGTTTTTGTTTGGTTGGTTGGTTGGTTTGGGTTTTTTTTTTTTTTTTTTTTTTTGGTTTGGTTTTTCCCCACTTCCCAAGTTTTAATGTATCCCAAAATTTAAGCTTATTCTGTCTAGTTTTGTTTTTAGATACAGCGTCTCCTGTAGCCCAACTAACCTTGAACTTCATATAGTTAAGGCTGATCTTGAACTCCTGACCCTCCTACTCCATCTCATAAATACTAGAGTCACAGGTAGTGCTCTACCAGCTCCCTGGCCTTGAGTCTTTTTGTTGTTGTTATTGTTGCTTCTTTCAGCAATGTATTCCATTTAATCAACGATCCAAATATTTGCCAGGATTAAGCACTAAGTGTTGGATTTCACCAATTACCTAATAATTACTGATGGTCAAGGAAGCCCTTTTCAGTGTGCCTCAAATTAAATAAAGCAGTTGCCAAATTATGTCCCAAGATACCCCAAGACAGTTCACCGTTAAGTGTTTAATTCTTACAAAGCACAAGTCTGTCTTCAATCCTGCCTGACTCCCTTCGATTCACTCATAGTCTGTGCGTTTCGTTTCCTCTTTGGTAGCTGTGCCGGAAGATCCTCAGTTTTTGTGTTTCTAAGCCCAGGCTTAACCTTTTAAATGCTACAGGATATGGCTGTTTGTTGATAAGTTTCTCAGGGAACTTGTCTTTATAGCCAAGCCAACACTGTCTATGACTTGGCTGTGGTTGCAGGAGGTCATCCTCGCGCTCCTCAGATGCCCACGAACTCGGGGAAGGAGATGAGAAGAAAAAACGGGACTCTCGGAGGAGTGGCTTCCTCAACCTGATTAAATCCAGGTCCAGATCTGAGCGGCCACCCACAGTCCTGATGACGGAAGAGCTCTCCTCCCCGAAAGGGGCAATGCGGAGCCCACCAGTGGATACCACCAGGAAGGAGATAAAGGCAGCGGAGCACAATGGTGCTCCAGACCGCACAGAAGAGATTAAGACACCGGAACCCCTGGAGGAGGGTCCAGCAGAGGAAGCTGGCAGGGCTGAGCGCAGTGACAGCAGGGGCAGCCCGCAGGGTGGCCGGCGCTATGTGCAGGTGATGGGCAGCGGCCTGCTGGCCGAGATGAAGGCCAAGCAGGAGCGGAGGGCAGCATGTGCACAGAAGGTGAGGAAGGGGTTTGTACGTTTGCTTCGTTGGGGAAAGAGATATAGAAAAATAGCTTGTTGGTTAGATGGAAATATAAATTCTGGATGCCCAAGAGATGGCTCTGTGGTTATGGGCACTTGTTACTCTTATAGAGGACCCTGGTTCCGTTTTTTAGCATGCACATGGTGGTTCAGAACCATCAGTAACGTCAGTTCCAGGGGACCAGACGCCGTCTTCTTAAGGGCCCCAGATACACAGGCGTTGCATACACATGCATATACATACACATGCAAGGAAAACACTCATAAAATAAATCTTACAAAGAAAGTGTTTAGAAATGTAACACCTAAAGATTTATTCCCAAAGAATTCAGAGTCCAGATTCCGAACTCCTGGCTCGTCTTCCCTGCCCCAGGCCCGGCTTTGTTTAATATGTTAGTTGTTTTGGGACAGGGTCTCACACAGTAGCACAGGCTCGCCTCAAACTCGCTTTGTGGTTCAGGTTGGTGTCAGATTTTCTGTGTAGCACTGGGTGGCCCCAAACCCTTGGTGGTCCCCCCGACTCAGCCCCTGTGCCTTCTTTGAGGTTATTGCCTAGCTCATAGCTATACACTCTTGAGAGCCAAGGGGCTTTAAAGGTATGCCCCACCTTTGGCTTCCCTGTGCTTTTGGTAGAAGCCTGCAAGTACTGGTCCCCAGATAGGACTGGCCCTGGCGAATCTGAGCAGAGATGCTGAAGGTGGCTAGAGATGGCAGAACCAAGAGACAAAAAGACCAGGTGGCAGGCAGAGCCGGTAAAGGCCTATTGCGTCCCCATGTCGTTCATAGCTTAAGCTCTTTCCAGGCTTCAAAGTCCTTTCCCATATTCTCCATTTAAATTTCAAAAGAAAAAAGTCAGGGTCTCCTGTTAGAACGGATTGATTACTGAGTCCACTGTTGCTGCTGTGGAGGAAGCAACACCAGTAGAAGTTGCTAAGTCCCAAGGATGAGCATATAGCTTAGTGGTCAAACGCTGGCCTGGCATGTGTGAGGACCTGAGTTCTCTCTCCAGCACACCAAAGGAAATTTTTGAAAAAGGAAAAGAAAAATGTTGAGTTTCCTCAAAATTCAGCTTAAAGACGGTTCACCTCCCTCCCTTGAAGCTTTGTGGTACTGGAGATGAAGCCCCGCCCACAGGGCCTGCACAAGTTCATCCGTCAACCTCCACCCAGCTGCGTTAACTGTTTTGAGTCTCTTTTTTGGAATTTTGTCTTTTTTCTTCTATAGCTTCTTTTTTTTTTTTTTTTTTTTTTTTCCATTTTTTATTAGGTATTTAGCTCATTTACATTTCCAATGCTATACCAAAAGTCCCCCTTACCCACCCACCCCCACTCCCCTACCCACCCACTCCCCCCCTTTGGCCCTGGCGTTCCCCTGTACCGGGGCACACAAAGTCTGCGTGTCCAGTGGGCCTCTCTTTCCAGTGATGGACGACTAGGCCATCTTTTGATACATATGCAGCTAGAGTCAAGAGCTCAGGGGTACTGGTTAGTTCATAATGTTGTTCCACCTATAGGGTTGAAGATCCCTTTAGCTCCTTGGGTACTTTCTCTAGCTCCTCCATTGGGAGCCCTGTGATCCATCCATTAGCTGACTGTGAGCATCCACTTCTGTGTTTGCTAGGCCCCGGCATAGTCTCACAAGAGACAGCTACATCTGGGTCCTTTCGATAAAATCTTGCTAGTATATGCAATGGTGTCAGCGTTTGGATGCTGATTATGGGGTGGATCCCTGGATATGGCAGTCTCTACATGGTCCATCCTTTCATCTCAGCTCCAAACTTTGTTTCTGTAACTCCTTCCATGGGTGTTTTGTTCCCACTTCTAAGGAGGGGCATAGTGTCCACACTTCAGTCTTCATTTTTCTTGAGTTTCATGTGTTTAGGAAATTGTATCTTATATCGTGGGTATCCTAGGTTTTGGGCTAGTATCCACTTATCAGTGAGTACATATTGTGTGAGTTCCTTTGTGAATGTGTTACCTCACTCAGGATGATGCCCTCCAGGTCCATCCATTTGCCTAGGAATTTCATAAATTCATTCTTTTTAATAGCTGAGTAGTACTCCATTGTGTAGATGTACCACATTTTCTGTATCCATTCCTCTGTTGAGGGGCATCTGGGTTCTTTCCAGCTTCTGGCTATTATAAATAAGGCTGCTATGAACATAGTGGAGCATGTGTCCTTCTTACCAGTTGGGGCTTCTTCTGGATATATGCCCAGGAGAGGTATTGCTGGATCCTCCGGTAGTACTATGTCCAATTTTCTGAGGAACCGCCAGACTGATTTCCAGAGTGGTTGTACAAGCCTGCAATCCCACCAACAATGGAGGAGTGTTCCTCTTTCTCCACATCCTCGCCAGCATCTGCTGTCACCTGAATTTTTGATCTTAGCCATTCTCACTGGTGTGAGGTGGAATCTCAGGGTTGTTTTGATTTGCATTTCCCTGATGATTAAGGATGTTGAACATTTTTTCAGGTGCTTCTCTGCCATTCGGTATTCCTCAGGTGAGAATTCTTTGTTCAGTTCTGAGCCCCATTTTTTAAGGGGGTTATTTGATTTTCTGAGGTCCACCTTCTTGAGTTCTTTATATATGTTGGATATTAGTCCCCTATCTGATTTAGGATAGGTAAAGATCCTTTCCCAGTCTGTTGGTGGTCTTTTTGTCTTATAGACAGTGTCTTTTGCCTTGCAGAAACTTTGGAGTTTCATTAGGTCCCATTTGTCAATTCTTGATCTTACAGCACAAGCCATTGCTGTTCTGTTCAGGAATTTTTCCCCTGTGCCCATATCTTCAAGGCTTTTCCCCACTTTCTCCTCTATAAGTTTCAGTGTCTCTGGTTTTATGTGAAGTTCCTTGATCCACTTAGATTTGACCTTAGTACAAGGAGATAAGTATGGATCGATTCGCATTCTTCTACATGATAACAACCAGTTGTGCCAGCACCAATTGTTGAAAATGCTGTCTTTCTTCCACTGGATGGTTTTGGCTCCCTTGTCGAAGATCAAGTGACCATAGGTGTGTGGGTTCATTTCTGGGTCTTCAATTCTATTCCATTGGTCCACTTGTCTGTCTCTATACCAGTACCATGCAGTTTTTATCACAATTGCTCTGTAGTAAAGCTTTAGGTCAGGCATGGTGATTCCACCAGAGGTTCTTTTATCCTTGAGAAGAGTTTTTGCTATCCTCGGTTTTTTGTTATTCCAGATGAATTTGCAAATTGCTCCTTCTAATTCGTTGAAGAATTGAGTTGGAATTTTAATGGGGATTGCATTGAATCTGTAGATTGCTTTTGGCAAGATAGCCATTTTTACAATGTTGGTCCTGCCAATCCATGAGCATGGGAGATCTTTCCATCTTCTGAGATCTTCTTTAATTTCTTTCTTCAGGGACTTGAAGTTTTTATCATACAGATCTTTCACTTCCTTCGTTAGAGTCACGCCGAGATATTTTATATTATTTGTGGCTATTGAGAAGGGTGTTGTTTCCCTAATTTCTTTCTCAGCCTGTTTATTCTTTGTGTAGAGAAAGGCCATTGACTTGTTTGAGTTAATTTTATATCCAGCTACTTCACCGAAGCTGTTTATCAGGTTTAGGAGTTCTCTGTTGGAATTTTTAGGGTCACTTATATATACTATCATATCATCTGCAAAAAGTGATATTTTGACTTCCTCTTTTCCAATTTGTATCCCCTTGATCTCCTTTTGTTGTCGAATTGCTCTGGCTAATACTTCAAGGACTATGTTGAAAAGGTAGGGAGAAAGTGGGCAGCCTTGTCTAGTCCCTGATTTTAGTGGGATTGCTTCCAGCTTCTCTCCATTTACTTTGATGTTGGCTACTGGTTTGCTGTAGATTGCTTTTATCATGTTTAGGTATTGGCCTTGAATTCCTGATCTTTCCAGAACTTTTATCATGAATGGGTGTTGGATCTTGTCAAATGCTTTTTCTGCATCTAACGAGATGATCATGTGGTTTTTGTCTTTGAGTTTGTTTATATAATGGATTACATTGATGGATTTTCGTATATTAAACCATCCCTGCATCCCTGGAATAAAACCTACTTGGTCAGGATGGATGATTGCTTTAATGTGTTCTTGGATTCGGTTAGCGAGAATTTTATTAAGGATTTTTGCATCGATGTTCATAAGAGAAATTGGTCTGAAGTTCTCTATCTTTGTTGGATCTTTCTGTGGTTTAGGTATCAGAGTAATAGTGGCTTCATAAAATGAGTTGGGTAGAATACCTTCTACTTCTATCTTGTGAAAAAGTTTGTGCAGAACTGGAGTTAGATCTTCTTTGAAGGTCTGATAGAACTCTGCACTAAACCCGTCTGGTCCTGGGCTTTTTTTGGCTGGGAGACTATTAATAACTGCTTCTATTTCTTTAGGGGATATGGGACTGTTTAGAAGGTCAACTTGATCCTGATTCAACTTTGGTACCTGGTATCTGTCCAGAAATTTGTCCATTTCGTCCAGGTTTTCCAGTTTTGTTGAGTATAGCCTTTTGTAGAAGGATCTGATGGTGTTTTGGATTTCTTCAGGATCTGTTGTTATGTCTCCCTTTTCATTTCTGATTTTGTTAATTAGGATTTTGTCCCTGTGCCCTTTAGTGAGTCTAGCTAAGGGTTTATCTATCTTGTTGATTTTCTCAAAGAACCAACTCCTCGTTTGGTTAATTCTTTGAATAGTTCTTCTTGTTTCCACTTGGTTGATTTCACCCCTGAGTTTGATTATTTCCTGCCGTCTACTCCTCTTGGGTGAATTTGCTTCCTTTTTTTCTAGAGCTTTTAGATGTGTTGTCAAGCTGCTAGTATGTGCTCTCTCCCGTTTCTTCTTGAAGGCACTCATAGCTATGAGTTTCCCTCTTAGAAATGCTTTCATTGTGTCCCAAAGGTTTGGGTACGTTGTGGCTTCATTTTCATTAAACTCTAAAAAGTCTTTAATTTCTTTCTTTATTCCTTCCTTGACCAAGGTATCATTGAGAAGAGTGTTGTTCAGTTTCCATGTGAATGTTGGCTTTCTGTTATTTATTTTGTTATTGAAGATCAGCCTTAGTGCATGGTGATCTGATAGGATACATGGGACAATTTCAATATTTTTGAATCTGTTGAGGCCTGATTTGTGACCTATTATGTGGTCAATTTTGGAGAAGGTACCATGAGGTGCTGAGAAGAAGGTATATCCTTTTGTTTTAGGGAAAAATGTTCTGTAGATATCTGTCAGATCCATTTGTTTCATCACTTCTGTTAGTTTCAGTGTGTCCCTGTTTAGTTTCTGTTTCCATGATCTGTCCATTGGTGAAAGTGGTGTGTTGAAGTCTCCCACTATTATTGTGTGAGGCGCAATGTGTGCTTTGAGCTTTACTAAAGTTTCTTTAGTGAATGTGGCTGCTCTTGTATTTGGAGCATAGATATTCAGAATTGAGAGTTCCTCTTGGAGGATTTTACCTTTGATGAGAATGAAGTGTCCCTCCTTGTCTTTTTTGATGACTTTGGGTTGGAAGTCAATCTTATCAGATATTAGGATGGCTACTCCTGCTTGTTTCTTCATACCATTTGCTTGGAAAATTGTTTTCCAGCCTTTCATTCTGAGGTAGTGTCTATCTTTTTCTCTGAGATGAGTTTCCTGTAAGCAGCAAAATGTTGGGTCTTGTTTGTGTAGCCAGTTTGTTAGTCTATGTCTTTTTATTGGCGAGTTGAGACCATTGATGTTAAGAGATATTAAGGAAAAGTAATTGTTGCTTCCTGTTATTTTAGTTGTTAAAGGTGGCATTCTGTTCTTGTGGCTGTCTTCTTTTAGGTTTGTTGAGGGATTACCTTCTTGTTTTTTCTAGGGCGTTGTTCCCGTTCTTGTATTGGTTTTTTTCTGTTATTATCCTTTGAAGGGCTGGATTCGTGGAGAGATAATGCGTGAATTTGGTTTTGTCGTGGAATACTTTGGTTTCTCCCTCTATGATAATTGAGAGTTTGGCTGGGTATAGTAGCCTGGGCTGCAGTTTGTGTTCTCTTAGTGTCTGTATAACATCTGTCCAGGCTCTTCTGGCTTTCATAGTCTCTGGTGAAAAATCTGGTGTAATTCTGATAGGCTTGCCTTTATATGTTACTTGACCTTTTTCCCTTACTGCTTTTAGTATTCTATCTTTATTTAGTGCATTTGATGTTCTGATTATTATGTGTCGGGAGGAATTTCTTTTCTGGTCCAGTCTATTTGGAGTTCTGTAGGCTTCTTGTATGTTCATATGCATCTCATTCTTTAGATTTGGGAAGTTTTCTTCAATAATTTTGTTGAAGATGTTTGCTGGACCTTTGAGTTGAAAATCTTCATTCTCATCCACTCCTATTATCCGTACGTTTGGTCTTCTTATTGTGTCCTGGATTTCCTGGATATTTTGAGTTAGGATCTTTTTGCATTTTCCATTTTCTTTGATTGTTGTGCCGATGTTCTCTATGGAATCTTCTGCACCTGAGATTCTCTCTTCCATCTCTTGTATTCTGTTGCTGATGCTCAAATCTATGGTTCCAGATTTCTTTCCTAGGGTTTCTATCTCTAGTGTTGCCTCGCTTTGAGTTTTCTTTATTGTGTCTACTTCCCTTTTTAGGTCTAGTATGGTTTTGTTCATTTCCATCACCTGTTTGTATGTTTTTTCCTCTTTTTCTGTAAGGACTTCTACCTGTTTGATTGTGTTTTCCTGTTTTTCTTTAAGGACTTGTAACTCTTTAGCAGTGTTCTCCTGTATTTCTTTAAGTGATTTATTAAAGTCCTTCTTGATGTCCTCTACCATCATCATGAGATATGCTTTTAAATCTAGGTCTAGGTTCTCAGGTGTGTTGGGGTTCCCTGGACTGGGCGAAGTGGGTGTGCTGGGTTCTGGTGATGGTGAGTGGTCTTGGTTCCTGTTAGTAAGATTCCTCCGTTTACCTTTCGCCATCTGGTAATCTCTGGAGTTAGTAGTTATAGTTGACTCTGTTTAGAGATTGTTCTTCTGGTGATTCTGTTACCGTCTATCAGCAGACCTGGGAGACAGATTCTCTCCTCTGAGTTTCAGTGCTCAGAGCACTCTCTGCTGGCAAGCTCTCTTACAGGGAAGGTGCGCAGATATCTTGTATTTGGACCTCCTCCTGGCCGAAGAAGAAGGCCCAAAACAGGACCTTTCTCAGACACTGTGTTGCTTTGGCAGTTCCCAGGTGGTACAGACTCTCACCTAAGCAGACTAAATTCCTAAGTTCCTTGGAGTCCCGGGACCAAGATGGCGACCGCTGCTGCTGTGGCTTAGGTTGCCTCCCCAGCCGGGCGGGCACCTGTCCTCTGGTCCGGAAGGTGGCCGGCTGTCCCCGGCCCACACAGGGTGCTGCCTCAGCGCCTCTGTGCTTCTGCCTGTTCCAGAAGCTGTCAGGTTCTCTGGCGCACCCTCTCACCTGTTCAGACTAATTTCCTAAGTTCGGCGGGTCCCGGACCAAGATGGCGACCGCTGCTGCTGTGGCTTAGGCCGCCTCCCCAGCCGGGTGGGCACCTGTCCTCTGGTCCGGAAGGTGGCCGGCTGTCCCCGGCCCACGCAGGGTGCTGCCTCAGCGCCTCTGTGCTTCCGCCTGTTCCAGAAGCTGTCAGGTTCTCTGGCGCACCCTCTCACCTGTTCAGACTAATTTCCTAAGTTCGGCGGGTCCCGGACCAAGATGGCGACCGCTGCTGCTGTGGCTTAGGTCGCCTCCCCAGCCGGGCGGGCACCTGTCCTCCGGTCCGGAAGGTGGCCGGCTGTCCCCGGCCCACGCAGGGTGCTGCCTCAGCGCCTCTGTGCTTCCGCCTGTTCCAGAGGCTGTCAGGTTCTCTGGCGCCTCTTCTATAGCTTCTTAAAGGGATGTATCCTTGTAGTGATTATTAAGATAGTGTGCCCAGGTTGTAGGCACTGTCCTGAGCTCTAGGAAAGGTTCCCCAGAGAAAGGGAAACTGTACATCTGTTGTGCTCAGGGCATTGAAAGGAAATGGTTCTCCCCAGTGGGCCTTGGCTTGGAGGAAGTAAAAGGTGGCCTACACAGCAGACAGGGCTCTCGTATTATCTCTTCACATCTGCTGTTTATTAAACTCTGCATCCCATAAGCTTTGCAGCTGTTCTCCATAGTTCTACCCAACAATTTCCCAGCTACAGCTACCTCCCTTACTCTGCCCCTCAGACCCTTGCTATAGCCCAAAGTTGGGAGAGCCTGCATAACTGTCTTCTGCCGGTGCCTATTGACCTTCACTATGCAGGGTGCTGAAAAATACTTCAGATGCCAGATGCCTAAATACTTTATAAATTTATAGCAGCAAATGCTGTATTTTCCTAATGAAGTATTTATCACTGTGTCCTGTGATGAACAGCTAATTGGTGAAAAGTCAGGAATTCTAGAGTGGTTTCCCATGTATTAGGGACTGATACACGAATTGGCTCAGAGTAACAGAATCCTTCTGGTTTTGTAGTTACATTTGTGGTCCAGGTTTATGTCAATGTTCTCATAGTGCCACCTAGTGTTCCTTTAAACAGGATTTGTTTAAAAAGTCATGGTTATTCAATCAGAATAATCAAAGCCTTTCAAAATTCAGTGTTAGAATGCTTCCTGAAAGCATTGAGTTATATATTTAAAAACCCTCTGAGTTATTTATAAAGGTAATAACACGAGCATCAGTGGTTGAGATACAGTTGGCTCTGCCATTTTAAGAGGAGAAATGGGAAGCCCCACATAGATAGGACTCCATGGCTTGTCACACTCTGCCCTGCAAACACCTGCACAGAGGACTGGTATGGGGTCCTCTTTTCTCAGGGTCACTGTTTCATAGTGATGCTTTTTGTCACAGTGGTACTGTGATCTGCTCAGAACCGGGGGCTGAGAGATCATTGCACCCCTCTGCTACCTCCTAGCAATGAACAGCATGAAAACCCATGTGTCATGGGGAATTAATCTCCTACACTATGGACACTATATTGAATGTAGGAGTGGGTGGCAGACTCTTGCTTTTTAAGGAATGGTCATCAGCCTGCAGGTCAGAGGACCTACCTACCACTTTACCTGCTCACCTCATTTCTGTATTTTAATTTTTTTTTTAATTGAGACTGAATCTCACACTGTAGCTCAGGCTGACTCCCACCTCACTGTGTAGCCCAGGTTGGCCTTGAACTTGGCTTCAAGGTTCCTGTTTTAGCCTTCCCACTGGTGAAACTCTAGGCAGGAACCAGCACACCACGTTTTGGGTTGCTGCATGAGAGATTGCGCAGGTCATCCTCATCTATAGAATTTTTGGATGTTATGCAAATGCTGGACTTTTGGTTCCACCTCTTGTATTTCAGGCTCTTGCTCTAACATGGCCTTCTGCACTATGAGGGAGAAAGCTGCATTTTCTTGTCCAGTTTCAGCTCCTACCCTAAGTCCCTCCTAGGCCATCACAAACTCCTCTCCCCAGCAGGCCCTAAAAATCCCACTGGGAGCTGAGGGTGTAGCTAGGTGTTGTGTAAGGGCCTGGGTTTCATTCCTAGCACTAGAGCCCTGTTGTCTGCATTTTTCTCCTGATGGCAAGTCTATGTCCTATGGTTCTGTATCAATGGCAAGAGTGACCTAGCATACTGGAAGGCCCTTAAGCCTGCATGGTACACCAAGGATGGACAAGCTTTGATTGCTTTTAAATCTTATGTATTTCATGTGTGTATGTTTGTATGTGGTGTGTATGTGCCACAGTGCATGTGGAGAAGTTAGAGGCAAACTTGCAGGAGTCAGTCTTCCCACCACCTTAACATGGGTCTTTAGCTCGGCAGAAAATGCCTTTACCTGCTGAGCTGTCTCTCTGACATCTCTGTTGCTTTTGAAAGGAGATTTTCTAGAAGCTTATGACTAAAACCCCAGCATTTGAGAAGCTAAGATAGAAGGATCATGAGTTGGAGACCAGCCTGGACTACATATAGTGAACTCTAGAGTAGCCTAGGCTACAAAGTGCAATCCAATCTCAAAACAATACAAAAGCAAGCACAAACATACAAAAAAAGTAGATTTCTTAGACGGCAAACCTGGAATCCTTTACCTTTCTAGAGTGTGACCCCTCATGTGGATCTTGTGGGTGCTGCAAGCCTTCGTGGTCTTCAATGATAGTTCCTTCCGTAGTGACTGAGTGCAGGAGCCATTATCTGTCATTATTCATTATCTGCTATATTGTTTCTTTTCCTTTATATTTCAAATGTACTCTTGGGGGGGGGGGGTATCTTGAATTTTTAGAAGCTCGGCAATGATGTCATCTCCCAGGATCCTTCCAGCCCAGTCTCGTGCAACACAGAGCGTTTAGAAGGAGGGGCGACAGGTAAGTGGAGGTACTGATGCACCCTGAGGAAAACCATTCACCTTCTGAGTTGGGGACTCACCTGTAACTGGAAGAATACAAATGGAAAAGCGTTCTCCCCCCCAACCTAAAACACTGGTCCCTTCCCATCCCAGCTCCTCCCAACTCCTCCCGAGGTTTAGTTACTCCTGTCTCTGTAGCCATCATTTTAGTGAACTTTTTTTTTTTTCTGATTTCTCAGATGTAGGAAATTCAGGTTAACTAACACACACACACACACACACACACACACACACACACACACACACACACACATCCCTACCTTTTCTTTTTGACAAATTCCTAAATTGTGGGCATTCTGGGTATGATGTTTTGAACAGTAAGCTATGAAGTATCAAAGGAGGGCAGTTTTTTCTTTGATTGATTGATAATTGATTGATTGATTGATTGATTGATTGCCGGGAGGAAGTACTCTTCTCCTGTAACTCAGGTGTGAATAGAATCCCCCAGGCTTTGTTTCCTGAGGTTTTAGGTGTAATAGAGAAGCTTCATTGGAAGGAAACTAGGGGTGATTTGTAAGTCCTCTTAGAATGCTCACCAGTTTTGCCAGCTGCATGTTAACTGAAGACAGCATCATTCGTATCAATAGGGACAGATGGGATGACATTGCAGGAACTGCTTTCTCCATTATGCCTGCGATCAGGGCATAGCCCTCAGCACAGCCTTCTTCCTTCAACTTGTAGCCAGATCCCTAACGGGTTGATCACTGCCCAGAACCGAGGCATTTCCTGTTGGTGTGCCTGTCCCACCTGTCAGATCTCAGAAAGACCCAAAAGGCTTCAAACTTCTGAAGAAATTATTTTTACTTGCAAATGTCACTTTTAAAAAAATGACATCTTACTGCAAGCATCTCTCAGCTCTTGTCTTCTAGAAGGAAAGAATTCAGTGGAGAGACACCAACTATTACAGCCGTTTATTTAGCAAAGCAAGCACTTCACAGAGAAATTGAAGTGGGTGGTCCCAGAGTGGGCAGTAAGCCAAGCAGACTCCACAAACAGGAAGGAGGACTTAGTCCATTTGTAAGAGTCCTTTCCCCCCCAGCTCTGGTCTCTGGACCAGCGAGACCCTTTTGAGATGTGCTATCAAGTCATCATGTTTCCGTGAAGAAAATCAGCCTTTCACTAGCGTTTGACTCTAAAAACCCACTGTTATGGATGCTTTTGTTCTGAAGATCTATGATGAAAGATGGTAACCATAGTCTATCCAGAGCTGTATTCAAATGATTGGTTTCTGTGACTCTTGATGTTTAAAATGTGCTTTGGCCCACTTCTCATTTTAGTGCCTAAACTGCAACCAGGTCTTCCAGAGGCCCGCTTTGGTTCGGGAACACCAGAAAAGAATGCCAAAGCTGAACCCAGAGTGGATGGAGGCTGCAGGTCCCGGAGCTCCTCCAGCATGCCCACCAGCCCAAAGCCCCTCCTTCAGTCCCCTAAGCCCAGCCCTTCAGCCCGGCCTTCTATCCCTCAGAAGCCAAGAACTGCCTCCCGACCTGGTAAGGACATGAGTAGTCTGGGATGTGGCCTGGCTGTAACCAAGGGTGGGCCACAAGAGTAGGTGAAATAGGATAGACTCCTTGGATAGGGGAAGTGGGTGGAGACTAGGAAGCTAGAACTGGGAAACATGAAACCTAAAGGACCTGGGACCTGGTGAAGACTAACAGAGTCATCACCAAGGCCCGCCATATATGAGGGGTAGGACCCAAGACTCTCCTGGATGTGAGGAAAACCACCCTGGCTGTGCTGGCCATCAGCAGAGGCTCACTTCTGAAATCATCTCCCCCCTTCCACCCCCAGATATTCAGACAATGCAGAGGCCAATTAAAGACAAAGGCTGCCAGTGAGATCAGCCAGTGAGTGGCTGTACAGCAGATCTGCTGACATATCAGAGTTTAGGACAGATTTTGGCAAACTGTGCGCCTGTTTTGAAAATAAGATTTCCTCCAATGGTGCAAGTGTTCTGCAGATGCATTGCTGATGTGAATGTGTGCTAGGTACAGCTAAGGCTGTCCAAAAGACATCCTATGCAAGAGACTTCTCCGGCCAGTTACAAAGGTGTTTGCTGATGTAGAAAGTCTTACAGAAACGTTAAGTACTAGGAAGGGGTTGAGTTCTGCCTCATTCTCTTATGAAAAAAAAGTTCTGTATCAGGCCTTCTTTTAAAATACTGTAAAAAAATTCAAACCATCAAAAGTTGAATCAGTAATGTGCTGACATATAATGAGCTTCACATCTGCTCTCCTCCTCGTCTCTATAATTTCCCCAGAAAAGTTAGGAAACAGGTAGAGATGTAGCCAGGCCTTTGCCATCTTCATCAAATTGTCATTATCTTCCTCTGCATCCTCCAATTGAGAAGCTGAGGCAGGAGAATTGCTGAGTTTGAAGTTAGCCTGGGCTGCATAGTGAGTCCCAGGCCAGCCTGGTCTGTAGGATGAGACAAGTTACAAACAGACTAAGTTCCTGAAAAGCAGGAACTTGACAACAGAAGGCTTGGTGGTTTTAGGGGCTACATGTGTTTCTTGTTGAAGTAAGGGAACAACCCATAGCATCTAACCTAATTCCTGGAGAATCTCAGTTCCCTAGTTGCCGATGCCAAAAGTAAAGCTAGCTATTATTCTTACTGTTGTAAACTTTCCTTTCAGCTATGCCAGTTATCTGGTAGCTCATGGCACATCAGGAGCTGTGCTCAGGAATTCATAGGTGCTTTAGAGGGCTTGAGAAGTCAGTGGTGTTTCAAGTCTGTCTCCTGATGATTCTGAGGGATTATGGGGTCACTGGGTCTTGTCATAACTTTACTTCTGAGACTAGAAGTAAGAATGTGAGGCCGAAGAGAGCCTGCCTGTAGGCTGTCTTCCACACACGTGTAGGTGGACACACTGGCTTGAGAATCCCTCATGCTAATGGAGCAGGGAAAGAGCATAGATAGTTCCTAAGTCCTTTCAGATAAGATCTAAAATTCCAATCTTGGCTGTCTTTACACCTCCTTAGCCCAGGAGATCATTCAGTCCTTGAAGGTCCAGGAACCAAAGTCCCTTGATGGGTCCAAAAGTCCATGATTTCAGATTATTCCTAAAGCACTGGATTCCATGTCTGCAGAAACATGTACATATGTGTCTGTATGTACATGTGTGTTGGAATACAAGTTGTAGAACAGTTTGTTTTGTGTCTTTGTACTCCTGTAGAAGACACCCCAGACTCTCCATCTGGTCCTAGTTCCCCTAAAGTTGCCCTCCTTCCACCCATCCTCAAAAAAGTCTCCTCGGACAAGGAGCGTGACGGCCAGAACAGCTCACAGTCCAGTCCTAGGAGCTTCTCCCAGGAAGGTAAGAACATTTTTTTCCTTTGGATTTATTCTCCCCAAAGAATGTCATTTCAAAACGAAATACTTAGTCCCAGACTTAAGCGGTATCTTGGAGTTCAAGTCAGCCTCCCTTGGATTTAAATATGGGGACCAGTGAGGGCACATGAGTTGTCATTATGTCTGACATTAGGGCTTCATGAAGAATGAACAGAATAGCCAAGCCACCTAGCCAGAGACCTACCTTCTCTACAGGAGTAATGGCTAGAAAGTTCTCATCTGGCTCGCAGCATGCTAAGGCTCATGACTAAGTTTCTAGGTCCCATTATTTCCAAGGGAAGCACCCCCTAGCTAGGAAGTATGTCACCATCGTCACAGTTGAAGGGCACCTGAAGTGCATTAACTTTGCCATGGCTCAGAAGTGTGCCATCTGCCTTGTGGGACAGTGAGGCTCACTGGACTCTCTGGGTCAAAAGTGAATGTTCTACCTCTCAGAAGTGTGGCCCCTTTCTAGACAGACACTCCCAGAGTATCACTGTACCAGTGTGCTCCCTCTCGTTCACTGAGGTGGAAACGGCATTTTCCTATAATTTGCTTGCTGGCCCCTGTACCCCCAAAAATAGACTGAATAGGGTAAGGCAGGCTGGGATCACTGTAATATGTATGGTGTTTCTTTCATTTCTCCTACTTATTTTATTTCTTTAGTTTTTATTTTATGTATTTTTGTTGTTTGTTTTTTGAGGCAGAGGTCTCATCATGTAGTAGCTGGCCTGAAACTTACTCTGTAACTCAGTCTGGCTGCAGCCAAATTCATAGTGAGTCTCTTGCCTTAGCCTCTCAAGTGCTAGGATTACAGGAGTGAGTCACCTTGCCTGGCCTTTCTTTAGTATTTCCAATGCACAGTAGGCTTTTGGGTAAAGTGTCTTACAATGCTATCTCTAAACCAGATATGCACTATAAAAAAAGCAGTTAATCCCCATGTCCAGATCCTTGCTGTGGTTTGGGCTGCATTGCTGACTTTATATTTACTTTGGTACTTTACGATTCTGTCATCTTGCTGGCTCTGGTAGCTCGTTTTCTTTTCTTGGTAATAGTCTTAGGCAGAGTTAATGGAAGGCACGGTTGCCTATTATTCTTGTGACTTAGGAAATCTAATAAGAAAGTAGATAACATTGTTTGCTCTTCTGTCTCCATTCTGCAAATTATTTGATAGGTAGAAATCTCTCTCCTACTCTTTAGAGACAAATGAAGGCAGGGATTGGACAGAAGCTGATAAACCACTTTTGTCAAAGAAGCTAAAGAGGGAGCTGGTATTGATTCTTATTTCACAACGAGGGCATAGATGCTGTACTTGCTATCACAGCCAGAGCTGTAGGAGGGGTCTGCGGAGAGGAGCCTTGCTGACATTCAAAACAACCTCAGCCCTTAAGAGTCTCTCACAGTTAGGTCTCCCACTCAGTGCCTCCCCATCGGCACTCTTCTTGCCTTTCCATTCTGCAGTTTCTGTCTTCACTCCTTAGCTTTCAAGAAAGCTTTGAAAATGCCCAAGAGGATTTTAGTGGGGAGAAATGGGGAAAGGGGTCGTGATGTGTGGGAACATTCATCTTATTAAAGACCATTGAAGTGCCAATGAATTTACACACAATTGGGTGGGTGGGGCCAGAGAGTTGAGTTTCATAAATTTCTGAGTAGAATATTTTTTGGAAAATAATCCCTGCTTGGGAGCATCCAGTCTATAACCCGAGAGTCACCTGCTGCTGAGTCGGCTGAGAGCAGATAAGACTGCAGCTTGACACAGAATGCTGCTTACTTGAAGCGATTGGGCTTCCCGCAGGTGTTGGTGGTTTGGGGGAGTTGTTTTGTTTTTAACTCAATCGCATGGTTCCCAAGTGTCAAAAAGTTGGATATACCTGATAGGTAATCAAAGCTCTCAGGAATAAGAATGTGTCTTGGAGCCTCTGGTGATAATGGAAGTAACATAGGAGACCACTAGCAAGCTCAGAGCTGCTGTGGATGAGGAAATCCAAGCAAGGGAGCCAGCCCTTCAAGACCTCCAGTATTAGGATAGGTGTTTGAATCAGACCCTCCTTCCTAGCAATAGCAAGTGCTAGTGATGCTTCATCCACTGGTCCACTGGGGGTTGATTAGACTGCAGAGCCCTCCCTGAGGTTTATTTCCTGTCTGCATCCGGAAGGAACTACTGACAGTCTTGGTGCTCTGTCCTGATGTCAGGCTGAAAATACACAAAGTCTGCACACAGTGTTCAGCCGTCGGAGGGGTAAGATGTTGACTTCAGCCAATGAACTAGTTGGTCGTTGGTGGGGTAGAAGACATGGCAGCCACTCATGAGCCCTGCCTTTCTCTCTAGAAGCCGTTCTCTTGTCTCTGCCTGTTGTGTGTTATTTATGCTGGTTACTTCATTTCCTTGTTCTGCTTCCCTCTGGATTAGCGTGCCCAACTAATTTCTGAAACAGGTAAATGACTGTAATTCTTCCAAATTATTCCATAGTAAATGTGATTTTTTTTTAATCCATCTTGGAATCAAAATGGTGATATGGGAGCATTTTTGTTGCTACCTTTCTGGGGCAGGATCAGAACTCACCTCATTGTGCACATTTCCATAATGTTGGCTGATGAATTCTGTAGACAACAGTGGATCTGCCCAGGACCAACACTCCAAGTTCGTTGAGTCCTAACTCGGGTGGATGAGCTGATAGTTAAGATTGAATATTTATCATTTTAACATGGATGTCAACACGTTGATGTATTTGCTACCATAAAGGGTAAACCGGATCCCTTTTCCTCAGTAGTGCAAAGAGGAGATTATTTCAAAAGGCATTCAGATCATGACAGTGGGAAGCCTTCCAGTAGAGGGAAAAGATCTTCAAAACTCTACTTCGCCATTGCAGAAGAGGAAGCGAATGCACCTGGGTACAGGAAGTCACAGCCAACAAATGGTTAGAGCCTTCGGTTTTCATCCCTCGCTGGCCTGAAGCTGATGAACTGGCGCTAACAAACAAACGAGCTTTAATTGAGTAGCTGCTGGTGGGGGCTGGGTCAGGTCCTTTAGAGGACTGAACCCTAACTCTACTCGGCAACAGGATGGTCCCTCTCCGGGGAGGCAAATGTGAAATCAAAATCTAAAACTCGATTATGGGGAGCTTCAAGTTACCTTAGGGATTTGTCTAGTCACATTTTAGTGAGCATGAATGTTAATTTTTATATTTGGGGTCATATATCTTCTTTCCTTTTTTTTTTATTAAGTTTTCATTGGAGTTAATCTAGAAATTTATAGAACAATTGAGTACATCACCCTATAGAACATTGGTCTAAGGGGTTACCACATACTATTAGGAAAGATCAACAAAAAGGCCCCAGTCCAATGCAACCAATTCATTTTAGCTTTTCCACCTTAAGGCACAGTTCATTGGAAATGCCAGCACTCCCCTTTTCTGCTTTCTCTTCTATTAAGCCCTATGGTAAACTTTTCTTTTTTACTGTGCCAAGAGACACAAAGGGGACACGCCTGGTGTTACCCTCTAGAGGGTAATTTTACAGCCAGTACTGCCACTGGCTTAGGGAAAAAGCATTCCAATGACCACAGTGCAAAATGCATGTAAATGACAATGTAGCAAACTGAGGAAGAAGAATATAACTAACGTACTTTGCAACATGAGATCTCCTTAAAGGGTGTCTGCCCTTCGAGTGAAGCTCTTTTCTTCCTATAACACTTTATCAGAGGTTACCATGTGAGGGCATTTAGATGCCTGTGGTTGGACATGAGGCCCAGCATTCCAATGTAATGAATGCCATTTTCTCTAAGCATTCTGAAATCAAGTTGGTGAGCATGACTTAGGATAGGGAAAGCTTATGTTTAGAGAGTATGCCTGGGGGCAGATGCAAGACTCACAAAGTCCCTACCGACTCACCATCAGCAAGAACATCCAGAGCCTGGCTTACAAACCATTGCTATGAGAAGACCCTGTGGCCCTTTCCTGGCTTCGGTATTATAGCTGGATAACAGGGTAGAATTAAGGGAGAGCCCACAGCACAAAGCAAGAAGAATAAGTCATGGAAAGTAGAGCATTCATTCTCGCTGAGCCAAGAAGCATCTGTTCTGTAGAAAGTCAGTTTAATGGGTCCTTTACTTGTAATGAACATGGTGGTTGGGTGCTGTGCTAAGGGTAGAATGTAGGACTTTGCACCTGAATAATGGGCTCTATATGGCTCAGCTACACTCCATACCTGGGCTTTACTTTCCACTGCGATTCCCTGTGTGGTAGATGTAGTTCTATCACAGAACTGGGGTGATACTTTGCTTTATACAAAATGTAGTCTGATGTTAGCAAAAAAAAAAAAAAATCTCTTAATCTCAATCATAAGAAAGTAACATCAGTGTATAGCTACATTTGTAAAGAATGAAGGAGTTATTTTTTGAGACTTCCTAAGACAAAACTCTCTAGTCTTTTATTAAGTACAGTTGAGGTCACATGAATGTTTCTAGATTCTGGAAATCTACATGTTCAACTATTAGATCCACTTACATCTCTTATTAACAAGGCACCCTTAGTGCAAAGACAAGAACCACTGAAAGCACTCACATGGCACACAGGAAACCACCCCTGGGACCACATCTATCGGCCAATAAAACAGAGAACAAAAGGAGATAGTTACAGAGATAAGCCCACTCCTGGGAAAGCTCTGAGAAGCCCTGTGCCCATGTCTGACTTTCCCATGACCTCAGTAGTTTCTGTACCATTCTCCTTTTATGGGTTGGGTCAAATTTTGGTAGGATTAAATGGGACCATCTTGTATTAACTTTTCTGCCTTGATTTCTTGAAATAGGGAACCCCCAAAATTTCACAGGTACTTCAATTAAAGTGATTTGTGTCTATTGTGTTGTTTTGTTTTGTTAGTGCCTATTCTCCACCTTTGAGAATGCCATAGCCTCTGCTTTTTCAGTCGTTCCTGGTTAGTCTGTTTTTAATGCATTTAGCAGAGCAACTGACAGAATCATGGGTTGGACTCTCAAGTCTTTTAAGAGCAATCCCGTCGGCACCAAACGTGCTTTCCGCAAGCCCTGTGTTCATGAAACAAAGGGAAGCTATTGTTCTCAAAGCTTGCTGCATATTTAGTCACAGTTGATGTGGTTTAATCGTGTGGCTATTTTGATACTGATCTCATGTCCTTTTCTCTCTGGTGATAAGATGTGATATTTTTGTTAGCAATTATCCTATTTTCTTGAAGAAAATAGCCCCGCTATTGTTTGGCTATGTTTGTGTCACAACCCAATTCTGGGAGTCCCTTTCTATATTCTTTGCCGCTTCCATAATCCAGCCTGCAGCCACAGACTCTTGCCTGGTCTCACAGTCTGTGCGCTAGTGCTTGGCTCGACTTTCTTTCCCTGGATCCAGATCCAGGTCCTACTTCCCATGCCCCTGTAAGAGTTCTTCAAGAGCAGATAGCTATAGTGGTGCAGACCTACAGAGAGCTGCAGTGGTGCAGACCTACGATCCCAGTACTTGGGAGGTAGAGGCAGGAGGGTCTAGAGTTCAAGGTCACTTTTCACTACACGGAGTTAAGAATAACATAAAACTCCATCTCAAAACAATTAACACATGTTCAAGAAAAAGTCAGCAGTTGTTTGAGATTTTTCCAACTATTGCTAGAAAGACTTTTAAAAGCAGGGCCGGGATTGGAGAGTTGGCTCAGCGGTTAAGAGCACAAACTGCTCTTCCAGAGGTCCTGAGTTCAATTCCCAGCAACCACATGGTGGCTCACAATCACAACCATCCATAATGGGATATGATGCCCTCTTCTGGTCTACTCATATACCTAAAATAAATAAATAAATCTTTAAAAAATAAAATAAAATAAAAAACAGGGCCACCTACAGAGTATTATTTTAAAGAAATTCCCTGTTTTATCCTAGAAGATATATATCTCCCTGGAGTTTATGATGGAGAAATCATTTCCAAGCTTGCATCTGAATCTCTAACTCCAAGTCTGTATGCATATTTTAGAAGCTTAAATTTTACATATATACATATGCAAAGTTGAGTCAGCTTCAAGAAGACCTTATGCTTGAGGTTCCCTACAGCATTTATTTCCACCTCAGACAAGATTTGAATATGCAAGGCAGTGTTTCCACTTAATAAGTTACCATTCGGTCCATATTCTTGAGTATGTTTTACCCATCAATAGTACATGGGATGATAATATATAAAAGTATAGCTAGACTCACACATCAGGACACCCTAGCATTCTTTACTCTACTGCATTTGGCATCATAATGGCATGCAATGAAATAGATGTTTTCCCTAAGGGCTGGAAATTGACTCAACAAAGAACATTCCTTCTGCAAAGTTGTTTGTGCCAGGGATCAGGATTGAATAGGTTAGAAGACCAGTAGGATGCTGAGCTTAGTTCTTCAATTTCTGCATTTGGTTCTTCCTGCCTGCATCTAATCTGAAGGACATGCCAGATGCTACTAGGGTCCTTTTCACATGCAATCACAATTTAATCAATGAAGGTGGGTGTATTTAGAATGAACCACACACACACACACACATTGATCCTAAGTATCAAACCCAAGGCCTCACGCAGGCTCTACTATTGTGCTCCACCTCTGTTCTAGGATGTGTTTTCAGTGTCCCTATCTAGTTAAGTGGATAGCCTTCTTAAAACTCTTATTTTTCCTCTTAGTCTCCGTGTGGTTTTTACTGTTCTGGCTAAGTATGACTCTGTGTTAGCAACCAGGAAGGAAAGGGTTAACTTGGTGATGTTTGCTCTCCTCTCTTCCCCACTGCCATATTTTGTGGCCCCACCACCTCCCTAACCTTACCTGAAGGACACAGAAGCCCAGTATCCACTTAGCAGGTCAGTTCCTGGGAAAAGACAGGCCGCCTTTTCCAGGAAGTTTCCCATCATGCATCCGTCTAGATTCCACTCATGCTGGCTGCTGTGGCCTGATCTATAGGGTTAGCGCTGGGTTTACCTGACATACATTTTTGGATCCTGAATGTCTTCATACTTAGAAAGTATTTTTGTGTCATTCCATGTAAGATGGATTTTTGGACTGTGTTTCCAAGAAGTTAAAAAGTATTGCGAAGGATCGGAAGGTTGGCTATCTTAATGTAGGCAGGTGAGTTTTCCCTGAAGGCAGATGAGCTCCCCTGGCCCTGGTTAGTTTTCCTTGAGTCTCTCACGGGAATGTTAGACACTTCTTCCCATTCCTCTGTCGTAAAAGAACAAGGTTTTGGATTAAATTAGAACGCAGTAGTTCTACGTGATAGCTCAAGTCCCTTCTACTTTTGACGTTAGATTTCTTACCAAGTATCCCTAGGATAATTTTATTTCTTCTCTGCTCCCAGCACACACCCAGGCTGAAAGCTGAAAGGACTCTGTGGATGCGAACATCAAAGTGCTTTTCTGATGAAGGGCAAAATATTTAGAGACATTTTTTTCCCTCCAAACCTGGCTTATCAATAGCTTCCAAAGGACCAATCACCCAAAATACATTGAGATTTTTTTTTCTTCCAATAAAAGCATTTAAGAACAACTATTTGTTTCTTATATCTCAGCCCTCTCTGAAAACTTGCCGAAAGCTACTGTCAAAAAGAAGACACAGTTCTAAGGGGCTGGAGAAATGGTTCATTATGTTCAGTATTGTAGAAGGCAGGAGTTTGGTTCCCAGCGTCCGTATCAGGTGGCTCACAATAAATCTAGTCTTTAGGGGTACCTGCATGTGTGCACACACACACACACCACACACATACATATCAAGTCTTTAAAATAATTAAATTGCTTGTTTTTATAATGAGATGGAAAAGTTGTTTGCCCCCACCCTCAAGATTTTTGGATAATTTCAATGTAATGTTATTAACTGAAAATCACAATGCTTTTTGTTAAACGCTAGAATCTGATCATGTCAACTAAATTCGAAAGAGACCCTTGATATATTTATGCATAGCTTTTGGTTTTCCCTTCCTGAAACACTAGCTTGAGGTAACCACCTAAACCACAGGGCCCCTAGCAAGAGGATTTTTTTTAATATAGTGTATATATCAAAGCAGTGAGAAGCAGCGAGTGAATCAGGTGTCCGTGTGTCTTTCCAGGACTGGAGATGATTCCTGCTTGCATTCCTGGGATCTGAGTGTCAGAGCAGCTATGCTTTTTGTTTAAGCAGCTTTCCATGTGGCATGGGATGGGTATTTTATAGCTAAGATGGCGTCTCTGCAATAGACATGGGAGTAATATTTATTAAATATCACTGGAGTTTAGCCTCTGAACCAATTATTTTCCAGGTATAATGACAGAAACCAGGAAGTAGGTAGAATGAGCATGGACTTTAAAAAGAAAAATAGACAAAACCTACCCGTGGAATTGAGAAGAGCAGCAGACATGAAGCAGAAAGTTCTAGATATATAACAACAGCCGAGATCCAACCAAGCTCAGCCCCCACTGCTGTGTGAACCCTCCAGATTAACTAGTACCTGTTAGCAGTCAGAAACAGCCAATAGGAGTGAGTACTTTACCTGTAGGGTTTATTATTATTATTACAAGCATTATTTAGTGCTTTGTCACAGACTTCATCTGTAGGGAGTGAAGCACAGGTGGTCTGAGGCACAGGAAGAAAGATCTGAGTAAGCAGCCTTCAGCCCTCTGTGGCCAGCACCTCTGCAAGCCTCTGTGTGCCCTGTCCTCTGTGCTGTGTAAAGGGGCAGCCTTGGCTGTGGAGGCCACCTGGCTCAGAGCAGCCTCGGTGACTCCTGATGACTTCACCCTCTGCTTGCCTACCATCTCCTCCTCCACTTCACATCCACATCTATGTGGGGTTCACCCCATCATAGACTGGTCTTGTCCATGTCTGTTTGCTTGTGTCCACTTGCCTGTGGCTTCATTGGTTTGTCCTCAACTTCTGTCTAGAGCGTGTCGAAGCTTAATGCAGGTTTGTTTCTGAAACAGTCCATCATGGCCCCTCCCCTCGCCCAACTGTTTACCAGGTATTGTAATTGCCTTGTCAATAAATTGTTTCTCTTCCCTGCCCTCTGATTTCAGCCTCAAGGAGAAGCTGGGGCCCGGCCCAGGAGTATCAAGAACAGAAGCAACGGTCCTCGGGCAAAGATGGTCACCAAGGGAGCAAATGCAGTGACTCTGGAGAAGAGGCAGAAAAAGAGTTTATTTTTGTGTAATGGTGCCCACCCCAAGCCTCTCCATGCAGGGCGCTCTCCTCAGCTCTCAGAGAGGAGCCAGGGCCAGTACCTCTTCTCTCTTCTCTTGGTGCTTTCTTCTTTCTCTCCTTTCTTCTTTCTCATTTATATATATTTTCAAATTTTTGGTCTTCCCCCATTCTTGGCATTTGATTTCTAAACACTGTTTCTTATGCCTTCAACAAAAAGCCAGCAATTATTCCATGGGCCCTACTTGAATTTCTCTGAGGCAGCTACACATTGCCCTGCATGGTGAGTTGTTTTTGGAAATTAATGAAGTAACTGGACTCACACCCAAGTAACAATCCGGGAGGTCCTGGGGTGCTACAGGGTGTGTTTGTGTCAGATCCACACATAACTCGATAGAGCAATTTATTCTTGATGTATGCAATTGCACATTGTAATTATATTAACAGAGCACACTAATAAATAATTTGTATAAATTATAAATATTAGATCTTGGGCACAGTTCTTACATTCTTTTGTGGGACATTTCCTTCCCCATGTAGAATTGTACATTTAAACCTTGGTTGGTAATATTTGCAGACCATCGGCAAGCACAGCTAAAAACAGTGTGAGAAGCTCAGATTCATGTATATACTTGATTGGAATGAGGTCTTATAAATATTCATGTTTCTGAAGGCCTTTAATTTCTGTCTGCTTATTAGTTTTTAATGTGTGGTTTTTAAAAGAAAATTTTGGCACCTGTAAAAAAAATCTAAATACTACTCTTTATAAAACATCTCACAAATATTCACTTACATTACAAGCTGAAAGTATTTTATTCATATGTATATTTATACCAATAAAATAATTTTACAAGTGGAACTTGACTTCTTCCAGTTCTTGTGTGAGGACTGACTTATACGGTCAACCTGCAGCTTGTTACTAAAATTTAGAATAATCACAGTCCACAGATAATCATATAACCTAGAAATTATTACTTTCAAAATAAAGATAATTTGATAATTCCATAGTCTGTGCTTTGCACCAGAACACAGATGAAATTTACTAGAAGGTCACAGAGTTCTTTGTGTGCACCATACTCAGCTCCATGAGTTTAAGGTCACGTGAGTGATGTTGGCTTGGGTCAGGCAGTATGCTTACAGGATTGGGGGGTGGGGGGGAGGACCAACACAGATGGGGTTTGTGTGGTGTCACTGTTTGCTTCATCCCCTTCTCTTTGCCACCCCTGGGTGACTGACCTGGGAGGGAGTTCCAGTCCTAAAGGCTGAGCCACTCGATTTCATCCCATGACCTCATGGTAAGATTGTTCTGTTTAGATGTGGCCAGTACAGACGTGACCAGACCCACGTTGGTGTTGAACTGCAGAAATGGATGTGGACCTGCATGCAGGCTGTTTGGTGGTTTGGTCAGCAGACTCATGGCCCAACTAAGCCCACACTTGGAATAAGCAGTCCTATTGAGGATATCAGTCCTCCCTGCCTCCCAACTCTGGAAGTCTCAGAAAGTGACATTTATACAAAGCCTTGAACTAACACCTTTCTAAGTCCAGGGTCTGTGTGTGGTTCTTAGGTGTACTGTATTATTATCTGATGAGTTATAATTGAGGACAAGTTTATGAGCATTTAAAAGGGAAAGCACAGATCAGAGAAGCTGAACATCCTGGCAGCTGCCACAGGAGGGAGATGGAGAAGAGAAGAAGCCATGCCTTTGAGTCAAGAAGCCACTACATGGCAGAAGGGAGGGAGCTTCAGATAAATTATTAAAATAGTACAAAGGACCAGAGAAAGCATTCATTGACTCAGGCCAGCATCACAGAGAAAACAGCAAGTTGTTACCTTTCTGAGTGAGGACCAGAGAAGTCAGGCAGACATAACAGAGCTTCATGGTGGCTCTGGCCACTCCCTTAAAACATATCTGGCCTCAGATGGAGTCATAGGGAGAAATGGGAACATATACAAAGTGCTGTGATCGAGCCGGGCGTGGTGGTACACGCCTTTAATCCCAGCACTCGGGAGGCAGAGGCAGGCAGATTTCTGAGTTTGAGGCCAGCCTGGTCTACAAAGTGAGTTCCAGGACAACCAGGGCTATACAGAGAAACCCTGTCTCGAAAAACTTTAAAAAAACAAAAAAACAAAAAACAAAGTGCTGTGATCAGTCCTAAAGTCAATGGCGATCAAATTTGCCAGCAGGGTACACCTGCTGCCCATGAATGACATGCTTGGGGTTTCAGTGTAGGAGAAGACAGGCTGTGAGGAACTGTGATGTTTGATCAAGGAGCTGGAGCTTGCCTCTGCAGTAGGAACCACTGTCAGTTTTTAAGCAATGATGTAATCGGAACAAGGAGCTGTCACCAGGTACTGCAGGCAGACAACGACCCAGAGAAATAGAAGAGCAAGACTAACTGTATTCTGTGGGGCAGAACCCTAAGGTAACATCCTGACATGCAAGGCTGACAGCCCACAGCAACTGGCTTCCAGCTTGGCTGAGGTGGCCATGCAAAGGGTGGCCTTTACTCATAGGCCGCCTACTGTCCTGCCCTGAATGCCTTCCTGCTCAATTCTCCATTGCTTCTTCCCAGGCTCCTTTCGTGGTGATCACCAGATTGTAAGTGTGTGCTACAGGTTTCTCCTGCCTCTGATTCCCTCCAGCACAAGTCTTTATAGGCTCGCTAGAAGCATATCTGGAGACTCATCCATCTCAGCATCTATTCCTCAAAGAGTGTGGAGTGATACATTCCTTCATACCTTATCACCTTTCATCAATCAGTCCTCAGAAGCACAGGAGAAAAGGCTACTCTAGAGGACCTGTGACCGGATACCATCTGCCTTCATTCCTAAAGTCCGGTGAAAAGCATCAGTCTTCAGTTAGAAACATGGTGGAGTCAAATGCTGGGAGAGCAACAGAGTCTTCAGCTGCAGGACCCAGCCTGGGAAGCTGGAGGAGAGCAGAGGCTTCCACAAACCAAGAGGCCTGTATGTGAAGAGAGCAAGAGGACCCTTAGGAAGAGCCTGGCATCCTAGCCCAGTGTGGCGCTGCATGGATTTTATTTTGTTCTTTTGGTTGTATAATATGCAAAGCTTGAGCTAAAGGTAGACAGGATGTTCACACCACGCATCTCGGTGATGTGAAACAAAGGATGCTTACATTGCATGGCTTTATTAGAACCTAGTTTTCCATTTTATTTTATTTTATTTTATTTTATTTTATTTTATTTTATCTTTCCTTGGTTTACCGTTGGCCAGTTTGGGTCAATTGTCAGTCATACATTAGAAGTTAATTTTTCAATGAAAAATTGGCCACTGGAAAACCTGAGGAGCATCCTGGGTGGGATATTGGGCTCATTAGGAAGTACAGTATGCGAGAGACAAGATGTGGCCGTGACTTTGACCCTTTCCTGTGGTCGGCTCACTTTTGTTGATTACTTGTTTTAAAGCTCCATTTACCACCCAGCCTTGGGTTCTCAGAGGAGAAATAAAACATCAACTCTAGGATCCCAGCATGGCTGCGATTTTTCAGAGGAGTTCCCTCAGTTTTGCCTGTCAGAATCCTAACTTGAGATGACTTTGGAAAGATGGTGGTTCTACTCGTTGCACTTGCTAGACTGAAAAAGGACTACCATAGTAGGTCTGCAATGAAAGTCATGTGGCCTTCATTTATGGACACAATGCCTTATGTCGCTTGTAAGGGCTCCTAGTTAGAAAAGTCCTACATGCCAAAGGAGATGCAGTGGTGTGTTGGGGGTTGGATGTGTAGTACTGATTAGAAAGCTGCTGACTTGTGATGCCAACCACCTCTGCTTTCACAGAGCCCACACTTACATAACTTCCACGTTCATAGTCCTACCCTTTCCAGAAACATGCTGGCTAAAAGACTTTGGGTTCTGGGCTCAAGGTGATCCATGCCTTTGGATAACGGACTATCTAAAGTGTTACTAACACCATGGGCATACAGATGGCAATATACCAGGACTCTGATGACAATTCAGGCTCCAGTCTTTAAATATACAGCATGCTAAGGGCTCTCCTGAGAGTTCAGGTACAATAGGCAGAGTTGGATTTCTTTATAGGTCTAAGGAAAGGGAGGTTTTTATATCAGATAGTTTATTAATAGCTCATTGCATGAGCCTGTAACCAGGCTGTCTCTGGTTTCTGCATGGTAGGAGAGGAGATGGAGTCTGCACTGGGGGTTTGTGACTGGGGGTGGGGGGACGTATGGAAGGTGAGCACACATGGCTGTGTCTCACTGTGAAGTTAGCTGTCTGAGCTTTGGAGTCGGGCACTCTGAGCCTATAAATTTTCTTGGAACAATGAAAATGGCACCAGCCACTCTGGAAGTAAGCCACCACATGTCCCAAGTCACGCTCTTGGTGGGGAAATTGGCATTTCCTCTACAGCAACAGCAAGACAGGCTGAGGGAGCCTGAGGAGGTGTCTGCTCTGGGTTCCAACACCTCCTTGCATTTTTGAACCTTTAGCTCAGCTGCTAAAGCAGAGAAGACAAGAAGAACAAGAAGAGCCACAGTGGTCTCTATCTGCCCCATGCCTCTTACTTGTAACTGTTGTCACCAGTTTGACATTTTCTTTGTCAGAAATATCTCAAAGTCAGGCCAGGTGCAGTAGCACATCCCTGTAATTCCAGGACTCAGGAAGTAGAGGCAAGAGATCGGGAGTTAGAAGCTACATAGTGACTTTGACCTAGCTTGAGCTAAACAAGACACTGCTTCAGCTCGGAGAAGGAAATTTCTCACAATCAGAAGAAATGGATTGTGTTGCCCAAGGGCACGGTTCTTGCTGTCATAGGCTGATGACAAATTTCAAGGCAAGTAGGAAAATCCAGCCATGTTTCATTTTTATGGCCTGCACTAGATTCTGACCAGCAGGCTGCTGTACTACAGGTCCAGCTTACATGGGAGCCTGTCTCATCCCTCCACACCCAGCCCCCAGCACACCTCTGCATCTCCTTTGGCATGCAGTGATCATGGGCTGCCTCAGCCAACAGTAGAACTATTCACGTGAACTCAGTGTCTGGAGTTGTAAAACATGCCTGTGTCATGAGAGTTTGAGGCAGACAGACACCTGCTGGGAAGATGAGCTGGAGCTCCAAGACTCCAAACCCCCGCAGATTCAGAGTGAAAATGGATGAATCCTGCATGCAAGAGCATATTAAACCCTGTAGTGACCAGGGAGGAGGGCACCCTGCAAGAGGAAATGCTAGTGCCAGGAGAAATTCATAGGAGGGACATTCCTAGGCTGTTCTGGGAAGGCAGCACATCGCCCCTGATCCTTCCTCAGGAGTGAAACACTGGCTGGTTCCCTCTTCCCAGGAGCACAGGCACTGTGGACTTCTGGCTCTCTTAGCAGCACTGCTCACATAGAGAGGCCCTGGCATGCTTCTCTGTGGTCAGGTCCCTTAGAGGCTATTGCTTGTCACTCTCACTGATATCTCCTGGTTTTTCTTCCCAATGCCAACTCTATGCAGTCAGGGAGACTCATGGGGC
The DNA here is from genome assembly GCF_000001635.26 of Mus musculus. Taxonomy (NCBI): domain Eukaryota; kingdom Metazoa; phylum Chordata; class Mammalia; order Rodentia; family Muridae; genus Mus; species Mus musculus. Next base: position 24,007,845 of record NC_000079.6, on the reverse strand, counting down.
CTTGGAAACTCCTTGGGCCCATTACAGAAGATCTCACACCATGCCTATGAATGTCACACTCTCTAGAGTTTTCTTTAGGGCTCACAAGACTGCCAGAAAGGACCAGAACCACCTCACTCTATTGTCTCTAGATAGAAGGACAGAGCTATAGTGCCCTTCCAGCTCTAGAGACACATGCTGCATCCATCTCCTCCCATGCATTGATGGGGTCTTCCCTGCCCAACTACAGAAGAAGAAACTTCCAAGTGAGAGGTCAGGAGAAACCACTTGCCATCAAGGATGTGATCTGTTAGCTTAACTGCTAGGCTCCAGGAAAAGGTCTCTGAGCCACAGCCAGCTCCACTATGGCCCAGGCATACTTGGCAGAAGACAGCCACTTCACTGATATCTTTTTAAAGCTCAAGATGGGGCCCTTTGGCAATCCACAGTCCAGGGAGGATTTGGGGCACCTGAGAACTTGAGTTCTAAGGCTCAGAAAGCTTCATTTTTAAAAAACTTTATTCACTACTTAGAGTTCCTTCTATGAATGCTGTCATCCGCAGTGTCTGACAGAGATTACTTCTAGAATTCCATGCCCATGGATATCAAAATCCACAGGTTTACATAAGGCCTTTACATAAAATGGAGTCATATTTGTATGTAACTTGTACACATTGTTATTCAGATAGTCTGACAATGTACCCCAAGCTAGCCTCAAACTCACCGTGTAGCCCAAGTTGTCCTTGAATTCAGGATCCTTCTACCTCTGCTTGCTAACTGCCAGGATTACAGGCATGTTTCACCAATTCCAGCAAACACTTTAAAGTTTTCCTAATATCTTCATTCCTCAAATGCTGAATGAGTGGAAACAGAAGGTTGACTGTCTATGCTACAAACCATGTTATTTGTATCTTGGACAGTGTAAATCACAGCTAAGATTGTAATCAGCACAGGTATTACAAACATTATTACAGTCATCCCTATTTCACAATTACAGTACTTAGAGACTACACTCTGCTATACTGTTAATGAATCAGTAAAGAATTGCATCCATTTCTGAATTAGTATGTGTATGTGTTTGTATTTGTGTTTGTGTATGTATAATGTGCACATTGTATGCTATTGATAAACTGTACTCTAGGCCCCAGCTTTAAAACATTTTAAATTACATTTCAGCATAGCTGATTGTCTCTGTAAGACTCCTCTATTTTATTCATGTTGAATCTTAATTCTAAGCAGTTCCTAAGCTTCACATGACAACCCAAAGAATGATGGACAAATATGTTAAGGCCAACTCAAAACCCTCTACAGGTCCAGTAGGACAGAAACACTTATGTTCTCTCAGATGTTTCTGGAGATAAGTTGGAAAGGAGTGTGGTTCCTTCTTCTGCCTTCCACATATCAGATATTCCCCTGCAAATCTTTCTCACTGGGTTGCAAAGGTATGTCAAATTTATGTCAACAGCTATTTAGGAGGAGACAGTGGTTTTCAAAGTTGAAACAGGGACACAGACTTCAGAATATTGCCATATTCATCCCAAATGCTCTCAGGAGGTAGGGTGAGCCGACTCTGTGTGCCTGCTACCTCTGGACAGACAGGAGAGAAATTACTTTCCTATGTCCAAAGGAGCACTGAAGGCATTCTGTCTTCTTAGAGATGGCCTCAGAGGATGATGTCATACAGTTTCTTTTGTTGGGTATGGTGAGATACAAGATGGAAGGTTCTTAGGAGATAGTCGGTGACACATGTTATATACTTATAGACATTAGAGTGTCATAGAAAAGAAGCTATCCAAGACTACCCTTCAGAGGACCTTCATTTATAGCATCATGGCCACAGGTGGCCATGATAGGTTCCAGAAGAGGGAGAGAACAAACCCTCAGCTCAGAAAGTGATTTTTTTAGGACAGCTGTCAGAAATAGTGTGATGGAGGGGTCCTAAAGAGAGAGAGGTGGGGGTAAGAGGGCCTTTAGTTCTGGAAAGCAAAGCAGGAGTTTCTTATTCTTAGAGGTTTGGGGGAACAGGGGTGTTAGTTCTAGCCTCCATATTAGAAGGCATAGGACACTGATAGAGAGGATTGTCCTGGGTCTAGGAATGGGTGGGGACATGTGGTGGAGCTACAAGATAAAGGAAAAGAACTCAGGAGGGCTACAAGGCACTGTGCTTGCTTATCAATGCCCAGAGAGGGGGAAGAGAAAGCAGTTAGAAGATCTGTGATCCAACAGTCCATGTCTCAGCAATCAGAAGACTAGAGCAGAAGGATTGGCGTGAGTTTAAGGCCAGCTTGAGATATATAACATATACCGGGCCAGTTAAGGCTATATAATAAGATCTCATCCCAAAATACAGGAGGGAGACTAGGGGACAGGCAGGAGGAGGAAGGAGACAGTGACTGACTCCCAGTTAAGTGTGCAGCCCTCTCTACACAGGGCCATGTGGGAACAGCAAGTTTGGTCAAGCAACAGGGGAAGCAAGGTTTCATATTGAGTTTTCTGCAAAAAAGGATGGTGAGGCAGGCTGTTATAAACTGAAGGTGAAATGTCCTCTGCAGGCTCATGTATTTGATTTGGTCTTTGTCTTATGGCACTGTTTGGGGAAGCTGGTAAGGTAGTCACTTATGGGTGATCACATACAGGTGGTCATAGTCCTGCTCTGTTTCCAGTCTCATTCCTGCCTTCTACCCACTACCATGTGGATCAATGGCCACTACACGTTCCCAGTGCCATGGACCAAGCTACACTGCTTGTCTGTCCTACCATGATGGACTGACAGCCTTCAGAAACTGTGAGCCCAAGTAAACCTCAACTCCCTTAAGATGTTTCTGTCAGTTATTTTGTCACAGTTATGAGAAAAGCAGCACACAGAGTACCCAGGCTTAGGACTGACTCATTTAAATAATTTCAACTATTGGCTGACTGGGCTTCTCGTTTAGGAGTGTGCACCTATATTCATTCATTAAAGAACACTATGTAGCGGGGAGTCTTATAAGTTCCACAGCTGTGCAGTAGATAAGTGTAGGGATGATTTGCAAACCATCGGGAGTTGTCTAGTTCTCTAGTACCAGATCCTGAAGGTGAAGGGTGAAGGTGCAGGGAAGAGTGACCCAGAGGACGCGGGCCATTTAGACTCAGGAGCTGTGGTGAGCATGAGACTGGGGTGGTCTCGAAGCCAGGAGACTGTGGGGACACAAGGCTATGGAGGAAGGAGGTTGGAAGGATATGGGGCACAGGAGACAATGGAAGCCAAAAGACTGCAAGACAGGAGAGGAGGTTTAGAGGTATAAGAGGCAGTAGGAGGCAGGAGGCTAGATACCAGAGGCAGGAGACTTGCTCCTATGTGGGATTTATTGTCTCCCGGGACTGACCAGCTTTGGGAGGAAAGTCTCTCCATTGTCAGCAAAACATCAGGCTTACAGAAAATAGGAAAGTCCTGGTAAATGAAGAAGCCACCCAGAAGCCCGGATGAAGGAGGGCTTGCTCTGTGAGCATGTCTGTCCCCACAGCTGAGGTGCCAGCTCATCTTCCATGAGGAGTGACCTGTGCACAGTCTGTTGTTTAGATGGAATGGTTTTTCCAGGCCTCTTTCAGTATCCCAACAACTTCTGTCCCAACCACAAAGCAGATGTTTTCCTGCCCAATCAGTGGGCATGAAAGGAGCTCAGCTGTCCTGGCCCCTGGCTTGAGGTGGTTTGAGCTCAGCAGCCGAGGGTTAGAGCATGTCTGGGTCTAAAGTAAGCTTCTGGTCCAGAAGTGGCTGGTCCAGAGAAAACTGGTTTAGCAGACTAAGCCTAACCTAGCAGAAAAGCAACTGCCCAGTTGCTGAATGTCCACCATTCTGGGATGTCACTGAAAGAATGGCTTCTCTTAAGCCTGGCTTGGAAACCACTCTAACTTTCCAATGGTGTAAAAAACAAAACCCTGTTACTGATGAGCTCAGCTGACAGTAGGAGATGGGGATGAGAAGGAGGGAGAGGGAGCTGCAGAGGGTCAGGGAGAGGGAGAGAGGAAGGGGAGGAGAGGGAGAGTGAGGGAGAGGGAAGGGAGAGGAAGTGGGGAGAGAGAAGGTGAGGGAAAGGGAGGGAGAGGAAAACACACCACACCACACACACACACACACACACACACACACACACACACACACACACACTCAGGGAGCTCCGATATACTAATTTGATTGGTTCTTCTGGAAAGGGCAAGGGGAAGGAACTCCCATCTCTTTAAATCTGATTTCACCTAATAGAACACTGACATTTACTCTAGTTGCTCACCACAGGAGGCCCTGAGGAGAATGTGGGATGTCACCCAGTCTGGATGCCTGGTTCCTCTGTACTGGAAACCCCACACACATAGAAGTTTCCAGAAAAATCCACCTTGCTTTGGAGATTCTAACTGTTGGGGGACCAGGGAGGAAGGCTGGGCCAGCCCTGGTACCCTTTAATGTCCTGCCTTGCTTCCCACTGCTTCACAGTTCACTGGCAGCTTGTCAGCTCCCTAAAGGGCTCACTTAAAGTTGCATTCCTTTTCTTGGTGGCACCACAAATGACTGAGTAAAGTAGAAATATAAAAGTCCAACCCCAAGCCGGGCGTGGTGGCACACGTCTTTAATCACAGCACTCGGCAGGCAGAGGCAGGTGGATTTCTGAGTTCGAGGCCAGCCTGGTCTACAAAGTGAGTTACAGGACAGCCAGGGCTACACAGAGAAACCCTGTCTCGATAAAAAACAAAACAAAACAATAAAATAAAAAACAAAACAAAACAAAAAAAGTCCAACCCCTCCACAACACAACTGTGGAAGGGTCCATCTATCTTCTCACCTCGTTCATTGTTCTCTCTGCTCACTCGACTCATTCTTTCCCATAGAGGTTGTCCTGAGTGGGACTTCAGAAACTCAGACTCCATCTGAGCATTGGCTTTCTGGAGAATATAGCCTAGGGCAACGTTAACAAGGAGACTTTAAATTGGTTCCTGTGGAGCGGGACAGATATCGAGCTGACTCTCATTGGGCAGGTGTCACAGAGACTAGATCTCCTGAGTCAAACCCTCAAGCCCTCCCCAGCACAAAGTGCCAGTCTCCTCCTTTCAGGATCAGAGGGTCTTCCCTCCCCTTCTCTACAGCCTCCTGGCACTTCCTGGTGAGAGGGACAACTGGTACCCCTGAAGCCTCCTCCTACAGAGGAGAGAGCTTTACAAGAGCTGTTCTGTGACCTTGTCATTAGCCAGTGACAAGCACTGAGTGACTTCTTACATGCTGAACATTAGCATCAGAGTCCCCCTGTCTCTGATGGACCAGAGACCCAACACCATGGTTGGCTTGTCCAACCGCAGAGCCTCTCACAAGAGCCAACACCTCATAGTCACCTCTCCAATGCTCAAGTTGGTTGAGGAGACTTCACTTTCTTGGTGGATTGTTAACTTTCTGTTCCTTTTTGTTTGTTTGTTTCTCGTGGCCACAGTAGCTTCCTAGTGGGTCCTTTAGCAGCCTCTCTTCTTCAGTTTAGCTGCTACTCTCTATGGTATATACTAAGATGATGGTCTTAGAACTTAAAGAAAAAAAATATTTTTTGAAATTTCCCAAAGCACTGTTATCCAAAACTTTCTTGTGAAGAAGGAAAACAGTGCTAGGAGCTTTCTGAAAGTCCCCGAAAGATGGCGATGATAGCGATAGCCAGACTGGTTCTGCCAGGCACTCTACATGCCTCCTGCCTTATCTAAGCCCCAGAGCAAGCCTGCCGGAGTAGGTGGAATTATCATCCCTATTTAAAAATAACAAAGACAGGACTCAGAGAAGTCAGTCACTTACCCAGGCTCACAAAGCCCAGGTGGTCTACTGCCCAAACCTTTCACATGCAAATATGGTGCTCTTCCCAGTTCATCTGCTGAAGGCTGTAAATGAAGCAGGTGGAGGTCCAGGGCCACGCCTTGGTATGAGTTCCCAGATGCTTCCACACTTGTCTCCTGCCTGTATCCCTCACAAACCACACTGAGGGAGCAGATGGTGGCTTGCCTCCATCTCACTGAAGCAACATCACATGAGGAAGAGGAGAAAGCAGGTCTGAACTAGAAGAGGCCCTGGTGACCCAGCTGCTGGTAAAGCACCAACCACAGCAGCTCTGTCTTCACTTGCAGGGAAGGGACACTGGTTAGCTCACACTCCTTACCTTGAGAATGCAGTCAAGTTTCAGTCAAGGAGGAAGGAGCCCAGCTTTCAAGGGCTGGGAGTCAGCTGTTGTGATGTCTAGTGAGCTGTGGGGATGCCACGGCTGCTAAGCATAGATTGTTCCCCAAAGTACACACCTATAGATAACCTTCTGTTAAAACACAAATAATGACTTCCATGTAGTAAGGACTTCCTGTCTTTCCAGATGCAGAGTGGGTGATGGTTAAGTAAGAGTGAAGCAGATAGAAAGAGAAATGTTGGGGGGCCGAGGTGCCATGTCTGCAGAGCTCTGAGGAAACCATAGCACCTGTCCCTTGGCTGGCACAGGGATTGCCAACTGGTTTGTGGAGCCTGGAAATAACTCAGTTTTTCTACTCTGAATCTAGGCATCCAGACAATTTTGCATCCCCAGCAGCTTTGCCAGCTGCCTTGGGTATGGTCAGTACTCTTGGCTCAGGGATTTGGCAATGCTTGGTCATTGCTTGTTTGAGCCACCAAGTGTTGCCTCTTCTCCTTGCTCATGGGGTAGCTGTGGCGGGATGGGATGTAGTGTGTGGTGCAAAGTCCAGAGCACAAAGACTGGGAGAAGTGAAATACAAGGGCCACAGGCTGCCACTGATGGGCAGTTGTAAGAAAGGGCAGCAGGAAAGGAAGATTCTGACGTCATTGCTGGAATGAAGCTAATTACTCTAACTGACAGAGCCTGCTGTGGTTTGCATATAATTGTTCCAGAACTTATGCAGAGACTTAGAAACTTAATGCTTAACATCTTAATGATATCAAGAGGGTAGAAACATAATCTAACTATTGTGTTTAGAGGTGGAGTCACTGTGAAATGATTAAATCAAATAAAGTCATTGGAGTAGAGTCCCATAATTGAGTCTTGGTGGCTTCGTAAGGAGAAGAGAGATGACTTTTTTGGAGATATACAGGGGTTACCTCCATGATGTGATCAGCCAAGGGCACTTATGATATCTGAGCATCCAACCTCCCCATGAGTAAAGTTAAATAAACCTATTTTCTTCATGGATTAGTCTGCCTCAGGTATTTCACTGTAGGAACAAAAATCAGGCTGACACACATGAGTTTCTTCTTCTAAAGCTGGAAATAGTGAGTTTCTGTCTCTTAAGGTCATAGCAAAATTAGAATATTAATCCACAAAAAGTGCTCCAAATCTAGGGAGTTTTGAAAGCAATACCGACTTAGTAGAACGGTGCCATTTGGTCTCAGCCAGGTTAGCATTGTCTGTAGTTCATAAGGACTGTAGGAGACTCAGGGGATCACCCCCACAAAGCTGTATCAGATAGATTGGCTCTTGGGCAGGTAGAGCAGGGCAAGCCACCTGTCTTTTCAGGCTAATCTTTGTCAGCTCCAGGGAAACTTAACATGACAAGTGACATGTTAAGTAACAGTGGCAATTACCTCACTGATGCCAATACTGATCATGGGATCTGAGTCACCAATTTAATACATGATCACTCTGGTCATATGTCCTGGGAGTCTATATGGGTGGCCTCCATGCCTTACTTTCTTTTAATCTTCTAATACATTACTCATATCGTTACTTTTTATATTGCGTTATTGTGAATTATTTTTCCGTATGTTATGCCCAGAATATGACATCCTTACATTTGAAAAGCAGTTTTTTCTTGAGACATAATTCACATACCCATCCCTATTCAGACACTTAAAACATGTGATCTAGTGGCTTTTATTATATTCACAGATCTGTGCTTGTATCATCACATTAAAATATTTGTATCATCCCTAAAAGGAATTCTTCTCTCCCTTGGCTCTGCTGCCTCCGTCTCCATCTCCCCAGCACTCTGCAGCCAATGGCAAGCTCCTGGGATGGACTCGCCCATGGTTTTCCCAAGTGCAGTGAAACAATGTATCTTGTTCTGATCCCGCCAGCCTTCTCCAAAGTTTCAACTTTCTCCCATAGGTAGTACTTGTCAGCCTTTCTTTCTTTTTTAATAGCTGGTTTCTATCCCATTGTATAAATATATTGTGCTTTCTTTTGCTTTTGTTTTCGTTTTTTTTCCTATCCCTTTGCGTTTTCCCACTTCTTGTCCAGATTTACACTTTCAAAATCTGTGCATGCCCAGATTTTTGTAGATGCACTGTATTTTGAGAACTAAGTTATATATATTAAGTTATATGTGTGTGTATGTATGTGTATCTGGACTTGAACTTAAGATACGTCTTTAGGATAAGTACAAGCATGCCACCACACCTGGAATTCCTCTTTTTTTGTTTGTTTACTTGTTTGTTTGTTTGTTTTTCCTCCCAGAGTTTCTTTTTGTATTTAAAAATTCTTTGTTTAAGAGTGGGAGGTGAAGGTTGGGGACATCCTCATGGGGGGAGGAGGTATGGGATGTGGAACAGTCAGAAGTTGGGCCAGGAGGGGGATAAATCTAGAGTGTAAAAAAAAAATTAAATAAAAATTTTAAAAATTCTTTGTTTAATATGTTTACATGTATATAATGCTTTTAATCAAATCCATCTTCAGTTCCCCTCTTCAACTGCCCCCTCCACTCCCCACCATGATGTTTTCTTCCTCACTTGATATGACCTGTTTTAAAAATACCTACTGGGTCTCTTTACTGCTACCTTTGTGTGCAGGATTATAGGACCATCTGCTGGACTTGGAGAGCCTCCCAGGGCCCACATCTCTGAAGAGACTGCTTCTCTTCTCCCTTCCCCTGCAGCTGTCAGTTGTCAGCAGCTCTTCAGATAGAGGTGGATCTTCATGAGCCCCTCCGTGATTCATGCTGGCATTGTGAGTTGGCTTGAGCTCATGTGTGTGTGTGTGTGTGTGTGTGTGTGTGTGTGTGTGTGTGTGTGTGTGCATGTGCGTGTGTATGTGTAGTTCCTGCTGCTGTGAGTTCCTATGTGCCACTGTACTGTCCTGACCCACAAACTGGTCAACACACAGAGAATAAGAGACTATGGCAATCCTTCCCCTTTTCTTCTTTTATACTTCATTCTGTGTGGTCACAGTCATTTGAGGATTCTGTGGCTTCCATCTTGGGAAGAAGTTGTCATCTGAGTTCTCATCCCAGGCCACCATTCTCTGATGACTGACACAGATCTAGCCTTTGTCTCCTGCAGGAGCGTCAGATTTCATGTGCTTCTTCAGCCTTCCCTAGAGGAAGCAGTGAACTCAGATCATCACACATCCCGGAACAATCTCACTGTATGATGCAGTTCTCAAGAATTACGTATTCTTTTTCAAATGCACCCCGCGCCCTCTCCTTCACCACCACACAAATCTCAGCCTATCTTTCAGGACTTTGGGCCTTCCGGCAATACAGTTGGAAAATGGAGGAGAGCTTGATGTAGCAGGTCCCTTGCCCTGCTCTCGAAGCTGGCATCCTCCCTGATGACTGTTTGAACCATCACCTGTATGGCTCTGTGACTTCTTTCTCAGCCAGGGAACAAGAAGGGTGCTGTTTAGTGGATCCCTCCCAGGAGCAGCTGGAAGCATGACCTCTTCCTAGCATCACGCGCCGTGCGTTCTCGGCTGTGCTTTGTCGCCACGTGCCTCTAGTCAACCCCAACCACTTAAGGTGTTGATATAAAATAAATTCATGCTTGGAATAAGGGGCCTCCTATGGGCCACTCTGCTCTTCCCTTTAGATCTAGTAGAGCATCCAGGTTTGCCTTTTTCTCCCAAAGAAAATATCACATCAGAGGACAGCCGAATAACAACGTGAAATCCCTCTGTGTAAATATTGACATATCAGATCTTCCTGCAAATAGAGTAGCCCTACAAGGTGTGCTCCTCTCCATGTAGAACCAGGGGAACAAGATAAGGAAGAAATTCTAGGTTGCTCTGTTTATGGGACTCCTAAGCCTGACTCCAATGGAAGTCTGAGTGGATTTCTAGAAAAAGATTTACTTTTCTGAAAAAGAGGTTGCTCTCACCTGTCACTCAAATATATTCTTCCTCGGAAAACTCTCATTCCTCTGCCCAAGCAGGAACTCAGGCTCCTACTGTGATGTAGAGCTGAGTCTAGATTGTCTCACCATGTAAGCCACCCTTTACTCAAAGCCCCTTTCTTGTCTCCAAATGGAATAGTGCAGCCACCAGAGCATAAGCGCAGGCAGACATTTCCAATATTTCCAACAGTGGCAGACACTGCAGTCCAGACTTGGCTCTGAGCTCAGCAGACTCCCAGTTTGAAGGAGGCAGGAACTTGGGGAAAACAAGCAGCCCAGAGACCCTGCAGGGCTTCATCTCCCAGCGTGAGGACTTGAGAAACTTAAGTAGTCTGTTCCATGTGATTCTTAAAAAGCTTCTTCAGAAGATGTTAATCCCTAAGGCCTCTTTGTTGCTCTCCCTGCTTGGCACATACCCACAACAGCCAAGTGCAATTCATGAACAATCAGAGGAAAGCCATAGGAGCATCCTCTTCTGCCCATCCTTCCGTAGCTGGGAAGGGAGCACACAGAGCCCTGGCCTGTGTCACAGTCTCCTCATGTCCTCTAGATAATCAGTGTCACCCAAATCTTATGGAATATCAGAATCTTGTAAGCAGCCTTCAAAATTCTGATTCCAGTGGGAATGCGTGTCCATGTCTGTACTCTTAGCACTATAGAGGCTGACACAGGGAGATTGTTAATTTGAGGCTTGCCTCGTCTATACAGTGAGCTTTTTGTTTCAAAACAAACAAGCAAAACACATAGAGCATTGAACAATATAATTACTGTATCTAAAACTGATAAATTCCATTTTAAGCACAAGTGAAATATTTATGAAAATTTACTTTATAAAAGACCCATTCAATAAACCTCAACGTATGTGTAGCAGTGATTCTCATAGATCACGTTCTCCATCTACAATGGAATTAGGCTAAAAATAAACCACAATTAAGTTATTTAGAGAACATACATACATACACACACACACACATAGATAGGAATCAGGTTAGCTCACAGATCAAAGGAAATTAGAAAGTGATTAGAAAAATGTGTAATTAGATAAAACTCGTAGACTGTACCTAAAACAATAATTGGAGGAATTTGTAGCTGTTAAATAAGTAGATTGAAAGGGAAGTAATTTGCAAATCTGTGAGTCAAATACTCACATAACCAGGTTAAGGAAAAACGGCTTCCTGAAAGAGCAATGTTTTGTGTACAAAGCTAAAGGTCAATGTGGGAAGAAGATGACTGAGTTCTGTCCCAAATGCTTACATGGGTTTAATCTACTACTGATTTAGGAAATATTATCCGTCAGACATGACTGCAGTGTTACCAAATATCTGTGTAATTACAGTACATACATAGAATCAGAGAGGAGAAAATGAAGTAAAAATTTAAGGGCTATACCATTCTTGTAAAATTAAATAAATGTGGGTGTGTTTGTGTGTGCGCGCGCAAGCATGTGAATATTGGTACATGCAGGGTATAGCAAACATGTGGAGGTCAGAGGACAATCCTCTGTCAGTCGTCACTTCTCACCTTTTCTGAGATAGCCTCTTATTCACCACCACATGTCGCTGGCTGGCCCTTAAACTTCTGGGGACTCTGCTATATCCACCTGCCATCTCTCTGTGGGAGCACTGGGGCTACATCTGCATGTTACTGTACCCAGCTTTCTGATGTTACTGTACCCAGCTTTCTGTGTTTTCTGGGATTCAGACTCAGTTTCTCTTGCTGATGCAACAAGTGCTCACTCACCCACTGAGTCCTCTCTCCAGCCTCTTATGCTGTTTCTGTTTTAGTAAATTTGTAATAAGACGCTGTATAATAAGTAGCTGGAAAACATTTCATGGTGTTGAGCATTAGCATGTGCTATCAGCCTCCTCCTATGACTTAGTAATATGTAACTCATTAAGGGAAAAATAAATCCCATTAGGACAATATAAAAAACCTGAACAGGGAAACTGCATGAGGGATTTTGGAGAGGCCTGTGCATGTCACAAGCTTGCCAGGTAGCCCAGCTCTTTCAAATGCAAACTTTAGACAATCAGCATAAAATGAGCTGCTTTATTTTAAACTTCTTGTCTTTAGAATGGAGGTCATGGAGGCCTTGTGCTCACTGCTAGCGCATTGGGACAGGGTCTGTCGTCTGCCTTACAGGGAGTAGAAATTCACGGAGTCAAGATGAGACTCCACTCAACCATCTCTGTTAAAGACTTCAAACGTTATCTGTTGTTCTGTCCAGCACTTGTTTGCAGCTATATAACAAGGAAACGATTTTGAGTGAACAAATATTTTGCTGATAGTGAAAACTGGGTGACAAAACAGGATTTTAAATAAATAATAATGTCACCACTGAGATAACACCATAGGAGAGTATTTAATGACACGGCTCATGGCAGTCAGGCCAATGACAGCAGAACAACCCAATTTTTGTGCATATTAAAAAGGCCAGTATGTGTATATAAATATGTTATTATTGTTGGCTATCTCTGGGAGTTGATCATGAAGAAGATTTTCCCCATTTTTGTTGTTTCTGAACTCCATTATTTAAAGAATGTGTACTAGTTGTATGATTGGAAAGGAAACAAAACCAGAAATATTAACAGATATTAGCTCTATATCCAGTGATTTAAATTTTTCTTGTGGTAAACACTCACATTTTGTATCTACTTCCTTTGCCCTCAGTAAAGATGGCTTCTCTGAGTGCTTAGTTGACTGTGCAGCCCATGAGGTTTCTCTACTGAGTGTGAGCGTTCAGTGGTGACCAGGGAATGATGCCAGAGAAAGCAGTTTGTATTTCTAGCTCAAAATACGATTGAGTTTTTGAAATGGTGTAGGTATTTCAACTTAGAATTGAATGCATGCATCAAGGTTAATTAGCGATGCTTCAAATTACAGACTACTGCCACTTCTTGTACAGCTAACCATTAATTAGCTATGCTAATGAGGAAAGCAGGAAATTACTTCAGGAAGTAAAAAAAATCTCCTCTGCTAGGGAAAAGAGAAAAAGGCTTCATTTTAGGCCTCAGTTTCAACCACCGATTGTTAAAGTTGACCGCGAGGATATAAAAGCATACACTCTTGTTTTTCTTTGTTTTTCAAAGTTGAGGTACTATTTTTTTTTTAATTACTTGCTTAGACATTTGTTTTCTTTTCAGACCGTCCTTCTGAAAAGCCGTATCAAAATAGCAATAAAGAAACGGCCAAAATAAAACAAACAAAACAAAACAACAACAACAAAAACAAAACTAGTGATAAAAGTGTGGTCAGTGGTGGAACTACAATCCCCAGCGGAGATTTGAAAATGCGGCTTAGAGTTTAAGCTCTTAACCATCTCATCTGGAGTCTCCGTGGGAGGAGATGAACCAGTCAGGGACAACATGCTACTCCCGTTGATCCCTGCTGTTGAATTTTATAAAAAGAAAAAAAGAAGAGAGCCAGGATATGTTTGACAGAGGCGCTGTATGGTGAGGTGGAAGGGGGTGCCTAGGCAGGCCCCTGCTGAGGCTTCCCTTCCCCCTGAGGGGCCTCTTACACTGAGCCAGGTAACTGTGGGGCGGAGCCTAAAAGCAATGCTAACACCTGCTGCTCTTGAGCCTTGGCTTTACCGTAAGGTCTCCGAGCAGATGATAAGCCAGGGAAGCCTTATCCAGCAGCCTCGGCTCCGCTGCTTCACTATGTTTCGACCTCCCTGTAATTGTTCTTTCTTCTGTCCGGAATTTGGATGATGTTCTCAGAAAAGAACTCTACACAAGGAGTGGTGGGTACTCAAACAGAACCTTCCTAGGGCGGTGATAGATTTTTGCATTAAAAAGAAGATCTCACACGGAGCTGGCAAGATGGCTCAGTAAGAAAAGGCACTGGCTGCCAGCCCAGGGACCTGAGTTTGCAAAAGTTCGACTCACATAGTTCATTACTGTTTTATCTTCTAGTTTTGCTTTGTACAAAGGTGCTTCTGCTGTCTCATAGTATTGGATCCAACTGTATGTACACTTTTGCAAATTACATTTTGATATTAACCTTATGAGGTTTTTTTTCCCTCCATTACTCATCAGAAAGCCAGACCAGATCAGTCACCAACCTGCTGCTTTCACATAGGTTAATGTTTCTTCATGATGTTTGGAATCCTGTGCCATAATTTCCCAAGGCTGATAGGTTATTTCTCCGCTGGTGAAATGAGCCAGTTCAAGCTAGATTAGAATATATTAAAGGCAGATTTATTGGGAAGCTGTTCTTGAGAGGACCAGTTCACTGTCCCCAAGGAAGGAGATATAGGGAAGTCATCTTGGGGGGAGGGGAAGGCCTTGCAAATGCAGAGGGAAGAGAAGGAAAAGAAGAGAGAGGAAGAGAGGGAGAGAGGGAAAGGGAGAGGAAGAGAGGGAGGAAGATGGAGAAGGTTGGGAGGAGGGGAGGAAAAGAGAGGGAGGGGCGCCACAAAGTGTCTGGGTTATACAGGGAGAAGCCTCTGGGGGAAGGGCAGCACAGAGCGTGGGCTGTAAAGTGCAGGGTTGGGGACAGGGTATGCCAGGTAGGGACTGAGGAATGTTGGGAGATCCAGGAGGCCAGGTCTGCTTTTGATAGGAAAAGTATGCGCCTCAGTCCGTTGTCCCAGGGTCTGAAACCAAATAATGGACACCTATGATCCCTATAAATCCTGGACCCTTTTCCTGCCTCTAAGCACTTCTCCAATTTGTGGATCTTGCACTTTCTCTGTGAGTGATGGTTATAGTTTTCGTCCCTTAACCTAAACAATATGCTTCAAAACTCCTAAAGTTTACCAATAAGTTTCTATGGAAGATCAATCATTTTAGTATATAGTTTGTACTGTTTACTGTATACTGTGCTAAGAGTTTGTAGCCTCATTTATGTAACCATTTTAACAAGCCCCAAAAGGCAAGTGCTATTACTCTCATACAGCTAAAGCCCAAAAAACAAAAAACAAACAATACACTTCTAAATAACCTGCCTAGCATCACACAGCTAGTTAGTTGCAAAGCTGCATTTTGAACTCAAAGCTTATCTTCTTCTAAACTATATTAAATATTATCATATACAATTCATATTTATTTAGAAATTTAAACATCACACGTAACATCATGTCACACCAGGCTGCTCTTGGCTATCAATTTTTCAAACTTTTCTTCCGTTTTATAAATCCTTTTTAAAGAACACAGTCATTCCGTCATAAGGCAACAACACAAAGGCAGCCTGATTCACTGGGGACTTCCACGCGTTTCTCTGACCCTCTCAGCAGCCCTCCAAGGCAGACATTGTACTCTTCGTTATAAAATATGAAAGCTGAGACGTAGAGACCTAGAATAGTGACCCATCACAGAGTTACCACTTGGTTCAGCCAGGATCCTGAGCTGGAACTACTGAGTCTCATGCGCTCTACTACTGTCATTTAAATAGCTTACCTCTGTTGCTCCTTACGAATAAATTGAATGCTAGCAGCAGACCACAAAGGAAGGGTGTTCTTACTCCAGCTCATTCTCCCCATCTCTCTGTTGAGTTTCACATGGCGGCACAGGCGAGCTGTGACACATAGTAATCCCCCAGCCTCTTGAGTATTGGAGGTTGCAAGCTTGAGTCACCACATCTAGCTCAATTTTTGCCTAACTCCTTCTACTGATTCCTTAGCAAGATGTTTGAAGTCCAAAGTCACCAGGTTAGTCTCTTTATTCTCTCAGAAGTCAACTGGTCAACAGTTTTCAGTTTTAATCATTAGAAAACGTGCTCAAAAAAAAAAAAAAAAAAAAAAAGAAAAGAAAGAAAGAAAAGAAAAGAAAAAAAAGAAAACGTGTTCCTTTAAATGGTGGCTGCCAATTTGTCTTAAAGTGTCTCTAAGGAGTCAGTTACAAACATCTGAAAACTCTTCCATAGATAGCATGTGTTGGGTAGACCCCTTTCTTGATACAGTGTGGCTAGGTTTATTTGTGCTTCAGCGTTTTGCTTCTCTTTGTGGATGTTTTGTTTGGTTTTGTTTTGGAGACAGGATATCACTTTGTAGCTCAGGCTGCCCTGCAACTCACTGTGTATCACAGCAGTCCTATTCCAGACTCTGTAGTTCAGGAGCTACAGGTGTGTGCCACCCATGCCTGGCTCCCTGCAGCATCTTAATGGCACCACTTCAAGCCACAGTGACTGCAGTAGCAGGTCCCTACAGTACACTACAGTTCAGCAACGGGTGTGTTTTCTGATGCCTCGTTTGGCTCCAGAGGCCACTTCTGAACACCTTCATCTCTCTTCTTCCCTCCGCACCACAGTATGTGTCCTGTCTTATCCAATCCGTAAGGTGCCAGCACTGACACTTTTTCAACCCTAAACATAGACAGCCCGTTCCAGGAAACCCCTTGAGACATTAGTTTGAAAGGTGAGTCAACCTGAAGAGAATGTTTTCGTGAGTTTGACAAACAACTTAAACGGAAAGGCAGTGAGCCGTGAACAGGAGAGACAGTTCCCAGTTTCTTTCTGTCTGATCCCCATCACCCTCCTCACCCCATCCCTTCCCCCTACAGCTAACAGGCAGGAGCCCCGCTGAGATCTGCCGGGCGTGCGGGGCGGGGCAGGAGGACGCCTGCGGGTTGCCTCCTGGAGCCTGACATCTAGACTGAAGACTGCTCAGCGACACCAACGAGCCCGGACGCCCTCGAGCTTGCCTTGCCCACTGGTACCTAGCTAGAGAGGGAGGAAGTGGACCGAAGAGTCGGGAAATACTGCTAGGCGAGTTTACCCACATCAGCACCATGGACAACGCACGCAGAAAAACTCCAGCTCGGCTGGATGCTGCCTGCTTCTGGCAGATCTGGCAGCGCTTCGACAAGGAAGGTGAGTAGCTTTGGTCAGTTGAGCGCCTAGCGTAGACACAGAGGGAACTGGAATTTCTCCTAAGCGCCTTTCTCTATAAGAAAAGTTGACTACTGAGTGCCGGAGAAAGTACCCTCAGCATACGCTGATTTTACATATCAAGAAAGTGTCTGAAAAATTCTGAGTGGACTGAGCACTTTCCTGCTTCCCAACCTGTGGCTGTGTGAGTGACGTGCAGTTAATATATTAACAAACATCATTGCATATGTATTCCAGGCTGTTGGGCTGAAACTCAGCAATCTGTGGTGCTTTGTAAATGTGACAGTTTTTCATTAGTGACTGTCACGTTACCCAGTCTCCATTCTCTACAAAGGAGGATGAGTTTCAGCAACGTGCAGATTTATGTCCCTCTACTTCAAACCACGTGCTTGAACATAAAACACATCTGTTTACCATTTGGCCTTGTCCATTGATAATTACACACACACACACATACACACACACACACACACACACACACACACACACACACTGCCTGAAAGGCATGCTTACATACAAAAGCTAGGACTTAGTATTTACCCCTCTCAAGATATTAGTAGATAGATACTGAAGTAACAACAACAACAATAATAACAATAAAGTGTGAAGGTTACAGAGATGGCTCAGCCATTAACATTATATACTGCACTTACAGAAGACTCAGGTTTGGCCCCAGCGCATATGTTAGGTGGCTCCCAACCACCTGAACTCAACTCCGGAAAATCTGATGCTAGCTTCTAAGGGCACCTACACTGACTTGCACCACACTCTCAACCCCTAGACATGCTCACATTTACATAATTAAAATAAAATACAAACCTTTTAAGAATAGGAAATATAAAACTGAGACCAAACCCAAATCTAAATAGCAAGGCATGGTGGCACATGCCTGTGATCCTAGCAATTGGGAGGTAGAGGCAGGAGGATCAGGAGTTCAAAGTCTTCCTCAGATACATAGCAAGTTTGGGGCTAGCCTGGGCTCTATGTGACACTGCTTCAAACCTCACACCTGTAATATACTTTTAGACAAGTATTGTCCCATTTATTCTATATTAGTGACTATTATTTATGCTTATTTTCTTGCACTAGAAAAAGGTTACATAAGAGAGACAGAGCTGGATGCCTTCTTTGATCATTTGCTGGCAAAATCTGGCACTGAGGTAAGTACTCATAGCATAGAGCACTTGCGTATGTGTCTCAGCAAAATACGAGCCACGGAGTCTTGTGCTGATTTGAACCTTAATCCCGTATGACCTTGTTTTTTCTTTGCACATAAGATCTCTCCCTCTCCCAGCAACATAAAGAGATTTAGGCAGGTTTTATAAAAGGTATCATCACATTAGGCATTCTGGCCACTGATTTTCACTGAAACATCTGTCATGCAGTTAGATTGCCTACCTTTTGTGGACTCAATCAACTGTAATTTCAATGTTTCCTTGGTTACATCTCTGCTAATGGATTTCAACAAGAGGTAGGGTTAACTCCTAGATCAAAAGCACAAAGGAGTGGAGAAGATATTGTGAGTTTTAATGTTCCGTGTTCACACATGACAAACAAACCACTTAAAATCACTTCTTCATGATCTGTTTGATTAAAAGAGGTTGTAGATTTCTCATGAAGTGCTAAACCAGAACACAACTGGTATCCCCAGGATCAGATATCAATGTAAAGCAGTTTACTGAGATGGTAAATCTGTCTAGAAAGATGCGGATTTGTTCTAGAAGGTTCTTGTACCAAAGGAGAGGGGGGGAAAAACCCAGAGATGCCAAAGGCCAGCCCAGCCTGTGATTGATGTTCATCATGGAGAGAAGTCCTTTGGGTGGGTGGTCATCTCAGGAGGACAGGCTCTGGGACTGCTGTATTTACACAAATTGTCTCCTCTAGGTTTCCATACTTTACCTGGAGGAGCATTAGGGGTTACATAGTCCCACTTTGGAAACTTGGCCCTGGCCATGGATTCCCTCCACCCTCAGAGTTCAGGGAGGGGTGTTAAAGGGTGGGACAGCCAGCTAAAACATGGAAACCAAACCAAACCAAACCAAACCAAAGTCGCCCCTTGGTCTCCCTGTGTCTGCCTCTCCTATTTTGTGCCTCTTTTGTCTCTCATGTCCTGCCCACTTCTGTGTTCTAGATTGCTCAGTGTTTATTGTTGCATTCCTCTCTCCGTGTGTCTCTTTGTGATCTTTGTGTATCTCCTCCATTTCTTCAGCCCTCTTCTGGCTTTCCATACTTCCACTCTGCTTTTCAAAGTTTTCTCTTGTCTCTCCTATGCCCTAAGTCTGTTATTTCTCTTTCTCCATCTCTTACCTGTGTCCCTATCTCCATTCTATTTCTGCTCTTTATTTTTTACTCATAAGTTTCCTCTTCTCAACTCTTGGTCTCCTTTTCTTTTGGCCTCATGGTCTCTTTCCTTATTTCTCAGTCTCTCTCTCTCTCTCTCTCTCTCTCTCTCTCTCTCTCTCTCCCTCCCTCCCTCCCTCTCTCTCTCCAAGGCACAAGGCACAGGGTGACAGGAGAGAGGCATCGATCTCTGTACTTCTTCTGTGCCCTGTTCAGATATTTGCATCTGCTTCTCTCCAGCCTTCATTATTGCCTTTGCATGAGCTGTGGGTCTAGCTTAGGAAGATCACCACAGCAGAGGCTCCTGTTACCACTTTGTCACCCATTTTCCCATGCCAGCAACCCACTCCGAAGCCTCTGAACTTGAGTCTGTAAATGCTCAGGCTTTGGTTTTGCAGGAACCCATCCATGACTCAACATTTACTCAAACTGTGGGTGGGTGGGGGGTATGTGAAGAAAGAACACAGAGGAAGATCAGATCATTCAAAGCTGCCAGACTCTAAGACAGGACGCTCATTTGCAAAAAGAAACATCACTGATACCCCAGAGAAAGGATTTTGCTGGCTGGGGTAGCTCCATTGTTATAGTGCCTGCCTAACATATATAAAGCCCCAGGTTTTATGTCTTGTGCTGTATACACCAAGGACGGCAACAAACACCTGCAATCTCAACACTTGGGAAGTAGAGACAGTGTGATCAGCAGTTCAAGGTCATCTTTAGCTACATAGCATAACAAGTTACAGTCAGCTTGAGTTATATGAGACCCTTTCTCAAATCTCAAATAAATCACACACACACACACACACACACACACACACACACACACACACACACTCGCACACTCGCACACACGTGCACACTGTTTATTTATTCTGAGAGAAGGGTTCTAAGGTCTCTAACAGTGAGCTGTTTGCTCATCCATCACTGAGCACTCAGACTGTATGCAGTTACTTCTTCCATAAAGCCTCTGATGGGGCTAGACTGATGGGACCATGTGCTGTTGTGGCTGCTCTCTGTTACTCCAGCCTCACTCTCCTGCATGGTGATGATCTGGAACCTCGCAACCTGACTAGGGTGGTGAGGAAAGGAATAAGGGACAGACAGACACGTGGACTAAAAAGCTGCAGTCAGGTGGGCTGTGTACGGTCTGATGGAATCCACTCCTAGTTACAGCTCTTGGTGTTTTCATTATGTCCAGCACAGGGGAGGAGCTAGCTAGTCTCCTTAGAAGGTGTCTGTAGGTGAGCAGTGTCAGGCTATAAATGCCTGGGAGAAGGAGGCTGTGGCTGCTAGGTTTTGCATACACTGCTGATGTTTTTTTTTTTGTTTTTTTTTTTTTTTTTTTGGTTTTTCGAGACAGGGTTTCTCTGTATAGCCCTGGCTGTCCTGGAGCTCACTTTGTAGACCAGGCTGGCCTCGAACTCAGAAATACGCCTGCCTCTGCCTCCCGAGTGCTGGGATTAAAGGCGTGCGCCACCACGCCCGGCTTACACTGCTGATGTTTGCGCTCAGATCAGAGGAAGACTTTGGTCCCACAGAGGGGACGTTGGGTTCCTTGTTTAGCACTGGGAACAAGAGATGGGTCGTCAGGGGCTCAGTGGTTAGAGATCTAAAAGAACAGAAGTTAAGGCTCAAGCGAAGGATGACGGCTGCTTTAATAGCTTCATGTTGACTTGCCTTGACATCTGGTTTTTCATTAACACAGCCGTGTTGTTAAATTCCCATGACAATGTCCAGAGTAGTATAAAGAATAATTGATTCAGCCAACAGAAACTCTGATCCAGAGATGAATAAGTGATCACTGTCCTGACATGGGTCTTACTTTTAAAATTCACTGAACTTTGACCTGGAGGTGCCTTAGGGTTTTACTGCTGTGGACAGAAACCATGACCAAAGCAAGTCTTATAAAAAACAACATTTAATTGGGGCTAGCTTACAGGTTCAGAGGTTCAGTCCATTATCATCAAGGTGAGAGCATGGCAGTATCCAGGCAGGCATGGCACAGGCAGAACTGAGAGTTCTACATCTTCATCCAAAGGCTTCTAGTGGAAGACTGACTTCCAGGCAACTAGGGTGAGGGTCTTAAGCCCACACCCACAGTGACACTCCTACTCCAACCAGGTCACACCTATTCCAACAAGGCCACACCTCCAAATGCTGCCACTCCCTGGTCCAAGAATATACAAACCATGACAGGAGACCTCCCTGCTTCAGTTCAGTTTCTGTATGGTTGCATGCACATGTGTTCTCCCAAAAGAACCAAAAAGGCAGCTGTGATGGTGGATGACCAGGGAACTGCCTTATGGGTGGATAGGAAGCCCCATGACAGGGCAGGGATAGCACGGTTCTGTCTGAGTCCTAAAGCCTCAGAATCAGGAAAGAAGGAAGGGCTTATTTCAAGTCTCCGTTTAAGGACACAGTTCATCATGCTGGGGAAGGCATGGTTGCTGGTCACATTGTGTATCCGTGGCCACAAAGCATTGAGAAATGTGTGCTGGTTCTCAGCTCGCTTTCTCAGTTTGATTTAGTGCTAGATCCCAGGTCCTGGGGTGGTGCCATCTACTTTCAGGGATGGGGGTGGGGCCAATGATTCTTAGTTAAACTTTTCTAGAAACACAGGTACAAACTTGCTCATAGGATTGTCTCCAAACTCCATCAGCTTCACGACTAAGATTGCCTATCACGCTCCCCAATCAACACAGGCTCCTATCATCAGATTCCCCGGGAACACCTCACAGGCTGCCTCAGAAATGTTTGTCAAGTTTCTAAGTATTCCTTAATCCAGTCATGTTGGCACACAATAGAACCACCATCGCCCAGACAAACAGATGATCTATAGGCTGGGACCAACATACCACCGAAATGTCCCGGTTCTGGATTTTAATGTCCGCAGAGTGTGATTAACCACATCTTCCTCTTCCTATTTCACAAGGAGCCCGCATGGGTAGAGTGTGCAGTTGAAGGGCCTGAGGTGCACATTCTTGTGATGATGTTGTCTCCCTGGGCTCTTTTCTTTCCCAGCCTTTCTTATGCAGCCCCTTTGCCTACCACTCAGCAATGGGCAACTGAAGATATATTTCTTAATCATGTAAAAGCCTCTGAGGTCGCAAACAAACTATGGCAACTTTCAGCTTGTGAGAGCAAGTTTTCCAAGTCCCAGCCTTCGGAGACTATCATAAGCCACATCCTCACTGTACTGGTTCTGAGAGTGAAGAAAGGCATGCAGGAAGGGAAGGGGAATTGCTGACAGTCACAGCAGGGGCTCACATTATTTGCTCAGTGTGACACAAACAATCCAGCCACTGCTTCTTTGGTCTCAGCTCACTAATGTCCCCTCCCACGTTTTTCATTTGGTATGAGCTCACTTAGGAACATATTCAATTTTTAAACAAGGTCTTTCACTATTCCCCATTTTTAATCCCCAAATGAATACATTTGGTTGATGTCTTTACAGAGTCAATCTGTCCCAGTTCTCTTATTTTAATCATTTAGTCATTATTTTAATCATTCTAAATATAAGGCCAAAGCCATCAGCCTGGCAGATGGCTTTGGTGTGGCTACAGCACACAAATCCATTTGATTAATACGCTGTCTTGATATAAATACTAGTGGTTCTTCTTTGGCTTAAAATTTAAAATAACTGCTATTTTATTTGATCTTTAGTTTGTACTAAGAAAGCCTTTTGGTTTTGGCAGAGTCTTATCTCTTTGAAGTTTATTCTAAATGAAACTTATTCTGCACTTGCATGTAGATGAGACATTGATTTACTTGTTTCTTTCTTATGCACGCACTTCACTGAGTTTTTATGTTTGACTCTCCTCCTTCCAAAGGTAACAAGTGAGAAACAATGAGACACAACTCCAGTTATTTTATTTTATTTTATTTTATTTTATTTTATTTATTTTTTATCTTATCTTATCTTATCTTACCTTATTTTATTTTATTTTATTTATTTTATTTTATTTTTATGCGTATAGGTGTTTGGCCTGCATGTATATATACTAGTGCCCTTGGAGGTCAGAAGAATGGATCAGATCCTCTAAAGGTGGAGATGTAGATGGTTATGAGACATCATGTGGATACTAGAGAACCTAACTGAAGTCCTCTGTAAGAACAGCAAGTGCTGTTAATGGCTGAACCATTTCTCTAGCTCCATAACTCCATTTTTATACGTGTTGATAAATTTGCTCATGATTAAATATTGAAGAGGTAAATATTGATCAACTGACACAAAACTCAATCGATCCCTATATTTCTCATGTCCACTTCAGTCCTAGAGGTATGGGGGAATGACCATGATCTTAGCTTTAAGGAGCTTGCTGCAGAATGGAATGTTTTAATCTTAGAGGATCCAATAGCTCAAATCATCGGTTAAGAGCATTTCCTACTTTGTTTATGACGCAATATCAAACACACACTCTGTACCTTCTTCCTGCAACTAGTGAGACAGGGGTCCGGTGCCGGGGACTCTGTTCTTGAGGTGATGTCTGGGTCTTCCCTAGCATGAAGTTGATTCTATTGACCAAAGTACAAGGACTTCCAAGGATGGGCTTTAAGCTTCAGGGTCTTATGCAGGTGAGAGCTAAGCAAGGATGACCATGGGCTGCCTGAATTCAAAGATAGCAATGAATGAGGTTCAACCAAAATTGTAAATGTACAAACAATATTAATTTTCTTGGTAATTTGACATGGTTTTCCAATGTGAACTTTGTAGATGACAATATCTTGTCACGTGTCAAAAGGTTGGACACATCTGAGAATCATGTTGTTTAACTAATTGTTGAACCTCTCTGAAAAACCAGTATAAAAGCAAGTCCCCAAATTGCCCCAGGATTGTTTGAATTTTTTGTTTAGAAACCATCTGATTCTAGGTTTTAATGACTCTGCTGGACAGCTTCCGTTCTAGTGGCGGCAACAATGTTACTTCAGGGAAGTACAAAAAATACTTTTTAAATTGCCATGTTAGTCTGGGTTTGCAGTGCCCAGCTTCTTAAACCATCC
This sequence comes from Mus musculus, assembly GCF_000001635.26. Taxonomy (NCBI): domain Eukaryota; kingdom Metazoa; phylum Chordata; class Mammalia; order Rodentia; family Muridae; genus Mus; species Mus musculus. The sequence goes on along the minus strand of NC_000079.6, from coordinate 23,983,592 downwards.
TTTTTTCCTGCTTCGAGGTGGGCAAAAGGAAACAGCAGGCTTCGGAATCCTGAGACAATGATACCTCAGACACTCTGATTATTTCCCCCCTCACTCTTCTGAATTGCCAAGACTGATCTGGAAGAAACATACACTTGATTGAGAGTAGCAACAGGCAATGGTCATGAATTGGATTTTCCTCTTGTCATGTCTCAAGATGAGAAGGGGAGTTAGTGTTGCTCTTCAGCCTAGTTTTACACTGTTGGAAACAGGTGCCACATGAACAGCCGGGCTGAAGGGACTGGTGCCCAGGACAAAAGGACATTGCTGATAGGCCAGTCAAGTGAAAACAGAAACAAACCACAGCCAATACAACACACACACACACACACACACACACACACACTTACACACTAACACACACATATATATACCCACTCATACACACTAGAACACACACATATATATACATACACAAATGCACACACGCAAACCTACACACTAACACACACATATACATACATACCCTCAGACATGTACACATACTCTCACACACATATACACACTCACACACATACATGCACTCTCTCTCTCTCTCTCTCTCTCTCTCTCTCTCTCACACACACACACACACACGCAAGCAAGCAAGTGCACACGTATACATGCACACACATACACGCACTCACACCTTCAAAGAAGAAAATGTCAGGAGTCTGGGAGTGAAGCCAAGGGCTTCAAGGTACAGGGACATTCTTCTGTTTCCCATAGCTGTTGTGAAGACTTGTGAGCTGCTCTTTATGGAAGAGCCTAGCTTTATGCTCATCTCCTGCTCGTTACTCCCCCATTTGTATTTCCCTTGTCAGTCCACTATGTTCTGAACTCCGTCTAGGCAGTTTCTCCTCCTACCTTCTCCAGCTCCTCATCATGGGGACACCTCTCAAAGAGAAGTCCAGTGGAAGGAAAATTAGGACATAGATGCCCTCTGGCAACCTCTGATTGAGGACACAGGCCAGGCCTGTCTTTCTATCATGTTCCAGGGACTGGCATTATGTGTGACAAGTACGTGGGGTGCTCAATAGAAATCAGTGTGCCTTGGGTTTGTACCAGGAGCCAAATCTGACTTGGGCTAATTTGTTTTGGGGCATCCTGTTCTGGATGAGACAGGAATAATTCCAGACTTCTTTTTTTATTTCTCACTATCTACAACCATTCTCTAGAATTTCAAGTGAGGAAGGGTGGCATCTGGGTTAGTCCAAGGCCAACAAGCAACTTCCCTGCACATAAGGAGATGAGTGAGGTTTCCAGGGGGCCCTCCAGAGGCTGAGTCAACCTTACCACCACACTAGTATGGATGGTAGATATTCAGGTCACACCCCTTTCTGTCCCTGGTAATTCATAGCTGGACTTGGAGCCTTCTGAGAGCAATGTTAAAGAGAAATAATCTAGCATAAATTCCAACATCTATGGACTCAGGATTAGGCAATATTTGGGTCACCTCTACCTCGGCTCTTGCGTGTCAATTCCTTCTTCACTGCTAATTGTATGTCATATTCCCTGTACTTACCTTGACCTCTAAAGAAGATGGGTGAAGAGGAACAGATGTGTAGGAAATGCTATACATGGGAGGAACTGGGATTGCTTCAGTAACTGAGCAGCTACGTCATCTCTTTGTGCTCCTTTTTGATTATTTTCCTCTTACAATTATTTTGCCCTAAGAGAAAAAGCCTTCAAAGCTGGACTGCTTAGTTAAAAAAAGAAAAAAGTAAAATCTCTGAATTCTTGCAAAGAACTCTTATATATTAATTATAACCCAAATAGATAATATTTAAACGTTCTTTTAGTACCCACTATAGTCTCTAAGCTTCTCTAACATCCAGTTTACTTAGGGAGAATATTGATAGATGGCTGATTGATCAAGAAATGTCTGTCACAGCTCTGTCTTCTGGACAACATGTTCTAGAGCAACATGGGAATCAAACTGCATGCTTTGAATGCTTGGGGTCGTGGTGGCTTTAACATAGCTATACATGGTTTGTTTCAGGACACTCTTATGGAAGAAAATGTGCAGAAAGTGAAAGAACAGTTGATGACCAGCCACAACGTCTCTAAGGAAGGCCGCATACTGATGAAAGAGGTAGTTCCAGGTCTACACCTCATGCCCTTATTTTCATGAGCAGCCATTTCCTTTAAAAAAACAATGGAAGCCAGACATGCTAACTCATGTCTGGCATCCCATCATTCAGGATGCTGAGGCAGGAGGACTGCTGCTACTTCAAAACCAGCCTGGGCTACTGAGTGAGTTCCAGGCCAGCTTGGGTTACAGAGGAACACCTTACCTCAAAACAACAAAACCACCAAGGACAGCAACAGAAAAGACAGCAACATCTTGCAGTTAACGGAGAAATCAGAATTTTTTTTTATAAGGCTGTTGGATTAGAAAATATTTTTGAAATAACCTTTCTTTCTCCCACTTGCTTATGAAACTGGATCTCATTTAGCCCAGGCTAGCTTGGATTAATGTGCAGCTGAGGATGACTTTAAACTCTGGACCTTCCTTCATCCACTTTAGGTGCTGGGATTACAGCTGCACAATTCTTTCATTTTCAGTAGATAACCCAACACTCACACCTGTTCTGCTCTTGAGCGTTCCTTCCTCAGCCAATATTTGTTTGTCTGTCATCTCATGCAAATTGAATCTTGATAATCAAACAACATTGACTGAGCATGAATTTAAATCTCGGTATCAGGTCCAAGGGAAGGGTGGAAAAATCTCTCCCCGAAGATCATTAAGAACAAAACAGAGGTTGAGTGTGATTGTGCTTGACTTTAGTCCCAGCACTAGGGAGTCAGAGGCAAGCAGATCTCTAAGTTGGGGCCAGGATGGTCTACAGAGTGAGTTCCAGGACAGCCAGGCTGTTTCAAAACAAACAAACAAAGAAACAAACAAACAAACAAACAAGCAAGCAAACACCAAAAGGCCAATCAAAGAGCAAAACAGAGGCTAATCGTGTAGCTCCTGCCTAGCAGGTGTAGAGCCCTGAGTTTGATCCCAACAATGCAATGAACAAACACACACCAGAAAACCTTTATTTACTTTAACCCCTTTTATTAAACACCTACGAAAGCATGACCATGCCCTTGGCCATGCAGTGCCTGCTTCCCACAGTCCTCATCTCAGCAGATTATTTCTCTTAGTAAACGTTAGAAAGCAGTTTACTGTTGAGAAAACATTTCCACCTACAATCATCTGTGGGAGTGTGTGTGTGTGTGTCTGTCTGTCTGTCTGTCTGTCTGTGTGTCGGTCTGTCGGTGTGTCTGTGTGTGGTATATGTGGTATAGACATGTATGTGAATGTGTATATGCACCTATGAACACCCATAGGAAAGCCCTAGGAGGATGTTGAGTGTCTTCCTCAATTGTGCTTGCTGTCTTGTTTGGGGGAGATTTACCATTAAGCTCCTAGGGTCTGTCTTCCTCTGCCATTCAACACTTGGGCTATAGGCATTGGGCTCATACCTGGCTTTTCCATTGTTGCAGAGGATTTGAACTCAGGTATCCGTGCTTCATTCACATCAAATGTACTGTACACCATCTTTGCAATTAAAATTAAGAAAGTATATACTAAAGTGATGAACCTATTATAGTAAATACATAAGTCAAAACCAAATTGATACTAATTGTTATCAAGACTTTTGTACTGTAAATGATTGGATGGGCTACATGTTTATATGATTGGCAGTACAGTGGGTGTATTACATCACAAGTACTCCAGTAACTGGTACAGTCTGGACTCACTCTGACACTGAGCAAGACCTAGAGAAAATTACTTTTACTTATGGAGACAACTGGGAAAGAAAATAATACTCTAACAATCCCAGCTGAACTTACCTGTGTGCTAAGACTGTGTATGATCACTAGGGATGAAGATATTACACTAGTTCATGGATCATGTGAAGTAAATCAACCAAACTGGAGTTCCTATAGGAAGGTGGCTGGCTGAATTAACACACTGCATATTGTAATAGAACATGGACACTAATTGTGTTAAATAGTATAAACCATAGCCAGCACTCTGGCATCAGGCAGAGAGTAGCCATTTCTGCTTTCACACGTAGCACTGAAGAACTCTGCATCTATAGCACCAACCGGTAAAACATGGAGGTTCAGTGTGTGTGTGTGTGTGTGTGTGTGTGTGTGTGTGTGCGTGTGATTTATAGCTGCTTGTTAGGATTATTTGAATTAAAGGAGGTGTGGTGGCTCACATTCATAATTCCAGCACTTGGGAGGCTGAGGCAGGAGAATTGCCATAAATGCAAGACTGTTCCTGGTCATCCATTAAGACTCTGTCTGAAAAAGCAAGAAAACAGAACAAAATAAACCAGGAAAGATGACTGAGTCTGCATTATGAACCTTAGAGCAACACTTACTTTCTAATATCAATAAACTCCACCTGTGGAGGTACAGAGAACATATTAAATGATAAACAAACTTATCATCATCGCCATTACTGCTATTATTTTCCATGATGAGCTATCTACAGTTTATACCTAATGGAAATATGGTCCTTTATGAAGGAACCAATCATTAATGGCTTAGAGCTTCAAGCAGAGATCTCCATCCTGGGAAGTCTGAATAGGTCCCCTATAACATGCATACTACATGCCTTACATCTTAAAGGTCAGAGCCCCTGACTATTTCTCTTTGTCTCCTGTAGCTTGCCAGTATGTTCTTATCTGAAGATGAAAATTTCCTCCTGTTCTTTCGCCTGGAAACTCCCTTGGATAACAGTGTAGAGTTTATGCAGGTGAGTACTTGCTGTCTCCATGGAGAAGGAGGGTGGGACTGCCATCCATTCTTCTGTCTGGTCCCTGAGGGAGAGGTATACCCAGAGGACACGGCCAAACAACTAAGCTTCCAAGAGAACTTATTTATCTCTCCTTTTATTGGACTGCTTCTGAGCTGGAGGATTCTTTAATGGGGCCAGGGGAAGGCAGGGTAGGTTGAAAGGGTGGAATGAGAGAGCCAGGAGGCTGCAGTAGGGGTCTGTGGAGGCTGGAGAAGCTGAGTGAGCCCCTTCTAAAGGTATGTCACAGTTAAACTGTAGTTTGTTGGAGTGTTGATCCAGGCAGTGGCCCTTGTACTGAGTAAATGCTAAAGACAATATCAGTAGCTCATCTGGCCTCACTGCCCCTCGGATACCCACTTCCTCAGTGTTTGGAGAGTGGCTGTTACATTGATGAAGAATGGCAGAGAAGTACAGCTCAGAGTTTGTTCCAGGTCACAGCTGTAGAGTCATGACAACTCCATATCCTGGTTCACTCCTGAAATTGTTGCCATAGTTTAGCATCCTTTGAACAATTATTTATCCTGCTGTTAAACTATATAAGCATGTGCTTATAGGACTTATCTGAATGGACCACAAATATGTTCCAGTAATCCAAGACATGCAAGATCAAATAATTATATTTTCAAAGCAACAAAAGTGGTAAGAGGAATATATAAAAGCAGGGTAAAGTGAGCAAGTCTCCAGATAGCTGCTGAGGTTCATAGGCCTGTGTTGTAGGGTGTCATGGAAAGTAACTGCAAAGATTCAGTCAGGATCAGAGTTAACTTTTTAAGAGTCTCTTCCTTTTGCCTGAATGATTTGGTGTCTTCTGAGTATTGCCCCATATCATGGACACATCTACAGAAGCATCAGAAAAAAATCCCATTGCTGAACACTGCATCACTAAAGAGCAAATCTCTACAGAATAAGGACAGAGGAGGTTTAGTATAATGACAAAGGAGGTGTCTCAGGGTTTCCATTGCTGTGAAAAAACACCATGACCAAAGCAACTCTTATAAGGACAACATTTAATTGGGGCTGGCTTACAGATTCAGAGGTTCAGTCCAATACCGTCAAGGTGGGAACATGGCAGTATCCAGGCAGGCATGGTGCAGGAAGAGCTGAGAGTTCTACATCTTCATCAAAGGCTGCTAGTGAAAGACTGACTTCCAGGCAACTAGGGTGAGGGTCTTAAACCTACACCCCCAGTGACACACCTACTCCAACCAGGTCACACCTATTTCAACAAGGCCACACCCCCAAATGGTGCCACTCCCTGGTTCAAGAATATACAAACCATGACAGGAGGTTTAGTATAACATTATCTCCCTTGATTGCTATCCACCTTCTGTCTGTCTGTCTGTCTGTCTGTCTGTCTGTCTGTCTGTCTGTCTGTCGATTTATTTACTTTTGCAATGAGGCCTGTTGCTGAACAAGGGGCTCATGGCTAGGAGCCTCAGGATCTTCCTGTCTTTACGTCTTAGTGCGGGGATTACAAATGTATGACATCACATACCGATTTTTCACGTGGGTGCTAGGGATCTGAAGTCAATGGGTCAGCACAACAAGCACTGTGCCCACTGAACCATCCTCATAGCCCCCCTTTTTGTATCTTAGATGTCCTTCTTTGTGTTCTTGCTATTTCATAGGGTGTAACCTTTCCTATGAGTCTATTGGCAATATGCTTTTTCTCTTTACCTGGCATATTTGTATTTTGTGTTCTTAAAAATAGACTTACTGAATATTCACATAAAATCTTCAGTCCTCCAGTGGCTCAGATTCAATAATATTATAACATCATTAAATGGAGACAGGTTGGAGACAAGCATTGTAAAAATCTGTTTCTTAAAATTACTTGACATTTTCACTATTAAGGTATTCTTACATATAAAATTTAGATTATGGATTATATTTAGTACATAGATTTTGTAAGCCTGGCTAAATCAATCATAAATTACATGGACTGAAAGAAGTGACATTTCTGATTAGTTCTCTCATTAAATAAGAGTATGAGGACCAGTGTTTCACATTACCCCTGCAGGGTCTACAATCTGATTATGCCTAGAAATTAAGACACTGGCATTTAATGTATTTGTTATTCTCTTGATGTTAAATCTCCAACAAAACAATGACAAAATAGCCAACAAAACCAAATTAAGAAAGGGTTTGTTTTGGCTTACAGTTGGACTGTACAGTCCATCATATTGAGGAAAGGCATGGTGGCAGGGTAGGAGGCAGCTGAGCACAGTGGGTCTGCAAGTAGAGACCTACCTAGGAGGAAGAGAAAGATGGCTGAGTGCTCAGCTGGCCCTTGTTCTTTCATTTAGTTGGGACCCCTGTCTGTGAGATGGCCCTGCTCACACTCATGGTGTTTCTTCTCTTCCCTATTAAACCTGTCTGGATACAGGACAAGTGTATCTCCTAGATGATTCTAAACTACTGAAGTTGGCAATGAAGATGAATAATCATGCTTGATAACAGACACCCGGTATGATGGAAGGATAATTTTGTCTACTAAAAATCAAAGCAAACTCAAAACCCCCAAACCCTTCATGATGCCTTTCATTGTGTAGCTCCACAGAATAGGCAGAAGTGGTCAAGGTAACAGCATTAGTGTCGCTCATGGGTGTTCAGCTGTTCTCTTCCAGTTCAGTAAGCAGTTGCATCTTCAGTCTGTCAGCACTGGCCTCAGCCATCAGGAAGGATGGCTTGCTACTGTGAAGCATCAGTGGCCATTTTTCCCCTCTATTCAGAGTCAAGGCCACAGGGCAAGAGTCCTTAGGAAACTTTCCACTGGGTGTTTGTTTTCTTGGTCATTGTTTTTATGTTTTCCTGAGACAGAATCTCTATGTATCCCACACTGGCCTCAAACTTGTAATCCCCCATTGCCTCATTCTCCAATGTTTTGAGATTTTAAACATGCACCATCAGGGCCAATTGGCAGGGTCATGCTGTGTAGTCCGGCTTGCTTAGGGCAGTGCTAGGGTTACAAGAGCAACCTTGTCCTGTTCTTATTCTCTTAGCATCTGTATTCCCCACCTCCACTTGCCCAAAATTCATCATTCCACCAAGATATTACTCTTTAGAGTTTTAATTGTAAATAGGTAACAAACACATTTTCCACTGTGTGTTGTCTCAGACTTGTCTCCCAGAAGGGCAGGTCTCTGAGTAAGCCTACTTGTGTGGTCTGAGCTCAGCGTACATGCCTAGGAGACATTTTGTTTGTCTTGTGGGGTCTCTTAGAACTTCTCTCTAGTTCTTGACAGCTCAGCTCTGTATTTAAAGCAGTATCTACACAGCATCTTGCATTTTTGGATTTTTGAATGCAGAGAAGATATTTCTGCTTTCTGTACTGTCCTCCACAGAAGTCTCTTAGGATTCTAATTAGAGTTTTCTAGTGGAGGCATGGTCTACTTGGGTGGCTCTGGGAGATCTCAGTGATGCATCTGCATCTCTGCTGAATTCTACCCAAACAATTGCTGTTGCCACAGCCAGCTTTGAACTCCGTGGAGAATGTTTATTTGTATCCAATTAGGGACCATTTTTAGATGTGGAATCACAGGAACCCAGCCAGTATAAGTCCCCGCCTCCCCTGAAATACCTGAAAATGTTCAGTGTTGTGTTTTGAAGTCCTTCCTGGGCTCATATGTTTGAACACTTGGTTCTTGTTGGTGTCATTGTTCAGGACATGGAGCCTGACTGTTAGAAATAAACCTGTCCCTACTTTTTACTCATTCTCTGCATCCGGACAGCGGACACAATGTGACCAGCTGCTTTGAGCTCATATAGCCAAACATTCTCCACCATGATGGAGTGTGTTCTTTTGAACCATGAGCTGAACTAAACCCTCCATTAGGGTGCTTCTAGTCAGATAACAAGAAGTCAGGTAGCCAAGACGAGATAAATGCCTTTTGTGTGTTTTAGATTTGGCGCAAATACGATGCGGACAGCAGTGGTTTCATATCAGCTGCTGAGCTTTGTGTGAGTATCAGTGGGAAGTAATCAGTGGGTGAAGGGTTGGTTTGGTCATCTTTAGAATGCATACATACATACATACATACATGTATATATGTATATATGTATGTGTGTGTGTGTGTATTTTTGTGGACCCAAGACATGCGGCTTTGAATTTGTTTCTTAAAATAACAGCCTGACTAGAGGAAGTGGATCACTGTAAAGATTTTAAAAATGAGCTGGCAAGTTGCCCCGGCTTGTAATGGCGTAGGCCTAATATCCTGAGTTCAATCCTGGGAACCACATAAGGGTGGAAGGAAAGGAACAGCGACACAAAGTTGTCCTGTGACTTCCACATATTGTTGCACATCCTACATATTATATGCATGGATATGCATCTGTTCACAGACAAATGTGCACACATACATTGCACATACCACATACATGTGCACATACACATGCACACATGCATATACAGCACAGTACAATAAGTAAAACTTTAAAAGCCAATAAAGAAACGAGGAAACAATAAAGGTTTGGAAAGTACCTGTCATGCTGCTGTCTTTTGGGAGAGAGATAGATGAAGCTTTTAGGATGTTTTTTGTGCTTGGAGTTCCTCTCTGGCTTCCAAGAGCATCTTTCAGTGGCAATCCTCTACTTTAATACTTAATGCTCATTTAACATTTTATTTCCTCCACAAAACAAGTTACAATCCCCATCCCTATAGAAAAACCTTCAACAAGTTTATATCTTACTTGCTCACTGTGTTCAATGTGACTTTTCTCTTGGGGGCACAGAACTTTCTTCGAGACCTTTTCCTCCACCACAAAAAGAACATTTCCGAGGCTGAACTGGAAGAGTATACTAGCACCATGGTGAGTGAAAGAGGGTGGGCCCTGTGGGGGAGGCTGCCTGTGTCTTCTTGTTTCCCCAGGAAATCTTTGCTGATAGACGAGATGGCTACATGGGAAAAGCCTGGCTCTGGAACAGTGGCTAAAACAGCTGTTGTAGCCTCTTTCATGGAAAGAGATACATGCATTTGAAAAAGAAGGCTGTGCAGCTGTCTTTGAAGAGACCAGGAATATGCAGGAAGTACTAGGTTTTTTTTTTAAAGCACCTTGCTAGCAAACTCAGTGGGCATAAAGTTGCAGAGAAACAAGTAACCATGGACTTGTACCATCAGGACCCAACAGATGGATATGGTCTCTCACCACGATGGTGACTCCACTCATTGAGGTCATGGGCTCAGAGCAGAGGAAACTCAGATGGGGATGTAGCCTAGGTAGTGCCAGGCAAAGGGAGCTGATGGCTGTGAAGCACTTTGCATTGCATGGAGAACACATGTGCCTTTAGTTAGCTCTAATTGCATGTCATTATCTTACATTCTGCTTATGGTGTTCTTGACCCAAATGACCATGAGATGATTTCAGTGTGGAGTTTTCCTTGAAAACTTAGTAGACAGGAAAAGTTGTGTCTGGTGGGCTCCAATCATCGCTCTAGTGTTCACACAATGCTTTCTACAGCTTGTGTCGAATTGCCCCTGTTGCTGTGCCAGCCTCTGTCCATCTCCAGACCTGTGTTTTATTCTCACCGCATCTGATTTCTTAATCAGTAAGCAAGTGACTTACGACATAGGCTTAATTGTCTACTGTAGGAGTGTCACATTTACTTTATATTTTTAATTTAATGCCTTTTAGAATTTCATACATGAGTACTGTATTCACATCACTGTTTAAAAACAAGTGTCTCTATATTACATTTCGATACAAAGAATTCTTGAGCAGAGTTTATGCGAAGTTGGAGCATATCCAACTGAGAACAATATGTGGGTTTTGGTGAAAATGTGGGCTATTGGGCACACCCAGGCTTGAGTGTGTGTGTGTGTGTGTGTGTGTGTGTGTGTGTGTGTGTGTGTGTACTGGGGGTATGCATGTGAAGGCACCAGGTCAGCCCTGGATGTCATAAAAAATGGGGATGTCTCACTGGCCTGAGGTTTATTGATTAGCTGACTAAACTGCTTGGCAAAATCCCCAGGGATCCTCAAGTTTGTCTTCCCAGGGCTGGGACTATCTGCGTGCTGCCACTCCTGTATTGTAAACTGTGGGCTCTTAGCATTAAACTCAGTTCCTATGTTTGCAGAAGCGTTTCACACACTGATCTATCTCCCCAGCCCTATATATAGGCTTTCAATTGGGTTGCTTAAATACTGACACTCATTTTAAAGATTAGCTAACCAAGAAAAGCTGTTTCTTAGCCAAAGGCACCATAAAGCTAAACTTCCTGGATGTCAGCTCTGGATGCCTCCAGAATCTTACTCTGGACTCTGGCCACTCTGTGTGCTGGCTCAGGGACGAGTCTTCCCAGGGAAAAATGAAAGCTATTTTGACCACGATGACTTCTGAGTAAGAAAAGATGCCTAAGAGAGAACCAAATCCCAGGACAGGATATCAAGGAAGCGTTTTGGTTTCTTACAGTGCTGTTTGTTTTAACTGAATGCGGGATGTGGTTGGGAATCCCGAGCAGAGATACACTTAGCATTGAAAGAGCAGGGATCTCCAAGGAGCAGGAAGCAGTGGTCCTTGTTCAAGAGCCTCTGAGATCTTTCTGACCTCAGCTCCTGTGACTCTCTGACATGGAATAAACACGGAAGGGAATTCATTTGCATCTTTCAGTGGGCCAGACTAGAAGGCCTTGAGCATATTTTAAACATCAGTAGAACAGAATGTTAGCCTGTCTGTTGTTATCTCAATTTAATTAATTTGTAAAACATGAACCACACAGTGAATACATTTACATTTAAATCTCTAGCAGTTTTCTAGCATTTCTTCCAGCGTGAAACTGATTGAGCAGAGGGCTTCTGCCCACCTCCAGCTATCAAGTCTCATCTCTGCTTTCTGCTTCCAAATATAGCTCAGCTATTTTTTTCTACCTTTCTTCCTCTGGTTCTTATGCATCCTTCAAGATTCAGGTAGATGCTATCTTGCCCTAGGAAATCTTCACAACTTCCTTTCGTAATGAGCACCAGTACCACTCTCTAGCCTGTTGTGTGTGTCACCACCTTAACACTATACTCATTCACGTAAGTCATCCACAGATACTGTTAAGTGCTTATAGTGCCCCAGGCATGAGTCTAATCACTGGGGACTCAACAGTGGGAGAACAGGCAGCAAACAATACATGCAATAAATAATAAATTATATTGCATGACAGAAAATGAGAGGAAATGTAGAGATGGGTATGCCAGCATGGTAGAGAATTGAGGGTGTCCTAGCCTCATTTATGTTGTTTTCATAAAATATTCTAACAAAAAGAAAATTAGTGGAAAAAAGGGACTTTTTTCAGCTTATAATCCATCATTGTGGGGCAATCAAGGCAGGAACTCTAAAATGCTAATCATATCACAACCCCTATCAAGGGCAGGTAGAAATGATTATGGTTTTCTATGCTCTCTTGCTTGTTTTTGCTTAGCTTGCTTTTCCAAGTCTTACATAGGCTAGGGACTCCTGCCTAAGGAATGGTACCACCCATTATGGGCTGTGTCTTTCCACATCAATTAACTTAAGATGATTCCCCATAGACATGTCCCAGGGCAGCCCAAATATAGATAATTCCTCACTGTGACTCTTACCAGATAATTCTAGGTTGCATCAAGTTGATAATTAAAGCTACCTATCACATTCTTTTGGCCTACATCTTATCTCCAAGTCCCTGACCTCACAGAGTCTGACACTCTTCAGGCTACTTACCGTAAAGTGAACTGAGTTTTCAGTCATTACCTAAGAACCAGCTATGACTGAACCCAGATAAAGTAATGATTTTCTTGGGGATGCTTTCTGTATCCCTTGCTTGTGTTCCTCATGGCCCTGCATAATTAACATGGGGAATGCTTTATTAAGCATGGTCCGGTGTTTAATATTTTTCCTTTCCCTTAAACTTAATGTTCCAGGGCCAAGTAGACATGGTACCTGGGGCTTTTTCTGAGGTCCTTTACTTCAGAAAGATTTCCAAGCAGCCAGAGTGCTGGTAATGAACCATGATGACTCCCTAGGGCAGGGCAGGCTAGAAAGAGAGGGATAAAAACATGTTCTGGTTGACCAGGATTCATATCACACTGTTCATTTCCTTAAATGAATATGTGGTCTTTTTGGACTATGTGTGGGTAATGCCCATAGTCAAATTGCAATGAACAGAGGCGCAATGTTAACAGAGATATAACACTATGGGGGGGGGGCATATGTGATGTTAAGGGAAGAAAGGGAGGAATAGTATTGATATAGAAACCAGATAAGATACACTTAATCCGGGGCTGCAGAGATGGCTCAGACGGTAAGAGCACTGACTGCTCTTCCAGAGGTCCTGAGTTCAAGTCCCAGCAACCACATGGTGGCTCACAACCATCTGTAATGGAATTTGATGCTCTCTTAGGGTGTGTCTGAAAATAGCTACAGTGTAGTCATATACATAAAATAAATAAATCTTTAAAAAAAATACATTGAATCCACCCACAGCAGAAGGCCCTGTGACGTCATCATCTTAATTTACTTTGTCCCCTATGCCCACCTTCCAATGAATGAATTACTTAGTATCCCCACAGGAGTCATGTTTGCCTTCAGATAATTCTAGTTTGTATCATTCCCCAAGCATTAAAGGGCCCTCCGGGTCACACTCATCTGAGCATTCAGGTCTCTTCCAATATTTATTAGCCTAATGAATGGCAAGAACCTTAGGAATGACAATAGGGTGTTTCAAGGCTGTAGTGTTAAAGCCCCTCTTTCCTCAGTGGTTATACAGACCTCAAAATGTCTCAGAAGATGCTCTTTCCCACTGAGGGATGTCACTTTGAGGGATGTTTCTCCTGTGGTTAAATTTGACCTGGTAAATCAGTTCATGAAAACTTGTGAGTTCTGTCCCTGACAAATGTTTGGGGAGGAGTTGCAAAAAAGAGATGAAATAGTCCCTGCCTCAGTCTTCAAACCTTGGTTAGGAGAAAACTAGAGAGACAGGAGAAAGGACCAAAAGCTCCCTGGTCATTCATGTCATTTCCATGGTGAATGTCACCAGCACAAAGCATCAACCTGTAAGAGGCGTTGAGTTCAAGCTGCCTGCCTATCCTTTAGTGCCAGTGGTACCTACTCGGGAGTTTAGGAAGCTGTCTACCTGCCGAGGGCTGAGATTCCCTAGGAGTGAATCACGTTTCTGATGCTTTAATGACTTCTTATTGAGCAATGAACACAAATCACCACAAAGCCACACTGAAGATTTTCTTTCGAGGTTTAGTATGAAATGCTTTACTTAAGAGCTGTAACCTACCAGATGAATTCAAATCGCCCCTAATGAGGATGGCTGCAGTTGACAGCTGTGGGAAGCATGGCTAACAGATGAGCTGAGAGTGAACAGCCAGTCAAAAGAGACAGGCTCAGACATGCAGACCATGTCCTGTCCCAATACTAATTAACGTTCTAAAGGAGGAAGGGAGGGAAGGATGCTACCAGCTCCAGGCAGGAGGAGAGACTGTGTATCTAGATACGATATCATTAGGTGGTATTTAATCTCGTTAAGTAGAAGCTAATGACTCTGGGAGTCACTAGGATAAAACAGCAACTGAAATTCCAACACTTGGGCAGAGAAAACTCTATGGAGTTAAGCTGGCCTTATGACTGGTATGAAGTCCGTACAGTCCAAGGCCTGGCTGGACTCATATGTGGGATATTTTCTCTTTCTATGTCTGCTCTCCACATGCTGATGATGCTAACCAGTTTTAAATGCAAGAGAATGCCTGAAAGCCCCCGCTTCTTTCTCTGACTCAAACCATTCTTTTGAGCTTCTCAGATGAGCACACTGTGGGTATGTGTGTCCACTTTCACACCCAGCATCTCAAATCCAGCAGGTCCACAGTTGACATTCTGACTGTCTCACAGACTTGCTCTATGGGCGGCTTCCTTCATTTTGATTGACGCATCAGGACAATCAGTCTTGATGCCTTCCTTCTCTGCCACTCTAATTAGCAAATCCTATTGACTGCTACATGTCACTCTAACTAAATCTTTGAAGCCCAGTAATATGTTAAAGGAAAGAGGTTTATTTAGCTGATAGTTAGGGAGGCTCCTGGTGAGGAAGTCATGGCAGGTGCTTCCTGATGGCAAAAGTGTATATGAGCCATAACAGAGTGACCAGAAGCAGAAGGACATTCGAAGGCCATGCTTAGTTGGCTCACAGCAAGTCATTGCTCTTGGAATCAAGTCACACAAGACCTCCAAGTCTTACCAAGTCCCTCCAAATGAGCTAACCAACTCTGCCTGGGTGCCACCTCTTAAACTTTCCCCCACTCAACACTGGCCTACCTGGACATCATTCCCTGGAGACTAAGCTTCCAGCATGTATTCTTTTAGGGGAAACTCACAAAATAGCAACTATATTCAAATTGCATCATGAATCTGGCCATTCCCAGCAGGTTCTAAGCCACAAGGATAGGTAACTGAAGAGGTTTCATTATCTCCACTCTTACCTTCTGCACTCTGTTGAACACAGCAGCCTGCGATCCTGTTCCATTGTAGCCGGATCACAGCTGAGATTAAACCTTCCAATGACTAATGTCTTTCAGAGAAAATGACAGTGTTACCACCTGCTTACTGACCAAGCCACCAGTCATCTCAATTTATCTCCTTTTATCCACTTCCACCTATCACGTCATAGACTTTTCCTGAAGAGAGAAAACACATGTCCATTTCCCTTTTTCAGAAAGGGAAGCCACAGGAGGCCAAAGTGAACCAATGAGATTTTACATGAACAGAGTAGCGGTGAGGGGCTCCTGTGGAGGAGGAGGGATGACTCAAAGGCAGCTGCATCGCTGAGAAGGCCGCTCCAACATCGGTTGTGATTCACAAAAGCCGCCTTCCTGGAGCTCTCTGAGAATGTCTCCTCTGCAGCTTGGTTGGTGTCCACTTCTTCCCGGCAGCTTGGCTGCTCTGAGAGTCTCTAGGTGGCTCTGCTGGTCTGAGAGTGCCTCTCAGCACTCCCACTGCTTATAGAAACTGGACATGTCTAGAAAAATCTAGTCGGTTTCAGGGACTTTCTGAAACTATTGAGTTGTTACTTCCTGAGTTTTAAGGAGCTCCCTTCCAGGGTGGAAGGTTAAATCTCGGAGGGCATTGCTACGTAACACACCTTCCACCCCGTGGGAGACAAGGCCCCTTTGTTGTCCATAGCTATGCATGCCAGGCTAGCTGGCTGTACAGCCCTTAGGATTCTCCCATGTCTGCTGCTTCCCATGCCTGGATGAGCACCAGGGTTACAGACGTACTCCCAGCCGGGCTTTGACAAGGGTGCTGGGAGCGAGTTCAGTCTCAGTACTTGTAGAACAGGTACTTTGCCACATGAGCTCTCCAACTCTGACTTGAAGTAAATCTCGAAGCCAGCGTTCATATGGGTGGGGGCCTAACTGACCATACTCTCCACTTCTCCCTCATGCACTTCTCAGTCTAGGAAGTTTTCCTTTCCAGTTCGCTCAGCAATAGTCAGGCCCATGTCTTCCTAGATGAGGTTTCTACTTGCTTAGGGCTCAATTTTGTTTTCTCTTAAGACAGAACCCCTGCAATAATGACATCACAAAGGATGATATACAGGCCATCCTCAAAGTCTGTGTCATTATCTGACTAGATATAGTATTTATATTTTGTCCTCTGCTCTGCTCAGTGAGACATCATCTATAAGAGCCCCTCACTGAAGACTTGGTTGCTAAGATGCCATAGGTGAATATAAGGTATTTAAAACCCTGTGATCACAGGTGGTGGTAATGCACACTGTTAATCCCAGCTCTCGGGAGGCAAAGGCAGGTGGAATTCTATGAGTTTGAGGCCGAAACTCTGTCTTGAAAAACAAATAAAATAAAGAACTTCTGGTCTGTGCATTTGTCACATCCACGTTCCTTTCTGCCTTTTAGATGAAGATCTTTGACAAAAATAAAGATGGACGTTTGGATCTTAATGACTTGGCAAGGTGAGTGATGCAGAAAAGTGGCAAACTCAGAAGTTCCTGTGTCAGGGTCTGATGGTAACACACACCTCCTTTGAAATCTGAGAGCCACTCTTGCCTGGGGTCTAAGAGTCCAGGTTCATCTTATTAAACCCTCTGTAGTGCTTTTGAATCACTCTGGGTAGCAGATTCTTTCATGAAGATAATCAAAGCTCCATCCTGCCTAAATGCACAATGCATATATTATATTATAGCATAGTATATATATTAAGAATTCATGAATGGGTCATTGGTGGATTTTGCCCTCAGAGGCTAGGCACTCATAGTCTCACATTGGGATTCCCCTCTAAATCCAAAATCTAACAAAACAAAAGCAATAATGATGATAGTGATAAGAAAATAATGATAAATAAATGAAAGAATCTTGAAGCTATTCACTGACTTTGGGAATGTTAAATTGTTATTTCAGAGCAGTAGTAAAAACTGATTGAATTTTAGTAGAGCCAACTCTCTGCTGGCCTTTGAGGGTTGACTACCCTCAGTGGTGCCTGAAGGTTAATGGAGGAGAGGGGAGGATAAGAATGGGAGCAACATAGTCCATGAGTCTGTGAGGTGACTTGGGATTGATGGTTGCTATATGTATCGTTATGTAGCTTTCCGTTACTATAATGAAAGGTCAGAGACAGGCTAAGTTATATAGAGAAAACATTTAATTATTTCACTGTTTCAGAAGCTGAATATCAAAAAAGCACAATGTAACTTCTAGAAAGAATTTCTTGACTGTGTCACACCATGGTGGAAACATTTAGGGATTGTGCATCTCTTGCCGGTGTGGTCCTCCACCCGTTTCTTGTTCTTGATATTCTGAATCCATGGCCTTTGCCTGTTCGAGGCTCAGCCCCTGGTCCTGAAGGTTGTCTGTGAATAGACACACTAGGAAGACTCTTGTCAGTCCTGGCCATAATATTGAGTTAGATACGCTAGATGGATTTCCATGTTTCCTAGGACCAGTTGCATTCCTACTTGACTCTCCCCAGGACCTTCATCTGAATTTTGGCCACTTTGATGAAAAAAGGGACACTGAGAGACCAGTCAAAGAAGAGTAAAGTGTTTCTCTCCACAGAGTCCAGCAAGGGACCTCAACTCCACAGTCCTGTTTCTGCTCCCTCTATCTCACATGCTTTTTTCTTGAGCACTTGATTCAGAATTCCCTCTCCATCCTGAGCAGAGCCAGGAAGATTTGAGATTCACTCCTCAGAAGAAAAGTCAGTGTCTGGAAGATTCACTGAAATCAGGACAGTATGGGTGACAACAAGAGCTTTTAGTCTCATTGTTCCCTCCTCTGAAGTCTGCCTAGTCTCAGCTTTCCATACAAATAGAAACAGAAAAGGTAGCTCGGCACTAGAGTGTCTCAGTGCTCAGCATGTATAAGTCTGTAAGTTCAGTTACACACATACACACTCGCATGTGCACTCACATACACACACGGATAGAGGTAGAGAGAAATATGAATATAAGTGGAGTTATGCATGTGTTTTTCCGGTCCAGTGATGTCACTTGCAATAATGTTTTGAAAGGTGAGGCTGTGACTGACCCAAGAATCTCTTGTTGTAGCTGGATAGTCCACTGTACATATGCCATATTTTGCCTCTTTATCAGCTGACACACACTTGGGCTGTTTCTACTCTTCAGATACTATGAACAGTACTGCTGGGTGAGTGTGGCCAGCCTTTCCCCTTGGTTATATTCTTAGAAGTAGAATTTTGGTTCGTATGGTAATTCTATATTTAACTTTCCGTGACAGTTCCAAATAGAAACACTAGTCTTTGTACTGCATTGATGGTTGGAGACTTGTAATTTTTAAAAGTGTGGAGTCCTCTGTCCTTGTTCTTTTTAAAGATTTTTCTAGCTCTTCTGGTCCCATTTGCATATCTTGGTATAATTTTAGGATTAGATAGTCAGTTTCTGCATAACGGCAACTCAGATTTCCATGGACTTTGTTCTGAATTTGCTGTTTAAATTGAGAAATATTGTCAACCTAACAACGTTGTCTTCAAATTTACAAACAACAGTTGTCTTTACATCTTTTGAGGCCTTTAGTTTCTCTAGAAGATACTTTGGAGTTTTCAGTCTATAAGTTGAGCTTATTCTTGTTCCATTTATTTTCAATTATTTGATTTTTTTTTGGATGAGGTCATATATGGAATGGTACATTAAATTCTGCCTTAGTTTTTTTTTTTTTTCCCCTGTTGCTGTGATAGAACACCAAGACCAAAAGCAATGTAAGCAGTTATTTTGGCTTGCAGTTCCAAAGAGATAGACTCTAGACTGACCGGGAAAGCATGGCAAGCAGGAACAGGAAGCTGCCTGATCACACCTTCATCTACACTCAGGAAGCAGTGAGAGAGGACAGGAAATGTGGTGAGGCTACAAGATCCTCTAAACATTCCTTCAGTGATGGATGTCCTCTGTCAAGGCTGCACCTAAAGAGGTTCTGTAGCAAACCCCAAACAGCATCAGTAACAGGGGACCAAGTGCTCACACACACGCGTCCATGGAGGGGCATTTCTTACTCAAATCATCGTAGTTCTGTTTTATTTTCTTTCTTTCCTCTCCTTCCCTCTCTCCCTCCTTCCCTCCCTCTCTCTCTCTCCTTCCCTCCCTCTCTCCCTCTCTGCTTTTCTTTTCTCCCTTCTCATTCATCTCTCACTCCTTTTCCTTCCATTTCTTTTTGATTTGATGCAGAGTCTCTGTGGTCCAGGCAGGGCTAGCCTCATAGTCACGCTACTCCTGCCTCAGCCTCCAGACTGCCGCAACCACAGTCATGTGATTTTGCTTTGGACATTTCTAGTGTACAGAAGTGCAGTTGAGTGTTCTGTACAGATTGAATCTCTTATAGCTGTGCTGGTCTTATTAGCCTGAATAGGTTTGTGTTTGGGTTTTTGGAGTTTGTTGATATTATGCCACTTGCAAATGGCAATAGCCTGTTTTATCCTTTACGCTTCACTAATTTTTCTCTTCTAATGGAGCTGTTATCACCCACGCACTTAATGCAGTTACTGATGAGGTCAGGATTTATGTTTGCTGTCTCTCCACTCTTCAATGGACCAGTTTCTGCCTGGTGTCCTCTCATTTCAGACTGAGGACTGTTTGTTTGCTTTTCCATGCAGGTAATACATTTGTGGGTGATGATGCCTTTGTTGTTCATTTGTTTGGTGGCATTTCTGAACTAGTTCCATGCACTCTATTCTTGTCATCGTGTGTATCCACTCCGGTCTCTTCTTGGGTAGCTCAATGGTCAATTCACGGCTGGAAAGAGGCAGTTTGGGTTTTTTACAGATGAAGTGGGAGCTGAGCATAGAGGCCTTGCCCATGCTAGGCTACTCCTCAACCACTAAGTCACAGTCTCAGGCAAAGGCTTCCTTAAATGGTTGGTTCAGTGACTTCCAAATCTCTCCTCAGGAGCTCAGTGTACAGGCAGGAAAACAAAATGCTCCAACCTTTCTTGTTCTTACCAAGATGGCTGGCTTTTCTGTTTGGCTTTTGTTTTCTTTTGGTTCCTTCAGACAATACCTTTGAAGCCCAGGTTGTTTCAAACTGAGAAGTCTCCTGCCTCAGTGTCCAGAGCGTGGGACCTACAGACCTGCATCATCAATCCATGCTGATTCTTCCTTTTTCACAGAATGAGCCCTTTCCAGACTGCCAACACCTTTAAGTTCTGCAAACTTTGCTCTGACCATTCTGTCCAGTTTCCTTGTTGCTTTTGTGGGAAGAACTTTCAGAACAGTCTATGGTTTCCCATCAGGAAAGGTCTTTAAATTTTTTTATAGTGAAGGCTAATCTCTAGGAAAGGTTGCCCATCACTCTCCTTGCATTAGTCACTTAGGGATGCCCACATTTCAAGTACCTATGCAGATAGATCATCAGGATAATGTGGAAACCATCAGCCTTTTCCTCTCTCTCCAAGCTGTGCATTTGCTGACTGATGGGAAAGCTTACAGAGGGTCATACGTGTTCTATTCTTTTTCCCATTTAGGATTCTGGCGCTCCAGGAAAACTTCCTTCTTCAGTTTAAAATGGATGTAAGTGGTGATATTTCTCTTTGGGTTTCTGCTACCCATGTTTCTTTATGTATATGGAAAAAAGAAAGAATGGTAAATTGTTTATTTCTTTTGTCATTATGATAAATGCCTGGTTAAAGAAAGCAAAGGGAGGAAAGATTTATATTGGCTCACAGTTATAGAGATACAGTCCATGCTGACCAACGTGGTTGGGCAGGAGCTGCTTGTAGCTGTGGACATGGGAGCTTGCTTACCTCTGAGTGAACAGGAAGCACAGGCCCAGTAGGAAGTCGGGCTGTGCTGTAAAATCTAAAGACTTACTACTTGGTGACTCAATTTCTGCATCAAGGCCCCATCTCCTAACAGTTTTACATCCTCCCAAAACAGTCCTACCAGCAGCTAACTGCAAACACAGGAGCCTGTGGGGGGCATTTCCTCTTCAAACTATAACAAAAGACATCCACTTGTCTTAACTCTTTTAGAGGCTCCCACAGCTCAAGGTAGAGTCAACTTTAAGGATTGTTGTTTCAAGGTTTATACAGATTACCCAGCAGCCGGTGGAGTTACACACCAGTGGCTATGCGTTGCTGGACTGACATAATGTTTTCTTCACACCCAGGCTTCTTCTACTGAAGAAAGGAAGAGGGACTTTGAGAAAATCTTTGCCCATTACGATGTTGTAAGTCATTTTCACCCTGTGAAGCCATCTTTAGGTAGAAAGCTCAGTTTGTTCCTGTGTGACACCACTGTACTGACAAGGTCTAAACTGAGACAATGAATTGCAGTCCCTTGTATGTATAACTATATAACTTCAGATGATCAGGTAAAGAATGAGCAAAACTGATTTATAATTAAACAGGGATGAACTCCTAATGCTTTTTTTTTTGCCTCATAAAAATATGAGAAAGATTCTTTTTGAAGGCAAGACATCCATTTATTGTCTGTGCAAAAAGAAATGAACAAACAGAAAAATCCCCCCAATCCAACTAAAGGACTGAGGCACAGTCATGCCCGCCTGATGGAACATAGCTTCTCTTATAGAGTGAGTGACAGCCATTCTTCATGTGGGAACAATCACTCTAAAACAGTAAATGGTACAGGGCTGGCTTTCTAGACATGAAGGTGGGATAATGTGAGAAAGAAGAAAAATGAGCAAAGAGGTGGGAAAGGTCTAAGAACCCTCTCCAGGAATGCCAGACTGCATTCTGAACAGAAGCACTGAGCCAGGACAAGGCAGCACCTAGCTATTTACACCATGTCCATCACCCAGCTTTCCATCTGGGCTTGTCAGCCCTGCGGGCTGGGGTAGTAGGTACCTCAACTGTTTTATTCTCCCTGCCTTCTCCAGACCCCACCTGTAAAGATAGGGTTAGGCTAAGAGTGGATTGGATGAACTGCAGGGAAGGAAATGGAGAGAAGCCTGAGGAAAAAGAGGTCCAGTGACAGGACCAAAGTGGGATCCAGCTAAAGGGGAGGACCCAAGGCCTGACACTATTTCTGAGGCTATGGAGCTCTCACAAAAAGGGACCTATCATGACTGCCCTCCGAAAGACCCAACAAGCAGCTGAAAGAGTCAGATGCAGATATTTGTACCCAACCAATGGACAGAAGCTGCTGCTCCCTGTGGTTGAATTAGGGAAAAATCTAGAAGAAGCTGAGGAGGAGGGCAACCCTGTAAGAGGACCAGCAGTCTCAATTAACCTGGACCCCCAAGACCTCTCAGACACTGGACTACCAATCAGGCAGGATACACCTGCTGATATGAGTCCCCTAACACACATACAATAGAGGACTGTTGGGTTCAGTTAGAGACGATGCACCTAACCCTCAAGAGACTGGAGGCCCCAGGGAGTTTAGAGGTCAGATGGGGTGGAGAGTAGGGAGTGGGGACATCCTCGTGGAGTCATAGGGGTGGAGAGGAGGTATGGGATGGGGAACAGTTAGAGGGTAGACTGGGGGAGGAATAAAATCGTGACTGTAAAATAAATAAATAAATAAATAAATTAACAACAACAACAGCAACAAAAGAATGGATCTGAAGGAACTGTGTTAGCTAAGTGAACTCCATTAGCTTTTTCAGAAGAGTTCAGGATGAGGCAGAACTGTTAGAGAGTCCCCAGAGCTCTGGCTTTCCCCGAATAAAGCCTCATGTGGTTTGCAACAAGCTCGGTCTATCGTGAGTTCTTGGGTGTCCGCTATTGTCCTGAGGCCTGAGCGAGGGGCTCCTTTCGGAGTCTTTCAGGGAGGGGCTAGAGCAATACCTTGGTGGTTAACAGAAATAGCTGCTCCTCTGAAAGACCCAGGTTCAATTCCCAGCACCCACATGGCAACCCACAAATGTCTGTAGCTCTTGTTCTAGTGGATCTGACACCCTCTTTCAGCCATGAGAGACACAAGGCACACAAACAGTGCACAGAAATATAGGCAGACAAAACACCCATGCACATAAAATAAAAATAAATACAGGCTTAAAAACATTGTGAGGTACAGACATTATTATCTCAGACATGTTAAAATGTCTGTCCTTCATTTTACTTTCATGCTGACAATAGATTACAGAATGAGTAGGAAGAAAACATCTTATATACACACAAAAAATGTTTCATATATTGATTCAATATAGTGGCCTTTTACTTAAAATTTACACTTTCAGCAATCACTAAATGATTGTTCAGTCATAAAGCAAACATTTTAAATGTTCAGCCTGTCCCTTTAAGGGCCACTGCTGTGCAGTTCAATTCCCAGCACTCACATGGTTAACTAACACCCCAACAGAAGCCTACATTGGGGAAGCAGCTGTCAGTAAGTTTAGTGTCAGTGCTATTTGCTGAGGAGTGCAGAGCAGTGCTGATTTGGGGGCAGGAAGCTATTGATGAAGGATTCTTTTCATTCCTGCGGGGCACTCATAGCCCATGAGACTAAAACACCGAGCATTCCATTTCTAAATTGTTTGGCAGTTACAAATGAACACTGACTGGCTGATTTGTCAAATTTATTATTTAGCTTTTCAAATTAAGAAAATGATATTTAAGTGGTTGGATCTTTGTGTCTTTCAGAGTAAAACTGGAGCCCTGGAAGGCCCAGAAGTGGATGGATTTGTCAAAGATATGATGGAGCTGGTCCAGGTGAGTTCATGAGGCTGGAAGGGTTATTCCCATCATGCATCGGGGTTGACATTGTGACAAATTGCATTATTTCTGAGAACGAGTGAGGCTGAAGATTAATACTGGAGAGAAAGGTCTGGAGGCATTTCCATTTTATAACCATTGATATTCTATGAGACTCAACAAATTTCTTTTGTTTTCTTTAGGTCACATGGGTTAAAATAATGCATAATCAACACAGAAGTGTCTTTTAACCATCATTTTAAAGTCATTTGCTTTACCCAAATAGCCCAGTGTTAGTGTATTTTGCTGTTTTATTTTCCAGCTTCCCCATGTCTTTTCTCCCCTTTACTCACCTCTCTCAGACTTGTTTACTACAATAACTACAATTCTAAATTTAATTTCATCTAACCTTTTTTTTTCATCAAGGTTTTTTTGAACATCTAGTCTAGGATGGGCACTTCCTGTTATGGTATAGCTGAGGCTTGGGCTGAGATGATTTAGGCTTTCATTTTCTGTAGGCTTGACAATGTTTTTAAAAAGGCAGTCTCCTTCTTTTAAACTTTATTCTCTGTACTGGCTGATAATCTCCTTAGGAAGACAATTCCAGCTTCTCTTTCTCCAGGGAACAGTGGATTTAGTAGCCTTTGTACTCAAAGATTACTTTGAAGTACATTATTAGATGCACAATGATTGCATCCTGGCTGTCCCAGACAACAACAAATTAGAGTAACAGTTATTAATTATTAATTATGTTAAGTCTCAGAATAATTTGCATATATGATTAAGGCTAGGAAACCTTGCAGCAGGAAAAAGCCCAGTTACTATTTTTTTTTTGCACAGAGCTCCAGGGAGTTGACATTCTGTGACTGAGGAGACAAAGGCACAGTTCTGTCTGACATCCATTCCAGATCACTGCCACATCTTCTGTGGCTCCCAAGTTATTTTCCTCCTCCCAGTGATTCCTCAACTGCCCTTCCCTTTGCTCTGTAGCTCTAGCTGCTCTCCCCCTTGTCTTCTGACTCCCATTGAAATAACACAGGCATTTCCCCACCAAAATAAATGACAGATATTTGTGTGGTGTTTCCTTTAGAAATGATAGCTAAAGGACAATCTATATCGTCCACTACCTCTTCTATAGCTTAAGTAATAGAAACAAAGAAATCATCTCTGGGATATTAAAGTTTCATGGCAGATGGATCGGCCAAATTTGAGTTTTAGTTTGCTCTGATGGACTCAAAAACTAGGCTTATTGCCTAGTTTCCTGTGTGTCAAAGAACCAGGGTCCTGACTGAGCATAGACCCGGGGCTTCCATAATCAGGCAAGGAGCTTGATCTGGTATTCCTCCATGGTCTCCACACAGAGGAGAGCATCCCATGTGCAAGTCAACTAGAGCTATTCTGAAATCCTCTCCTGTGTAGAACTTGGAAAGCACTCTCCAGACACTACGTAAAGGACAACATTTAGTTGGGGCTGGCTTAGAGTTTCAGAGGTCTAGTCCATTATCATAGTGGTAGGAAGCATGGCAGCATGTAGGCAGGCATGATGCTAGAGGAGCTGAGAGTTCTGTATCTTTATCCCAAGGCAGCCAAGAGAGCATTTTTTTCATAGGCAGTGAAGAAGAGACTCTCTTCCACACTGGATGGAGCTTGAACACAGGTCCTCAAAGCTCACCCCCACAGTGATGAATTTCCTCCAACAAGGTCATACCTACTCCAAATAAGCCTCGCCTCCTAATAGAGCCACTCCCCATGGGCCAAGTGTATCCAAACCACCACACTCAGTGTCTGACCCTCCTTCTCCCACATCATCTGTCATCTGTTCTTCTCTTCATCCTTTGCTTGAAAATTTGTCCTCTGATGAGACATATAACATAATAGACAGTGCATTGTCCCATTGGGGATCAGCTATCTATGACTTGATGTCCATGGACAAGTTTCTCAAGCCTGCTGTTGCCTGACCCATCACCCACAAGAAGTGTCCAGTGAGACCTGCCTCCCAAGGATGGGTGGTAACAAGAGATGCTGTAGACAGCTACCACTGTCCCTGAAGACAAAATTACCCTCCAACGTAACAGTCTTAGTTATTGTTTTAGAACAAATTGGCCATCATAATTCGAGTGCATTACTGAGCTGGAAAAATATAAAAATATAGGAGGGAGTTTCCCAAAGGAATCTTCACTTAGTGGATGACCACACCATTCAGGGTACTCTTGTTTGAAATACTAGTGTGCCAGAGGTATAAAAGAGACTGTCAAAGACAGGATGGCTGTGTCAAAGGGCAAGTAACTCACTATAATTTTAAAGCATTTGCTTCCTTTTCTGATTTCTAAATTATCTCCGCATATAAAAATGTTGAAGAGCTGGAGACACAGCACAGCAATTAAGAGCACTTTTTGTTCTTGGAGAGGACCAGCATCCATACTGGGTGGCTCACAACTACCCTACCACCTGTAACTCCAGCTCCAGGGGATATGATACCCTCTCTGTACTCCTTGGACACTGTGCATATTTACACACACACACACACACACACACACACACACACACACACACACAGTCTCTCTGTCTCTATCTCTCATGTATACCACACATATATACAAACACACACACACACACACACTAACACACATATATATACACAAGTAAAATTGATTAAATCTTTACAAGCTATTAAAATTATCAAAAATAAAATAAAGCAAAATTTAAGAAGCCAAGGAGAATAGAAGCTGAGAATTCTAGTCCTAGGCTGTCTATCCAGTATTCCAGGCCCAGGCTCACCACAGGCTGGCAAGGTGATCATGGGTATCGGCATCTACAGACTTCAGCTTCTTCTCATGCTTGTCTTCTATTTTGCTTGCTATGCTGGGAATTGATGGCTGGAGCTCACATGTTCCAGGCAAGTACTTTGCCACTGAGCTGAAATGCAAGCTGGTTTTTATTTATGGTTTAAAATGGAATCTCACGACATTGGCTAGGCTGACCTTAAGTTCCATGTATAGTTCAGGTCTATGATGTTCAGAACACGTATATGTAGGGTCTGTGAGCCAGGGTACCTAGTACAGAGACTTGGGCATGCTAGCTATACACTGGCTTTTGTTCTTTCAGGAAGCTGGAATGCAAAAGGGATGGGGTAGGATAAAACCCTGAAGATGACATTGAGGAATGGGGTAACTCATACATAAACCCACAGACAGGACCAAGTACCCGCTATGGGTATGCATGGGGCTCAGAGGGTCGGTCTCAAAATACCCCAACTCCAAGGCTGATGAGAAGCAGATCATTAGTTTTTAGCCAGTTGTACTGAGGCTGGTTTCAGGTGGTCCTTGGAGGTAGATGAGAGAAAAAGGTCTATATTTAAAATGAAAGCAGCTGATATGATGCTGGCTGCCTGCTTGAGTCAGCGTTCTGACTCTGACTCAAAGACACCTGCATGACAGTAGGTAGGTTAGACAGCCTCTCTGGGTTGTACTTTACTCACATATAATTAAGTATGAAACTGGATCGAACCGCC
This sequence comes from Mus musculus, assembly GCF_000001635.26. Lineage (NCBI taxonomy): Eukaryota > Metazoa > Chordata > Mammalia > Rodentia > Muridae > Mus > Mus musculus. The sequence continues at coordinate 23,956,184 of NC_000079.6, read as the reverse complement.
TATGTTTGTTCTGAATATTTGTGCTGATGTCTATAGAGTCCCTAAAACAGAAATCTAAGTGTGTGTTACTGACTTGCTACTAAGACAGTCCTAAAGGCAGAGGTCCCATGGCTTCTGTGTGATCCAGAGATCTTTTAAAGAGTGATATCCAGCTGTCCTATCTCATGATGAGATGCCCCGAATGAAAGATAACTTAGATGATCCAGTGGGGTTTCTCTTACAGCCTCTCTTCCTCCTTCTCACCATTCAAATACTCCAATATTTCTCACTTATTTGAAAGAAATAATTATTCTGAAATAAAATACGTTATTCTTCAATTAGGAACAAAAAGTTAGAGTAATCTAAATGAAGTACAGGCTGTGGCAAATAAATCATACTTAGGTGTGAATGGCTACCGCTCCAGTCTCCTCTAAGCATCAGATTTGCCATAAGGGTACTAGAGCTTGGTATCAATTATTGCAGAAAATCTCTAGCAGTCAATTATTAAATATGTTGAAACTAGACATCCCCACTGTACATAGGTACAACAGGCAAGTTCTTTATGGCACTAGTGAAGCTTGCTGCAGACTTCCAAGTCACATTTCTTTGAGCTGCAACACACACCCACCTTCTACTAAGACCCAGGAAGTTGTAACTTTTGAGCCCAATGAAAGGAGCCTGCTAATAACACATTTCATCTCACTCTTGTAGTCTGATGATTCACCAACAGAGGTGAGTGAGGTACCCGGGCCTTCCTCCTCCCCACCCTCGCCCAGCTTGCTGCTTCTTCAACTTTTGCTGCTTGGTTCTTTCCTTCATTTAAGGTTACATTCAGGAACATATGCTGCATCTGTCTTCTTGACTGCATGCTTCCAGGTGGAGGATGCAGTGTAGTTTAGCCCTGCTGGTTGTGACTCTTGAGTCACTGAAGTGTTTTGTTTTGTTTTTGTTTGTTTGATTTTTTTTGTTATATTTTATTTTGTTTTAAGAAAGTGTGGGGCAGGGCTGGGGTGGGGGAGTGCTTCCCAGGGGCTCAAAAGTCTCTGCAGGGAAGATGCCTTTTTTTTTTTTTTTTTTTTTTTTTTTTTACTCTTAAAACTACTCAAGTAAGTAAGAATAATGGAAATAAGATCCACTTTTTGTTTGTTTGTTTGTTTGTTTGTTTGTGTTTTTGGTTTTTTTGGGGGGGGTATCAGCTTTGCAGTTTAGATTCATCCCCTTCCCCAGCTTTCTTTAGAGCTGTGTGAGGTGGTAGACCCAGGGCTCTATCAATCAGGAGACCTGGTATAAAGATGACAGCGCTCTCCCCTGGAAGAAGGCTGAGTTCTCCTGAGCCTCTTTCCTAGCCTGGGCAACGGCTGTCACTATGTCCCTCCTGGAGATTGTGAGGATGAGGTAAAGGGCTTAAGGGGGTTACTCTGCCTCTGTGGCTTGTGCAGCCCAAGAGCTTAAAATACTTCCCTGGAGCGCAGGCCCCACTGCCCCTCCTCAGTCTGGAAGTATATCTCAAATAAATTCTGTTTCTTCTGCCTTAGTTAGGGTTTTACTGCTGTGAACAGACACCATGACCAAGGCAACTCTTATAAGGACAGCATTTAATTGGGACTGGCTTACAGGTTCAGAGGTTCAGTCCATTATCCTCAAGGGAAGAGCCTGGCAGCATCCAGGCAGGCATGGCACAGGAGGAGCTACATCTTCATCTGAAGGCTGCTATAAGACTGGCTTCCAGAGATAGGATGGGGTATAAAAGCCCACATGCACCTATTCCAACAAGGTCACACCTCTGAATAGTGCCACTCCCTGGGCAAGGCATATGCAAACCACCACAACTACTTTGATTTATAATATGGAAACTGGATTTTTATTTTGTATGAACCCTTGTTAAACTAAAGGTGCTAAGCGTCCTGAAGATGGGCCATGAGGAGTCAGGGACAATGATAAAACATCTTCCCCCATCAGCATAATGTTTTCAGACTAACTGCTAATAATATTGCCAACAACAGGGGGAAGCAATGTGGAAATAAGACTTTATAAAAATGTTTGCTTACTTGGCCTAAAGGGGCAAGCTGAGAAATCAAGACACTGCTTGCAAGCATCAGGGACCTGGGTGGGGTAAGGAGGCAGTAGCTGTCCCTGGGTCCTCATGACTCATCCTCAGGGAGGGCACTGCAGGCTGGGACTGCGGCTGGCCTTCTGAATGACCATGTCCTCTTGTCCTCAGCCCAGCATCAGTGGTGTGGATCTGGATAAGTTCCGGGAGATTCTGCTTCGCCATTGCGATGTCAACAAGGATGGAAAGATCCAGAAGTCTGAGCTGGCACTGTGTCTTGGGCTAAAAATAAACCCCTGATCCCCAACTACTCTGCTCTCCACTTAAGTGTCTGTGTTCCTGCTGTGAGAAGTGTGTTTGTGCTTTGCTCTTGGGGACCCAGTTAATGGACCTTCTCCCTGACAGTTTGGTACTCTTGATGGAGGGAGTGGCCCTAGGGTGCTGCTTCCAGAGGCAGCCATGATCTTGTCCCATGGGAAGCCCCATACAGCTTCTTCCATGTTTGTTCCTTGACCTTGGTCTATCTCCTCAAGGGCCTCATTTTACCTGCTCTGTTCAACCTTCCCTATCGCCTGGTGATCCATTCTACCATCTTCTGCTTGTCCTTGAGCTTTCTGCTCAGTTAGAGTGTCACCTGTATCGTGCTGTCACATGTACAAATATGTCTTCTTGTGGAAATAAAGCTGTGGTCAAGAATAAAGATGTGTTTGAGTTTGTGTAAGCTTTGTAATGTTCAGATGGTTTTTAGGGAAAGCTTAGCAGAGGGAGAGGGGCATCATCCTGAAGCAGCTATTGGCTGCAGGGAGCTAGCAATAGTGTCAAATCGTGTGTGTGTGTGTGTGTGTGTGTGTGTGTGTGTGTTTCGCGCGTGCATGCGCGAAAGTGTGTGTTATTGGATGAGCTTCATTGTTTTATTTCTTTTTAAGGCTGTGTCTCTATGGCCAGTCAACATAGATTACTGGGTGATCACTAGGTACAGTGAGAGGTCCTGCCTCAAAACCAAAACCAAAACCAAAACCAAAACCAAAACCAAAACCAAAACCAAAACCAAAACCAAAACCAAAGCCAAAGCCAAAACAAAAAACCACGAAGGGATGGAGGAAGGCATCCATTGTTGTCCTCTGGCCTCTATGGGCACATGTACCCACAAGTGCACATACACAGAAATAAGAAGTCACCATGGTTACCGGGAAGATGGTATTATTTGCCAAGCTGATTGAGTATTCATAAATGTAAGGCACCACACAAACAGTAGGTGAGATAGTGGCAGTGGAAAGAGTGGCTTCCATCTACCATCATTATCTTGCAACCTTGCCTCCATCTTTGCTTCCAAAAACCTTGAGTGTTCTCCCCTACCCAGGAAGTGGTTCCTCATTAGTCTGGACATCAAACATTTCTCTTGGCTACGAGGCTTGACTTTGCTTGTGGTCGCCTCAGAACTCGTTTTTGAGTTTAATTCATTTATCTTTTACCCATATTTCTTATTCTCAAATTAAAAAGAATAGGGGTCTTTCCAGCTTTCTCCTTGAGGCTCGAATGTAGTCCTAGGAATTTGGGATGAGAGTATATACACGTGCCCATGCATGGCAAAGAAAAATGAAAGGACAAGAAGACTTGAATATTATCACCACAGTCATAATCACACTGTTGTGATCACAGTAGTTGATGTTGTCATCATCATCGTCATCATCGTCTCAGAATTTACTGTTTGTATTTAATTTACTTCTTTTTTAGATTGGTTCTTATTCCCCAAATTTGAAAGGCTAGTAAGGTTTTTCAGATTGCCTATGACACCTGCATTTAATGCAAGGAATCCAGGGACAGCTGGAACATGCGCTTGTGTAGAAACTACAGAAAAAGGCTCTCCATCTTCCTGAAGAATTACATTCTCAACAAAGGAGGGGCTGTGCTGAAGGTGCCATTATTATTTTTGTTTTGCAAACTATAACATTTAGGATCAAAGACAGTAAACAGATGTCTAAGGTGTCTTAGCTAGGAAGTGAGCCAGCTCACCTCTGGGTTTTGACCCAGGGCTTAAGTAGCTTCAACACAATGACTTAAACATTTTTTGCTTTCACTGAGAGGATAACTATAGCATTTTTTGAACACTAGTAATTGTCCACTATAACAGGGTCGATCATGGAGCAAGTTGAGTTACTCCACGTGCAAAGACTGAGAATCATAAGGAACAACTTTTATAATGAAGACGTTTTGAGTCAGGGATGTAATCCCAGATACTTAGGATACTGGTAGGAGGATTGCAAGTTCAAGGCCTTCCTGGGCTATGTAACAAGTTTAAGTTCTGTTGGAGAAACTTAACGCTGAAGATGTAGCTCAGTGGTAGAGCACTTGCCAAGCATATGTGAGATCCTGGGTTTTATACCAAAAAAAGAAAACAGACAAAAAACCAGCCAAACAAGAAAACCTTAATGTAATATTTAAATAAGTTAAAAGTACAAAAACACAGCATGAAAAGTGAGACAGGGTCAGTGTTCCTGATTTTTGTTTCAGGCTCTGTTAGGTAGGCTTGTCTTTGGGACACTTGCTTATTGTGAAATTTTAATTTTAGGAGGCAACTTTGCATTTTCAAATGTCTTTCTTCTTCAAAAAAGATTTGTATTTATTATTATTGTTTTTGTGTTTATATGTGTGTGTGTGAGAGAGATGGAGAGGCAGAGTGAGAGCCACACAGAAAGAGATATATAGAGAGGCATAAAACAGAGAAAGAGACAGAGAAAGAGAGATAGAGAGACACAGAGAGACACACAGAAAGAGATATATAGAAAGACATAAAAGAGAGAGAGACAGAGAGAGATAGAGACAGAGAGACAGAGATAGAGGGACACAGAGAGACAGAGAGAGGCAGGAAAACAGATAGTGAGAGACAGAGAGATAGAAAGACACACACACAGAGACACAGAGATAGAGAAACAGAAAGGGGAGAGAGAGAGAGAGAGAGAGAGAGAGAGAGAGAGAGAGAGAGAGAGTCTGTGCACATGAATGCAGTGCCCACAGCTGTCAGAAGAGGGCATCAGATTCCCTGGATGTTGAAGGTGTTAAGGCTGTCATGACGCACCTGATGTGCCTGCTAAAAACAGCTCCTTTGGTAGAGCAATCTGTGCTCTGACCGCTGAGCCATGTCTTCAGCTCCCTCAACTTGCTTGTTAGTCATCAAGTGACTAATTTGGTAAACTTCGTTGTCCCATTGCCTTGGTCTACATAAGTCTTCCAGAATTTTCTGTTTTAAGAGTTTCAGAATTTAGTCTGCCGAGAAGATACAGAAGGAAGAAGAGATTTAGGAGAGGAGAAATCAGTGGACCTTGGAGAAGCAGGAGGGCAGGCTGAGCTCCTTCCTTGCAAGTAGAACAAAAGGTACAGGCATGGCTTAGAATAGCAGAGTAAGCTCCTTGGACCCCATAGGACTGGAATTGCAGCTAGCTTTGTAAAAGAAAACTACAGAAACAGCACAGTTTTAGAGAGGCATCTTGGATGTTCCCTATTCTCATGAAGAGTCATTGTGTTCCAAGTATGACAGAGAAAGAGCAAAGAGCCAGAAGACTCAAACATCCTCATCACCACCACCATCAGCATTAGCATCATCACCATCAACAGCAGTGGCATTAGCAGCAGCAGCATCACCAACACTACCATCATCATTAGTATCATCATTGTAATCGTCAGTATCATCATCATCATCAGTAATTCCAATATCATTAGCATCTCCATACCACCACCACCACCAGTACTACCATCACCATCATTATTAGCATCACTATCATCACCAGTAGCATCAACAGCATCATTGTCACAAGCATCTATAACGTCAGCATTAGCATCATTATCATCCACAGCAGTAACGGTATCTTCATCATCATCATCTTCTTCTTCTTCATATCATTCTCATCACCTATCAAAATATAACTCCCACTTTTTTCAGTTTTGTAGAGTACAGACGGTAGAACAATTGAATGATAGAATATTGAACGCAGGGCAGTGGGGGAGTCGGTTGTGTATAATCCTTGCTTTGTATATGCAGTGTCGTTTACAAATCTGTGTCACTCTGAGTCAGCACTGTTCACTTCATGCACAATTATAGTAATCCTCGAGCAAATGTTAGTACTGTAATGATGTTGCTTTGCAGAGTGATCATCTGAGAGCCATTCTCAGCTGCTACATCAGGATCACAGCATTTGTGTAGCTCCAAATTACTCCAGAGATGGAAAAGGCAGCATTTGCTCAGTCGTCAAAGAGGGCAGCCTGCAATTAGATTATGCACGCTGTCGTCAGGGGGGCTGGCAGGCCTATTTCACATGCTGGAGGGCTGCGGGTGACCTTTAACAGATGTAGAGTCTTCACATAAAAACCCTTGAGACTGCAGCAAATAATGAACCACATTTTGTAGCCAGCTGATTCATGTTTTTGTCTCTGCTCCATAAGCGTTGGGAGGGCTTCCGAATGTCGGCCTTCAGAGCTCTTAAAGGAGTCAAGAGAGCCACACTCACTCGTGCTTGGTGATCCCAGAGGGCAACTGAACCCAATTTGCATACTTTTTTTTTTTTTTTTTTTTTTTTTTGATTTTTCAAGACAGGGTTTCTCTGTGTAGCCCTGGCTGTCCTGGAACTCAATTTGTAGACCAGGCTGGCCTCGAACTCAGAAATCCACCTGCCTCTGCCTCCCAAGTGCTGGGATTAAAGGCATGCACCACCACTGCCCGGCATTTATTGATTGATTGGTTGATTGATTGCATACTTTTGCTTGTCCCTTGACTCATTTCTGAGTACCTGCTTTTAATTTTTTTTCTTGACTTGAGTTTTTTTTCTCTCATTCTTTCTAGGCACACAGCCTGATCACACCTAATACAAAGCTTTGGGTAATTCATATACCGGGTAGCCTCAGGGCAGAGGGAGGCTCACCTACAGGTCTGGTCTACTTGTTACAATTAGATAAGAGACACCTGCACTCGATTTCCCAGATGCGCTTATGCTAATGGAGTGTGGAATATTTTCCTTAATTTATACTTCTCTGAGGACTCGAGAGTTGGGGCGTGTGAAGACATGAGTAGATATCTACACAGAGGACATTGCTTTCTTTACGGGATGTGTGGGGACTTTTAGGATCCCGCTGAGCACCTGTAAACACCGGTGGTACAAACCTTCCATGGGAACAGGACAGGAATGGTGTCAGGCCTGTGAGAGAAGCTGGCGCGCAATCCTCCTCCCCAAGATGGTGCCCACCGCAGCCCTGCCTCTCAGGCAACTGTTTCTGCATTTCTAGCCAGTTTCTTCAAAGACCTTAATGCTCAGTGGCCTCCTCTTGCTTTGAACCGAGAGATTGAGCGAGGTGCTAGCTCCACGAAGCTGAGGGTGGGTTTCTCCCGAGGCGATGAATAACCTTCTGTAACTTCCTTCTGGAAACAATCAGGGGATTTGACTCAGCTCGACCTCTGAGGTTTTTGTGACATAAAAGCAACTTTAGGCAGAGGGCAAAGGGGCAGGGGCCGGGTAGGGCATGAAGTTAAATCACCTGTCCAGAATTCTTGCCAGAAAAACTGCCCGAGTTTGCTCTGTATTCCATTTCTAGTCAGTGTTACTAAACTTGAAAGTGGAGGTCGGAGGAGGGGAGGGTGGGAGAGAGGAGAAGAAGTGGGGAGGGGTGGAGAAGGTGAGGGAGACAGACAGACAGACAGACGGACACAGACATACACACACACACACACACACACACACACACACACACACACACACACACACACACAGCATATGTGTGCAGCCCTCTGCCCAGCCCTGGAACTTCCTTCCCCTGGTGAAAAGGGTTCCTCACGGTGGATGGTGTTTGCCTCAGAAAAAGGTTCTTTTTGTGTAAAACACAGAAAGGGATCCCATGAAAACACAACGTACTGTGAAAATTGTTTCTCAGCCAGAGTGAGATGTCTGCCTAGCCAGCCAGCTCCCCACAGGTGCACACCGATACAACCCAGCCACTTTCAACACTACTCTTCTGCTGAGGGATCTTCTCGGGAGCATGCCTGCCATACCTTTGTACTGTGTTTCGGTAAGTGCTTTCTCTGACTGTCTGTTTTTGACTTTCTAAATTCTAAATCCTAAATTCTCTTACCCAACCACTCAGGATGGAAACACTCATCATGTTCTGGTTACCGTTGTCAACATGACGCAAACCAGAGTCACCTGGGAGGAAGAGGGACTATCAATTGAGGACCAGCCTCAGGTTGCTTTGTGGGCACGCTTGTCTGTTAAGGGCATTTTCTTCATTAATGATTGGTGTCAGAGGGTCCAGCCCAGTGACAGCTGTGTCACCGATAGGCAGGTGGTCCTGGGTTCTGTAAGAAAGCAAGTTGAGCAAGCTGTGGGGAGCAGACATCCTCAAGGTTTCTTCTTCAGACCCCTGCCCTGAGTTCCTGCTTTGGCTTCTCTCAGTGATAAACTGACTATAAAGAAACCCTTTCCTTTCCCGAGTTACTTTTAGTCCTAACACATAGGGCCCCCTGCCTCCATCCTTTCCACCCTTCATCCTAATTTATGGATTTGTCTTCCAGGATGTTTGGTGCTGACAAGTGCAGTTGAGCCAGGAAAAGAGAAGCAAATCAAACTTTGGAGGCTGAGTCCTGGGAAGCCACCAATCGCATTCTAGTCACCAAGCCTTTGTCAATAAGAAACATGAGGGCCTTTGGATTTGCTTCAGTTGTGTTTGGACTATGAGACAAAGCAGTTTAGAGAAAGGGAAACAGGCACATAGTGATTAGAAGTTAGCTCTTGGGTGTGGTAGCTCATGCCTGTAATCTCAGCACAGGGGAAGCTGAAGCAGGAGGATTGCTGTGGGTTTAAGGCATAGGCTATGTAGTGAGTTCCAGGCCAGTACAGGAAGAAGAGGAGGAATGGAGAGAGAGAGGGAAAGAGAGAGAGGGAGAGAGAGAGAGAAAGAGAGAGAGAGAGAGGGAGAGAGAGAGAGAAGACTATCCTTGAATTTGCTAATAAAAGGTCAGAGCATCACTAAATTAAATGAGCTTTGATGTGTCCTTGGCCCTTTCTAGAACACACACAGTTCTCAGTGGTGGGAGGACAGACATACTGCCTCCCTCACTAACTTCTGTGATTCTGGCTAAGCTGAGCGTGGTGGTTTGAATTCAGCATCCCCCGTAACTCAGGCATTGGAATCTTTGGTCCCCAGCTGGTGACGATGTTTGGGGAGGCTCAGGGGTGTGTGGCCTTGTAGGAGAAAGTTCTGTCACTGGAGATGGGCTTGGGGACTTTAAGGATGCCATTTCTAGTTTGTTCTCAGCTTTGTGTTAGTGCTTCAGGATGTGAGCTCTCTGCCTGCTCTTCCAGCTGCTCTGTCCCCACTGTGAAGAACTCTTTACTCCCTGGAACAATAATCCAAATAAACCCTTCCTTTATAAATTGCCTTGGTCACAACATTCTACTACAGCAATAGAAAAAAGTAATTCCCTGGGGTTCATGGCTTTGACATTGAGAAGAATTTCACAACTAGTTCATTTGTAATAAAACAGTTTAAAAAAACTTTTATATACAACCTTTAAGAGATTTATTTTTATTATTTTTAATTTCCTATTTGCCCACATTGTAAAGTTTCTGAGGCAGTGTAAAAGACAGAAGACAAAAAGAGACCAGAGTCTGACCTTCAACAAATAGGCCTGGGTTTATTAGCATGCACAGCGAGGGCAGCCTCTCTGGCAGGAAATTGAGGGGTCTACCGGGGAAAAAGCCTGGCTCCAGTTCTTTATAGGGGTGGAGTGAGGGGGTTGGGAATGAGGACATTGTTACAGCCACAGGGGGCTTACATACAATTTCCTACTCTCTCTTTTCTCAAATGATCTACTTCAAGCAAGACAGATTATTTGGGGAGACAGGTTATTTCTGTAATTGTTCCTTCTGGGATGACCAATAATGGCTGATGAAGGTTATATGTAATCTCACAGGATTCCTGTGGTACCAAGGTACTCTATCATACATGAGCACAGGTACCCACGGAGGTGGAGGGTGTCTGAGGTCCTGAAGGTGGAGTTACAGACATCTGTGAGCATCCTTACGTAGGTTCTAGAAATATCGCTCAGGACCTTTGTAAGATCTTTTAACTTCTGAGTCTTCGTTCCAGCCTCCGAGTTTAGAATTTTCTTAAAGATATTTCAAGATCTATTCGTGTTTTATGTGTGTAGGTGTTTTTTGCCTGCATGTATGTCAGTGCACCTCATGTGTTCAGCGCCTGCAGAGGCCAGAGGTGGGCATCTGATCTCCGGGAGTTACAGAGAGTAGTCAGGCTTCAAGTGGGTGCTGGGATGGGAACCAAGTCTGGGTCCTTTGTAAGAGCAGCAAGTCTTAATTGCTGAGCCATCTCTCCAGCTCTCCAAACATATTTTAATGTAGGCTGAAATGTGAAAGTTAAGAGAAAAAGTGGTGCTCAGCAGAGAGTAAGACACACTGAAGAACACTTTCTTAGCACAGAGTGAGACTTAGTCAGACGTGGGCACAGACTGACCCAAGAGAGATTAATAAATTCACTGTCTTGGCATCAGCCCTGAATACCTTATGGGTAACTCTCTGGTTACATTTCAAAACGTTGCCAAGAAACCCTTTTCCTTCTTTTCTCTCTTTTGATAAGAAAGATATGTGAGGTGGCTCCAGAGATGCCTAGGATGGAATAATTATCTGACAAAGTAAGACAAAATCCACGAGAGTTGCATAGAGATTTGGAATACATCCTTTGTAGGTAAGGTTTCTTGTGATGTAGCACTAAAGGCACATTAAGGAAAATCTATTTTCTTCTGTTGGAGAGAATGGATCTCTGGCCTGGATGGAGACCTAATATTCCAACAGGACCAGTCAATCACTGGCTAAGAGACCACATCTCAGGAAAGCAGACATACTTAAACGATGCTAAAGAGATGGGAGAAATACTAATCCCTTGGGATGACTTCTCCCAAAGACATTCTCCGTTATAGCCTCTGAGGAACTACTATGAGCACTGTGAGGTTCTTCTGCTCACCCTTCTGACTCACAAAGAGGGGACCTTTCTTTGTCTTTATCTTTGTCTTTCTTTGTCTTTTTGCCTTTGCTTTTGTTTCTTTTGGATGCTGGCCAGGGTCTACGCTTGCCTGTTTCAGGCATTTTGGTCAATTTCTCTGTCTCTGAAGCTCTCCTTCCTACCACGTGGTATTAATCCTGCAGGTAAGAGGAGAAAGACTGCTGACCCAAATTATGGCCAAATTAATTAAAGCAAGAGATTAATTAAAAGAAACCTTTAAAAATTCACACACATAGGCTGATTTTCCTGAAGGAGGGGGCTTAAAAGGTCAGCTTTGGATGTGGGGACAATAAGGTTTTTACAGCTCAAGGTAGGAAGATTCTAAATGGCAGATCTGGCAGGCAAACAGGCAGGGTTACAGATGCAAACAAACTGGTCATAATAATCTCCTGAAGCAAAGACAATTGCAAGGTGTTCATAGCAAGGCAGTCATAACAAGATTGTTGTAACAACAGGTTGTCATAGTAACCCTTTGAAACAAAGGCATGGTTGCCCTTTCCTGGAACAGGCAGTATAGAACCATTTGTCCTGAAGGTTACAGGAGGGGCCTAGACCCATCCTTGAGAAACAGACTTAATCAGAAACAAAAATGAACCTAGTTTGGTTTTGCTATAAGATAGCTTTCAAACCCAAGATGGAGGCAGGATGGTCCATCAATGGCTGACCTTCAGGGTAGCTTAGTTCAGATGGCCTGGCTTTCTCTTTCCCTCTTCCCCATTTCCATCTTCCAGGCAGCTATTGAGATTGAGACTTACATACAGCTTGCCTTCTTTGGAGTTTTTCTTTTAAACTAAAAGAAAATTGTCCTGAAGTTGGTTGCTTCTTCTTCTTCCTTGTCCTCGTCCTTGTTCTCCTTCTCTCTCTTTTTTTTTTTTCTTCAACTTCCTTGTTCTTAAACTTTATTAACTAAGACTAAGAATTAACAAGACAGGAGACTCCAATTTTCCTGGTAACATAGTAGTCAAGATAGGACTGTGTGGGGGTTGGGGAGCTGGGTAACAGTGATGCCCTAGAAAACCACCAGTTTGTGGCTGGGAACAGAGAAGAGGCTTGGAAGCTGTCAACAGTGCTGGTGAGCTCGCTGCATTCATTCTAATGGGCTTCAAGCAGATGCCTGACTGAGGGGCCACTCTTCCTTTCCATGTTCCCCACATTTTCCTGGCCTTTCTATCCTGCCTCACAGTCAGGGACATAAAGTATTAGCAAGAGTTGTGTGAAATGCTTGCTCCAAGGCACAGAGAATGCTGAGTTTCCAGTGCAAATCTGTATGGGTGAACACAGGAGGGGTTATAAGCATCTGAGAGGGAAGTCGTGTCAGATGGAGGGCCTTGTGGTTCACCATCAAATATACCCGTGACCTGCCCAACAACTTGATTTGAAAGTTAAGTTTGGTGTTTCTGAAAGAAAACGAACGTTGTCCTTCAGAGGGACAGACTGGTGTATTTTCAGAAGAGATGACGAGAGACCTAGGGCTAGACTTGCTTTCCAGGAATCTTGGTCAGGGTGCAGAACAACCAAGACTGTTATGAATTCATATGGCAAAGTCTGGCCACTGGTGTCTGAGGAAGTTCATAATGTTATTTTCTTTACAAATTTTCCACAATAACACATTTAACCAAAAAGGGAGGAAATGGAAATTGACTTCTGAAATTGAAACTTCCCCTCTATTCATCTATCCCAAGGAGAGAAAACCAAACACATTCCTCTGTAAAAAGAAGTTTGTTTAGTACTATGTATAATTGCAAATCCTCTTCCAAATCCTTAAATGCCCAGTGGTAAGGAAATTGCTATATAACAGGTGGGGTCCAAGGCTGTCTGTATGGTACAGGCATCCCAGAAGGGATAGTTTCAAAGCTATTATCAAAGGAAGATGCTGTAACATCTCTGCCCTGGGAAAGGCTAAAGCGTACAATTTTTATATTTTATATCTGGACAAGAGGCTCAGTGAATAAGAATGTCAACTGCTCTTTCAGAGGACCTGCCAATTCCCAGCCCCTACATGGCAGCTCACTACTGCTTGTCACACCTGTCCACTGGAATCCAGTGCCCTCTTCTGGCCTCTGCAGGTACGTTAAGTTTCAAACAAGCTGCTGAGCTATCTATTTAACAGATCAAAGCAGACTTGGCCTCTAGGTTCTCTCAGCATCCCTCAGTCCCTACTTGTTACAGGGTATGGCTGGCATACTCTGCCTTCTACCCTGAACTCTCCAGCCCAGGGACTGGGTTGCCCTTCTTCCAGAGACTCTTCTCTGTATAATCCAGACATGTTGGTTACCTGACTCTTTTTGTACCTTTGGCCTCCTGACTGCTGTATGAGGTTCCCCTTCCCCCCTTTCCCTCCCCTCCCCCCACATGGTTCAGGTTCAGTCCACTAAGGACTCTCCCAGATGTGCCTGCCTCTGGCTATGCTCTACCACATACTTATAATAAACCTTCTTTTTCACCATAATTAGGAACAGTCATGTCCGCTCCTTTTCTTTTATTTCTTTTATCTGTGGTACACAGATATACATCCAGCCAAAACACCCATACCCATAACAAATTAAGTAAAAAAAAAAAAAATTTAAAAATTAGGTCATGTCCATTAAAGCTCTGCTTTTTCAACAAGTGCTCATCTGGGAGTTTCAGGTAACCTAGGACGTCCCCTAAATGTTCCTTCTCATCAAAACAAAGTGAAGCACTTTTTGTTAACAACCCTCCTCTTGTGGAGGTTTTTGTAGGTCAAGACCAGCCTGAACTTTTTTCAGAATCAGGAGCCAGGGAACTCCATGACTTAACAAATTTGGGAAACACTGATTCAAAGTCTGCCAGTAAAGGTCTACAACAAAAGTGAAATTGTATTTTTAAGAACAAAACAAGGCATATAGATCATACACCGCATATTCATGAAAACAGAAAAACACTATGCACACACACATAACACACCACACACATACATCAGACACACAAACCATAGTTATACACACACATATCACAAACTAATACATACATACCATATACTCACACACCAAATACTCATATACTATACACTTAATATACACACCATACACATTCCTATGTGCCACACATACTACATACACCACACAAATCATACATATAATGCACATTTACCACACACTCATACCACACACGTACCACACATTCATATACATACCACATACACATTGAATTTCGCTCAGAATTTGTGAAGGGATGTGCTTTGCTCCCCCCTGCCCCCGCCTCTGGATCACCTATGTTAAGTTAGTGTTACAACAGAGCTCCACCCCCTACCCATTTCGTACATTGTGTAGTTAGTGAGGGTCTCACTAGGCTGCCTAGGGAGCCTTGAACATACGTATGGTCCTTCCTCACTAGCTCTGGAGCAGCAGGGACAGAGAACAGAATTATGAGATCAGATGGCGTGTGATGGAGAAAGGAAATGCAGGTCACATACGCTCAAGGTGTAGGATACACATGTGTGAACTGTCATAATGAAACCTTACCTTTATCTTACATCCCGAAACTTGGAAAGTCATGCTGGGGATGCTGTTCAGTGGGAAGCGCTTGTCCTGCATGTCCAACGCCTTGTGTGTAATGCCCAGCGTGGAAAGGGAAATCTGAACATAAACTCTATCTGTTCAAGAAGAAAAAGAAGAAAAGGTGAAATTCATTAGGTCGTATGAGGATGGAGAGAGGTCATTGCCCAGTGCTTGGTAACCTTAAGTAGATTAATTGAGACAAGTGCGCTGTGCATTACAGAATCAAGATGAAAACACATCCTGCTCTCTCCCTAATAGTCACTGCTGCACTTTCAATGGCCTGCAAACGACAGGATGCCTTTGTTTCTGCTTGGCTGTTATTTCTGTGATCTCCTTAGTAAGGTTCCTCTTCCTTCATCTGTCCCTCCCTTCCTCCTTTCCTCCCCTTTCTTCCTCCTTCATTCCTCCTCTTTCCCTTTTATTTTGAATGTCTAAGAAGATGCTCCATGCATTTTGGCAGGCAAAGGCCAGATTTTATTATTACTATTCATATTCCCATGGTTTGTTCATTAGCGTACATAAAGTGAGCTCACGTGTACCTGAAGCTGTATATCAGAATCTTTTCAAACACATTTTAAAAAATACACACCTCACAAAAGTTATAAAACACGATGTGCCTTTGACTGTTGCTAATGAATGGTTCCTGAGTGAACCTGTGTCTGATATCCTTAGGTCTGAATTGTAACTTCCTTTCTGGACAAATATCTCTGCTCTCCTCCTCCATCCTGCAACCACTTGGTTCCCATGGGAACTGTTTCTCACACTACTACTCTCTCTGGATGAGCAGAATACCAAGCCTAATATAAACAGGACCAATCTAGAAACTTCCCAGGATTTTAAAGGCTACAATTGAGAAAAAGGTCATTGTAAAAGTAACTACTGTCCCCCATATGCAATTGTCATCTCCAAGGCTTACTGCCTCCGTCTGTTAACCTAGGCCTAATCCTGGAAGCTTCTAGCCTCTTTACAATCTAATCTAGGCCTAGGATGTTCTCAGCCTTTCAGACTTACAGCTGATTAAGCTCATTCTCTCAAGTTCTTTTTGAACTCTGGCTGTCTGGTTGAACTCTGCTGTTCTGGCTCAAACACGTCCCAGCTGACTACGTCACGCTTCTCTCAGTTCTCTGAATTACTCTGCTTGGCCTCATACTAACTTTAGCAATCTTTCCTAATCTTCTGGCTCCTCGTTCTCTGGCTCCTTTTGTCTTCACATGTTTCTAGCTTGTTTTCTCTTCAATCTGTCTCTATAAATTTCTCCCGGTAAAACTGCCTCCTTTTCCTTCTCTGTGCTGCTCTATGCCCCCTCTCACCTCTACTGCACTGCTCTCCACAAACTGTACAGTATTCCTGTACTGTACCCTCTCCTTCCTGTACCGACTGACTCTCCCTTACATAGCTTCCCTTTTCTCTCCAGGAGAGTTGGGCATATCCTATTCTGTCAAATCTTTCTCTGACTTGCCCTATTTTCTGCCACTCAATTAGACCTCACTTTCAAACATGGGTGCTTCCTTCTGCAAACTAACTTTACCTTCATTGTTTGGGATTAAAGTAGAGTGTCAAAGGTGTGTCTGTATTCCAGCCAGAGGAATTGAAGGTGTGTGTTAAGTGCTGAGCCATATTTCTATTACTAGAAACAGGTTCAAATATCCTCTAACAGGCCATTCTTGTTCTACAATGATTTAAACAATGGGCATAAAATTGTTGCCTTATAGTCCATTTTAAAATTTCCAGCATAACAAACATTTGATTAGAGTACTTGTTTGTGCCACAAGTAGCTACTAATTAAAGAACAGTGGCGAGACAAACTAAAGCAAAGAAACACGGATGAATACAGTGAGGGTGAGACCCAGATGGTAGAACCCAGTACCAAAGGGTTTAGGGTTTGCTATTTAACACATAAGTTGTGATTTGTGTTCTTAAAATACTTATGTATAGTTATCTTTTTGTAAGACATATTTTAAAATACCTATTTATCACAGATGTGTCTATTCCCGACTCTGAAATATTTTTTCCCCTTCCCTTCTCCCTCTACTCTGGCCCCCGCTTACTCTGGCCATAGCTTTTTTATTTGTTTCTCATTACGGATGGTTTTGAGCCACCATGTGGTTGTGGGATTTGAACTCATGACCTCCAGAAGAGCAGTCAGTGCTCTTAACCGTTGAACCATCTCACCAGCCCTTTGAAATATTTTTTAAAGATGTATTTCCATTGTCGACATAAAAAAGAATTAAAACAACTTTCAAGAGATTTTTATTATTAAATAATGATTTCACTAAAGTATTTCTACTGCATATTATCCTTGATATTAATATTACAAAATAAGTAATAGATGGTGAGGTTTTTTTTTTTCTGAAATGTATCTTTTCCATTCTTTTCTTCCAAGCCTTCTGAACCAGCAAGTTTTAAGTGTAGAATTTATAAAAAGAACAAAGTTGTGTTCCATTTTGATTCAAATAGTGTATTTAAATACCATGGGAATATACATTACCATTCCAAAATGAGAAAATGAAGCATATTTAGGAAATACTGGACCAAAGCAAGTTGGAAAGCCATCAGGGAACACTGCAAGTCTGCATCTCTGTGACAAATGACATCAGAGGATTTAATAGATGGCTTGTCATATCTCCCACTCCTTCCAGCTTTGTTCACTGCAACACAGTTCTCCCTCTTGGTCTGGTTCCAGGTTCTGTTGGCAGCTTTCCTTGGCAGGTGCCTACAACCCTGGCATGTGTATTATTTTGTAGTCTCTACTGCAATCTAGGCTTCACCTCCTTCATTCAGTGGCCTTTCTGGACCCCCATGCAGGGTCTCCCATGGCACAGGCCTGACTTCAGCAGCTTTCCTTAACTGCAGAAGATTGCACTACGCCTTTACACTGGATTTTCCTTGATGAAACCAAAGCTGCTGAGTGGTTGCCTGCTGGAACCTGACTCAATTCTGAAATTACATTTTCATAATATTTCCATTCAGCCTTAGGCCTTTCTTTAAACTTCTCAATCTCCTTGAGCTCCAACATTACATTCCTGTGCTCTTTTATTCACAACCAATACTGAGTTGTCACAAAATCTACTCTTCACCTCCTATCTTAGACCCAAAAGGACATGCATGGTATGTACTCACTAATAAGTGGATATTAGCAAAACAGTACAGAATACCCAGGATACAATCCACAGAACTCAAGAAGGTTGACAAGCTGAAGGGCCCAAGTGAGGATGCTTCAATCTCACTTGGGAGGGAGAAGAAAGCAGAGGTCAGAGAGAGGGAGTGATCTGGGTGGAAGAGGGGAGGGGGAGGGGCAGGGGAAAGAAGAACATGATCAGGTACTGGTTTGTGTGTTTGTGTGTGTGGAGGGGGCAGTAATGAAGCACCAAGGGCCAGCAGAATGAATGGAAATATGCAACCTTGGGAAGTGGGAGGCGGATGGTAGGGGGACCCTCTAGAAGGTACCAGAGACCTGGGAGGTGAGAGAATCTCAGGATTCAAAGAGAAGGACCTTAGATGAAATGCCCTACAGTGGGGAGAGGGAACTTGTAGAGCCCACTTCAAGTAGAAAGACAGGGCATCAAGTGGAAGGATGGGGTTGCCATCCCACAGTCAAAAACTCTGACCCAGAATTGTTTCTGTCTAAAAGAACTGTAGGGACAAAAATGGAGAAGAGCCGGGCGTGGTGGTGCATGCCTTTAATCCCAGCACTCAGGAGGCAGAGGCAGGTGGATTTCTGAGTTCGAGGCCAAAGCGAGTTCCAGGACAGCCAGGGCTATACAGAGAAACCCTGTCTCGAAAAACAAAACAAAACAAAACAAAACAAAACAAAACAAAACAAAACAAAACAAAACAAGAGACTGAGGGAAAGGGGGTCCAGTGACTGGCTCAAATTGGGATCCATCTCAAGGGGAGACTCCAAGGCCTGACACTATTACTGATGCTATGGTGTGCTTACAGACAGGAGCATAGCATGGCTGCCCTCTGAGAGGCCTAACAAGCAGGTGACTGAAACAGAAGCAGATACTTTTACTCAATCAATGGACTGAAGTTGGGAAACCCCTGTGGTTGAATTAGAAAAGCTGGGAGAAATTGAGGAGGAGGGTGACCCAATGGGAAGACCAGCAGTCTCAACAAACCTGAACCCCCAAGATCTCTCAGACAGAGCCAGCAATCATGCAGCATACACTGGCTGGTCAGTGGCCTCTGACACATATACAGCAGAGGACTGCCTGATCTGGCCTCATTGAGAGAAGATGCACCTAACCTTTGAGAGACTTGAGGCCCCAGGGAGTGGGGAGGCCTGGCAGGGTATGGGTGTGTATGTGTGGGGGTATGGGGACATCCTCTTGGAGACAGGGGAGGAGGAATGGGATGAGAAACTGTTGGAGGGCAATGGGAGGGGGATAACGACTGGACTGTAAAAAAGATATACAAAGCAACAACAACCCACCAAACAAACAAATAAACAAACAACCCCCAAACTCTTCACCTCCAACAGATTCTCAGTCCATTTTATACATATCCTCCAGAGCTGGGTGTGGCTGTGAACCTGTGTAAGGCAGCTCTCAGTAGTCAGGAAGGAGGAGCCAGTTCAAGATCGGCTCTGACTACACAGGGAAGTCTCTCCTAACTTTTAAAATATTCTCATGCAAAAATAATTTGAGGACAGCACTTTGAGATTTATTTTGCTTCATAACTTGAAGATAATATTCAACCATTCTGACTTCAGTGGTCCCTAATAAGAAATCCATGACTTTTCAGAGGAGACAAAACTATCTTTTCCCTAAGATTTTTTCCATTTGGTCTCAAGAATTGTCACAAGCCAAATGAATAGTAAAAATATGTATGTGTACATTTGCCATAAATGTATAATAAATGTATAATGTATAATAGTGGCTAAAAACTAGCTCCATTTCAAACTGAATTTCAAACTAAGTCATTGTACATAAAAGAAAAACCTGGGAGGTAGCAGGACCTTCTTCTTGGCCTAAGGATTGTTAGGCGCAGGCTGCCTAGAGCATGCCCGACCCTCAGGCGAGCCTCATTAGTAGTTGAGTCTGGACAGCAATTTGAAGAGGAGACTGATCTTAAAGCTACCTTATCATCAAAAAATTGGTTTTCTGTTCAGATTGTGTAATTGTTACCCTAAAATATTGACCAGACACTCATTCTGCATTGGTAATCTCACCTAACTTTTGCTTGTTCGGGGGCAGGGAAGAGGGGGAGGTAGGTGTCTCATGTAGCAGAAGAATCCCCAAAGTTGAGACAGCTGTGGTTTGTGCAGCAGCTCTCAGATTGGCAAAGGAGGCTATTGTCACATTACTATAAATAAACTTGTTTTTACCTTTTAAATTGAAATTTTGTGTTGCAGGATATTTTATCATGCTGTGAACCTTGTGCTACTTATTGAAAAAAAAACCTGTTTCTAGTTGTGGTGTGGTTCAGCCCTTAGCACACACCATTAATTCCCACTGGTTGGGATACAGACAGGCCCTTAGTATAACATCTTTAATTCCAAAACAATGAAGGTAAAGTTAATTTGCAGAAGGAAGCACTTAGGTTTAAAAGTCTGGTTGAGTGGCAGACAAAGTGGTGAGTAAGATTTGACAGAATAGGATAGGCCCAATTCTCCCAAGAAGAGAGGAAAGGAAAGCCACTTAAGGGACAGAGAGAAGAAGTGTAACAGTTTTACTGGGAGAGTTTTATAGAGAGAGGCTGAAGAGAGAACAAGTAGACACAGGTGAAGACAGAGCAACCTAGAAGATTAGAACAGATTGCCAAATTAGTATGAGGCCAAGCAGAGTAATTCAGTAAGGAACTGAAAGAAGCTAGATTGAATCAGTCAGCTTGGAGACAAGTTTGAGCCAGAACAGCTGAGTTGAGTCAGTCAGCCCACAGCTCAGAAAGAGCTAGAAAGGGTGAGCTTATTCAGCAGTAAGTCTCAGAGGCTGAGAACATTCGAGGCCTTGATAAGATTGTACAGAGGCCAGAAGCTTCCAGAGTTAGGCCCAGCTTAGCAAATGGAGTCAGTAAGCATTTACAAAATGAATAAATAAATCAAATGGTTTTATTTTCTAGCTAAAAACTCTTAATACCCATTCTTGGATTTCAAAAAATTATGACAATTGGGCTGGACAGATGAAACAAATACTAAAAACACTCGCTACTTTTGCAAAGGATCTAAGCTTGGTTCCTAATATCCCTACGGCAGCTCCCGATGGCCATTTGCTCCAGTTGCTAAGATATCTAACCCTCTATCCTCTGTAGAGGATACTACAAGCAAACATTCATAAAAACTACAAGTTGGTAAGCCTTTTACTCCAGCCCTCAAAACTGACAGGAATAACTCATTTTTTTTTTTTCCCGAATGGGTTTGTTTGAGCAACATTCTAGGTTTTTACTCATTTTGTAGCACTGATACAAGTTTTTTAAGGCACTTTTGAGAAATTGCAGAACTGGATCATCCTGTGCTAACTTTCAGCTAAGAAGGAGCTGAATTAGTGGCTTACTTTTGAGTAATACTTCATTCACACAACCCTTAAACACCTCTACGTTCCTACCCTAATACTTTGCCACAGAAGGCCGTAGAATACTGTCAGTATTAACAGCTGGTAGAGGTCCAAATGAAGTCTGAAATTGACCGTCGTTGATTATACCTGTCATGCACAGCTTTTCGTGAAAATGAAGGTGGCTCTGAAAAGAGCCTTTTTGTTTTAAACTGATGGTTGCTGTCTTGTGCAGGAGTCACTTGGTCTGGGACTTGTGGCTCTCGGTCTTCTTGGGCAGCAGCACGGCCTGGATGTTGGGCAGGACGCCACCCTGCGCGATGGTCACGCGGCCAAGCAACTTGTTGAGCTCCTCGTCGTTGCGGATGGCCAGCTGCAGGTGGCGAGGAGTAATGCGCGTCTTCTTGTTGTCCCGGGCTGCGTTGCCCGCCAGCTCCAGGACCTCAGCTGTCAAGTATTCTAGCACTGCCGCCAGATACACTGGTGCACCAGCCCCAATTCGTTGTGCGTAGTTCCCTTGGCGGAGAAGCCGGTGCACACGACCCACAGGAAACTGCAAACCTGCCCTGGAAGAGCGAGACTTGACCTTGGCACGAGCCTTGCCACCCCGCTTTGTAGGACCAGACATGATTCTTCAAAAGTCTTAAAGCGGTAAGCGAGGCCCCCATGACCACGCCTATTTATAGTCTAATGGCAGCTTATGCTCAACACCTGATTGGCTGATTGATGATGGATTAACCAATTAGAAATCACAGCTTGAATTCCCCTTATTTGCATGCACCCAGCACTTACTGTCCAATCAGATTGCATGTACCCATACGTCATCCAATGTCCACGCCTATAAATACCCCGCTTCTCAACCTCAAGTCGTGTGTGTTTTCTCAGCAGTTGGAACTGTTTTGAGACGTTGGTGTGGGAAAGGTTACTTGAGCCATGCCGGAGGTGGCGGTAAAGGGTGCTACTATTTCCAAGAAAGGCTTCAAGAAAGCGGTCACCAAGACCCAGAAAAAGGAGGGCCGGAAACGTAAGAGATGCCGCAAGGAGAGCTACTCCATTTACATCTATAAGGTGCTGAAACAAGTGCACCCCGACACCGGCATCTCCTCCAAGGCCATGAGCATCATGAACTCCTTTGTGACAGACATCTTCGAGCGCATCGCGAGCGAGGCGTCCCGCCTGGCGCATTACAACAAGCGCTCGACCATCACGTCCCGGGAGATCCAGACGGCCGTGCGCCTGCTGCTGCCCGGGGAGCTGGCCAAGCACGCGGTGTCGGAGGGCACCAAGGCCGTCACCAAGTACACCAGCTCCAAGTGAGCTCGCAGGGCTCACAACAAACCCAAAGGCTCTTTTAAGAGCCACCCACCTCTTCTGTTGAGAGAGCTGCGTTTACTTGCTGGTCCTATACTGCGGTTGGGTGTGCGGGCTCTTGACTAGCAGCACCTGGTCCAGTCTGTACTTAGGGCCTGAGTCTCGCTTGCCATCAGAACAGCTTTTCAAATGTGGCGTTCACACAACAAAGTGATTCAGCGCATAAAGCTGGGGGCTCCCTGGCCTGATGTCTTTGTAGTGAGGGTGTCAGGCGTTAGTTTAGCTGGAAATGTAACAGTCGGTAGGGCTGCCTCATCTCAAATGCTTTTATTGTGTAATATGTTAGCCTCCGTCAACTGACAAACGGTAATAACGGCATTTCATGCTCCTGCCAAAATGGCGGCGGCGGCGTATGCTTTTGAGTGACGCCATCTCTAGTCAGAGGGTCGAGCTGTCCCAGCATTTAGATCCTTGGTATTTTTGTGATCGCTCTAAATGGGCACTGCTTCTTTCTAAACCTGACATAGCTTTAACATCATGTATAGTCTGGCTCTGATATTGAAAATGTTAACTGGGTAGGCTGAGGTAATGCTACTACTGAACAGAACCAGCAAGGACAGGAAGTTTAAACAAGAAAACCCTGCTCTACTGCACAGTCGTCCACCATCCTCTGCCGTGGTGATACCCTAGTCTGTACAGTACACATTCATACTATTGATAATATATTAATAATTATATATTTATATATAATATATAAATATTATATATATATATATATTTGATAATACTGTTTTGTTAATTTCCATGGCTTTTCCAGGCAGTGCCACTCATTGGGTACTGTCTTTATTGCTATATTGCTGTGAAGAGACACCATAACCAAGGCAACTCTTATAAGAAGCACTTAATTGATAGCTTGCTTATAGTTGGGTTAGGTCATGATCATCATGACTAGAAGCAGACAGACATGGTGCTGAGTAGAGGGGAGGAGGGGGAGAGAGAGAGAGGCAGAGGAGAAAGGCTAGGCCTGGTCTTGGCTTTTGAAGCCACAAAATCTCCCTCCCCTTACCCCCCCCCCCCACTTTTCCCCAGCAAAACACTTCCTCTAAAAGGGCCATACAGTCTAATTCTTCTCAAATTTTTTGAAAAGAAAAATAAGAACATTACAAAATGGAGTTGTATCTGATTCAGTCCCACATTAAGGCCAGTGATACCAGCTTGCAATGTAATGTGGAATGTAGCCTTGAGTAAGATGGATAGCCCAACTGACCCTGTTCCTTGAGGGAGAGTGTCTTAGCTAAGGTTTCTATTGTTGTTAAACAAACAAACAAATAAACAAAGAAGCAAACAAAAAACCCCACATAATTGGGCGAAAAGTGTTTATTTCATCTTACAGTTATAGTTCATCATGAAGGGAATTCAGGGCAGGAACTCATGGAAGGAACCTGGAGGTAGGCACTGAAGCAGAAACCATGGAGGAATTCTGTGCATTGCCTTGTCTTGTTATACAACCCAGAACTACCAGCCCAGGGTAGCTCTCTCACATCAATCACTAAAATATGGGTAACCTTTATACCAGTTTGTACTGAACACAAATAGCACGTGAAAGGATCTTGCCATAAAGGTGAGCCAAGCACAAATTATGACAATGCAAACTGGCAGGCTCAGTGGACAAACTGCTGGTTTCCAACACAAATGATTTGAAACAAGATTTCACATTCCTACTTGAATCTGCTTTGTAAGAAGACCTCAGTGAATGTGCAGTGTTTCATCAGAATACTGGCTCTGTAACCTGGACTCAGTAGCTCTAAAGGGGCTGATCTACAGGGTATATTTCCCTCTACACATTGACAACAGAGAGACAATCTTCTTTGGTTCCATGGTAGGCTTCCCCAAATCTGCAGCTCTGGGCTCTTCTGCCCTATGTCTCTGGTAATGCTAATTGCTAAGAGAGCTCCCGGGAAAGTTCAAGACAGCCACACCTTCACACAGAACATACCAACCTGATTTACTTGGGGTCTGACTTTTTCCCTGAAAAAATTCCCTCGTTTAGATATTTAAAGATTCAGTCTGATTAGGGAGCAGTTTTGCCTGGTGAACCTGCCACATCAAACATCACTGCTAACACTTTTTTTTTTTTTTTTTAAAATCCAATCTATAACGTTCAGACACACCACCCAAGTCAAAAGTGTGTCGCCCATTACAGTGTGGGTGGCTCTTTGGCTTGTGAACTTGATGTGGCCGTTAGCCAGTTTTACTTGGACACTGTATAACTATAGATGACCGTCTCAATCTTGAACATGAGGTACTGGGTCAAGCATGAAGCTGTGCCCATCTTCTCCACTATTGCAGGTAGAGGCTTGCTGAAACCTGTTAGACACAACAAATTCCGCCATGCTATGCAGAGTTGCTGACAACGGCCGAGAGCTTGGTATCCCGGTAAGACCCTTTCAGTGAGGTGCAGACTCTGACTGGCCTCTTGGGGGCGTCCCTTGTGCTTCCTGGCTCTGCTGAGTGCCAGCAGCCTTCTGGAGCCTTTGGTGGCAAGCCTGCCATGGCGTGAATAAGGCTGTGAAAGGACAGCAAAAGGTGAGTGGAATCTGAGCTGGAGCGAGGTGTGACGTTTACAGTCACCAAGCTCACAGGCCCAGACGCAGGTATGCAAATGAGGTAGTACTGATCCGGTCCTTGGGTTGCTAAGAGACTAACAGTGTCTACTAAGCCACAAATCTGGGCTTAGCGTTGTGTTGGACATAAAATGTGCCTTGTCAAACAGTCATCTGTTTTCTATTTTCCATATAACAGCTACATCCATGGGAAAGTGAACAAAGACGTGTGCCCAAGCTAATCGTGAGGGGCCTATGGTCTCGTGCGGTGTTCAGCAAAATAAGTTCTGTTCCGGGTGCCCAAACCGTTGAGATCGCAGTCAGGAGTGAGATCCGGAGCCAGCCTACAAGGCACCTGGCCACAAGAAGATGACCACCTTCTCTGTCTATATTCGGCTGGCAGAAATGAGGACAAACTCAAGCTGTTTAAGAGGAGAGACCATTGCTAGGAATGTTGCCTTTTCCCATATGCAAATATTAATCTATCAGTGCATAGTTATGTGCAAAGAAACACCCACGTGACAAAGGCCGGCGAGTGAACTGGACTTGGATAAGGCAAAACTGAAACCAAAGAATCTTGTCAGAGCCGCTTGCCCTTCTCACAAAGAATATAACTGGATTGCAGGATCACAGAGAATTTGATTCATCGGTTATAAACTTAGGAGATCACTGCTTTTACGCAGTAACATGACTGTGGGGGAGAATTTAGTACTGGTGGTGGGAATGTCTGAAGGGGTTTTCTTTCCAGGGATCAGTGATTTGAGGGTGTAATTTATGATCATGGATAGTACTGGGTGAGGCAGATATAACTGGTCAGAGAAGATCCCGCCAGTGATGTTATTATTGGGGAAAGGAAACGGGTCTAGATTGGATGTTTGAGAAAATGCCTCCATAAGATGTAGCTGTAAGGCACTTATAAAATGAGTGATTAATGGCGGAGGGTCCTGTCCATTATGGGTGGTTCTATCCCTGGACTGGTGGTCCTGAGTTCTACACAAAAGCAGGCTGAACAAGTCACGAGGAGCAAGCCAGTAAACAGCACCCCTCCTTGGCCACTGTATCAGTTTCTGCCTCCAGATCCCTGCCCTGTTTGAGTTCCTGTCCTGACTTTCTTTGATGATGAACAACAATGTGGAAATGTAAGCCAAATGGCATCTTTCCTCTCCAACTTGCTTTGTGGCCGTGGTGTTCTTTTGTTTTTTTTGTTTTTTTTTTTTTCTTTTTCTTTTTAGCAATAGAAACTGGGATAAATACTTGTAGTTATTAGAGGACTTCCCCCATCACTGGTAATATTCCAGCATATCAGATAATGCTTTGGAAAGGGAATTAGTAATATGGAGTACCTCAGAAGAAAAAAAAAATAACATGTCAGTGACTTTTGAGGTGTAATGCTATATAAAACAGGAAAAGTCACAGTGGGATAGACCATTCCTCTCATAGAGAGCCATGATTTCTGTGAAAAGTTGTGGTGACATTTCAAAATAAAAATATTCCAGTGAATAACATGTCCTTGATGTAATAATTGTGCTCACTTCAAAATGCACTGTTGCTCTCTCCTTGGCTCATAAAAAAATGCTATCTAAGAGAAATTTTTGTGGCAAAAGCATTTTTAGTGAGTGTTGGCTGTTTTTCATTTAAAAAATAAGAAAGCATAGGGTAAATAGTTAAAGATTGAATGTTCTACACTAATAAGGCTGTGAGGAAAGGATATTAAAGGCTAATGGAATTGGGAACAAACCAGAACAGATAAGACTTGATGTTAAAACCAAGGAGAACATAAGTATGTCTGATTACTCTCCATCATGGGTGGATGAGGAGCAGGTATTAAGGGTGAATTGTCTCTAGTGTCTTCTTATGAAAAATCCTAAGAGCCTTGCTGCTACACATCTAAGTGGGAAGGAAGTCAGACGGGAGCAACAGCACAAAGATTTCAAACATGCAAAACGTGTAGAAGGGCTGAGAAGTTTGTAAAAGTTTTTTTTTTTCAACACAATCTAAGAAATACCATTTACATCACAATCACAGCTCCCTTGCAAGTCCCTCCCCATTAAATGGAATAAAAACAAATAAATTATTGGGGGGGGGGACCATTTACTATAAGACTAAGTCCCAGATATACATGTATATGAGTAACAAGTTGAAAAGAAAGGTTTTCCAGGATGATCTGCTACAGTGAACAAATCCTAAAACCTCTAAATTATTCTGTTTTGTGTGTTGCTTTCTCATATATCACCCTGTTGGCAACATCAGGAAAGGAACTGTATACACCCAGCCCCCACTGTTGGTTCAGAGTACAGGAGCATGAGTCACACAATACAGTGTAAACAATCTGGTGTACACTAGATCTTCCCAGAGACTTTCAGACGTGGAGTTGGAAGGGACATGTTGGGGGTGTAGAGGGCAATCTGAAGACTTCAGAAAGTGAGTGCAGGGTTCTCCCTCTTCCTGCAGGAGCTGCAGTGCTTGCCCTTGGAGCAAATCACAGAAATGAAACCACGAAGCAAGAAACACTGGCTGTTGGGGAAAAGGGTGGCGGACAGTATGCTTCAGACTCCTCTCAGCACATGTCGCCAGTCCCAGCAGCCTCGGGTCCCGTAGCAAGACATCTCAAGAACAGTCTTTTCCATGGCTTCTCCTTGTTTCTTTAATCTAGTTCCAGCGGGTCCTTTCATTGCGTGGACATCTCTCCAACCATCTCAAGCAACAGCTTTGAATTTAGCACAGTGAAAGCCCCCTCCCCCAACTGCCCCCACCCAGGATGTAGACGGCTTTTATTTTCCTGCTCTGCCTCGTTCTTAACCAGAGTGGAGCACAGGGATAGGTAGATAGTCACGGGGAAGCATGGATTTAAGCTGGCAGATGGCAGGTTTATCTCTGTATCTGACAGCAGAAGGCAATCAGAAGAAACATTCAGAAGCAAGAGAAGCTGATCGCTGGGGGGTGGGGGGGGGTTTGTTCATCCTCCTGACTTCTTTGCTTGGGCTCCTTAATCCAGTCCTCCCTCCTCCTGTCAGGAATCGAAAAGAGCAGTGGACGCCACGCCTCCTACACAGTTCCTTTGGCTGTGCTATGGCTTCTGAAATCCTGAAACTTATCAAATCTGGACCATATTTAACTACATCTGCCTGCTGGGTCGTACATAGCATCAATAAAATTAACATCCCATCGTTTCCACCTGGGCTTACACTTTCTCTTATGGTCTAAACTCTCCACTATTAATAAGTAATACATGCGTACCATGTGGCATGTATCATATGACCGTTGTGCTGTATAGTTTTATGTCAGCTTGACACACGCTAGAGTTATCTGAAGGGAGGGAACCTCAATTGAGAAAATGCCTCCATAGGATCAGGCTGTAAGGTATTTTCTTAATTAGTGATTGACGGATGAGGGCCCAGGACATTGTGGGTGGGGCCATCCCTAGCCCGTGGTCCTAGGTTCTATAAGAAAGCAAGCTGAGCAAGGCATATGGAGTCATCCACTAAGAAGCACTCTTCCATGGCCTCTGCATCAGCTTCTGCCTCCTGGTTCCTTCCCTGCTCGAGTTCCTGCCCTGACTTCCTTTGATGATAGACTATGATGAGGAAGTATAAGCCAAATAAACCCTTTCCTTCCCAACTTGCTTTTGTTCATGGTGTTCCATCACAGTAATATAAACCCTAACTAGGACAACGATTGTGTGTTACCCAGCGGCATGATGCTAGTAACCAAAGCTAAGCCTGCTGTCTTTGCTAAACTGCCACAGCGTGATTGATACTTCCACTTTAAATATATAGCAAATTAGGGACTTATCAATGAGCGTCCTCTCCATTTCCTCTGAGAAAGCTAAGTATTATGTCATTTAAGAGGCCTCATTGTTCATTTCCTTCTTAGAAACTAGACCAGAGTAACAAATATAAACGAAGCCAATCTTATTACTGGCTGAGATGGAAAAGTCTTTCTTTAAAATTTTATTTATTCATTTATTTGCTTGTTTGTTTGCTCATTTTATATGAGTGTTCTGTCTGCATGTATGCCTGGATGCCAGAAGAGGGCATCAGATTCCATTACAGGTAGCTGGGAGATACTATTTGGTTGCTGGGAATTGAACTCAGGATCTCTGGAAAAGCAGCCATGCTCTTAAATGCTAAGCCATCTCTCCAGCCCCAAGCTTGAAAAGTCTTAAATGGAATGACTACAAGTCAATAGAAGGACAAATTTAGAACCAGACAAGACACAAGCATCACATTAAGAAAAAATATTGTGTGAAAGGACACTTAAAAGACATCCCTCCAGTCACTGGACAAGTGTTATGAGCATTCGGACACGGAGTGGCACTGGAAATTTGTTCAAATATTTGACAGTGTTTCAAGGTATGTGTGTATAATGTAGTGAACAAATGAACAAACTGAGAATTAGAAAAAAATCCTAAGTGTGAATGCAAAGCTACTGCTACAATATTAATGTTTAAAACTTGTAGAGATTTTGGGGTTGAAGTCTGGGTGTGATTTGAAGGGACTGGAGAGTAAGACAATATTTCCAAGGAAGAGAATATTCGAGCCACAACTGGAGGATTGAGTCAGAAAATGCCACTCAAGGAAAAGTCAAGGTTCAGTTAGGGACAGCAAAGACAGTCATCAACACAGAGGTGTGGCTCGATGGTTTCTTTGAGTAATAAGAAGCAATCTAACCTGACTGGGGAATATGGGGAGGCACTGGGGTGACGTGACTAGGAAACATTTAGGGATGACGTGACTAGGGAGCAGCTGGAGGTCGCTTGCTGCAAAGCTTTGGGTAGCTAAGGAGCTTAGAACGTGTAATCAAAAATGACAGACAGAGCTCCTGTGTTCAGCTGTGAAATAGATGGGTGAAGTTTTAGGGAGCTGGTGACACCCATGTGGATGGATGACCCATGTGCAGGGATGACAGTGAGGGCAGGGTCTAAAGGAGGAAGTACACTTGTCCAGTATCTTTCATTTAAACCAGAAACCTGGCCATCCCCTGAAACATAGTACTCTGCCCAGGGTTCAGAGTGCCCAGAGACAGCCACCGCTGTGAATACTGACTGTTAAACATCACCATTATTAACAAATTAAATAACATAAAATCACAATAGAGTAAATTAAATTCAGGACAGTGTGAATGCTCATCACATCCTACTTGCCAACAGCTGGTGTTTACTGCCTAAGCTCAGATGCTGTTTGTCAGTGATTCTCTCTGAATGGGAGACGCTGCTGAAGGGCACACAGCTGTGTGTGGTTCTTCAGTGGTGAGGTGAGTGACTTTCCTGTACTTGGTAGTCAGGCCAGATTTGGTCCACCCTGGAAATCAAAACTAAAACCCTTAACTTTACATATTCTTCTATTGTCCAAACTCATAAAAATCTGGCAAGAAGTGTTAAAAACATAGATTGAGCTTAAAGGTGTGATGGTGTATCTATAGTCACATTATAAACAGCCTCCAGTATGAAGGAAGTGTTCTTTTGGTATTCAAAAACAGTGAGCTGGTTTGGAAAAGGAACTGCTCACTCCAGTAAAACCCAGGTAAAGTTCCAACTCACTTTTATTGTTTGTGGTGAGTTTCTTTGTCTTTCTTTCTTTCTTTCTTTCTTTCTCTCTCTCTCTCTCTCTCTCTCTCTCTCTTTCTCTCTTCTTTTTGTCTTTCTCTTTCTCTCTTTCATTCTTTCTTCCTTTCTTTCTTCTTTTTGTCTTTCTCTCTCTTTCTTCCTTCCTTTCTTCCTTCCTTCCTTCCTTCCTTTCTTTCTTTCTTTCTTTCTTTCTTTCTTTCTTTCTTTCTTTCTTTCTTTCTCTCTTTCTCTTTGTCTCTCTCTCTCTCTCTCTCTCTCTCTCTCTCTTTCTTTCTTAGTCTCTTTCTTTTTTTTCTTTCTTTTCTCAAGAACCAGTGCTTACATCAGGATTGAGCTCAGTTAACTGTGGTGAACGGCCTGCCAAAAACAACCTAAAGGAAGGATTGATTTATCTAATTCACAATGTATAGTAAGCTGGTCTCATGGTCTCTGACTCTGGGGTAAGGCATCTTGCAGAGAGGTGGTACAGCAGATCTGTTTACCTCTGGGCATCCGGGAAACAGAAAGAAGAAGAATAAGGAACAAGAAGTGACCCCAAGAACCCTTCTGGGACATAGGTCAAACAACTAAAATCTTACCTTGAAGACTTTCGACACTTCCCTGTAACACTATCAATTTAGAAATCCCTCAGTGGATTGATCCACTGGATAGTCCAAAGCCCTCATGGATCCAATCACTTCTCAGACACTGAACCCACCACTTGAGGTCCGCATCTCTAACACTTCACATCTAAATCATAACTGGGGACATGTGGGTCACTGCTGTGATGAAATGCTAGCTAGGTGGCAGCTATCCAGGCTAATTTTGTGGCACTGTTGTTAACATTAAAGTTACTTTTGTGGAAAGCAGATTTCACAATAGATGCCAGTTCTCATAAAGGTCTAAATCACAACTTGGAGAAGCATTCTATCTTAACACCTATTTAAAAATTACATTAAGAAATACTTAAGGGGCTGGAGAGATGGCTCAGCAGGTAGAGACATCTGCTGTGCAATCCCTGTAACCGACATTAAGGTGGAAGGAAAGAACAGACTCCACAAAGTTGTCCTCTGGCTTCGACACATGCACCATAGTACGTGTGCCGCCACTCCGCCATCATGGACACACAACAATACAGGAGAATTCAAGACATTGAAAAAGAAAATTGCATTGGGCTTTTTGGAATTTGAATGCTATGGCCATTTGTGTTCTGCAGGTATGTTTGTGTGTACACTCACTTTTCTTCCATAGCTAGCTATTAAACATTCACTAGTACATTACAATCTATAAATTGTATATTTGACAGAGGCTCATAGATGGAATGTGTATATAGGGGACACAGAGAGTCAAACGGAAACATTAGCATCTACTGGACCAGAAAGAATTCTTCAGACACATGAGATGAGCAACTTCTCCTGTAGTAAAGAAAAATAGAGACCTGGGTAGCCAACTGCCTGTGGAGTATCATGCTTAAGTTTCATTGTGACTACTGTGATACGTATCTTACCCATGATCCTCCGTCTGTGAGTAAGATACACTGCAGTGGTCGGAAACATAAAGAGAATGTGAAAGACTATTCCCGGAAATGGATGATAACCAGGCCCAGACAAAACAGATCGACAAAACAACGGCTGCATTTCAACAAGGAAAGATCCCTACGGCTCGGTTCTCTGCTCCTCTGCCTGCAGGGGCCATGATCCCACCTACCCCCAGTCTCCCGAGTCCTCCTCAGCCTGGCATGATGCCTGCATCCCTCATGGAAGGCCCTCCCGTGATGCCAATGCTGGGCCCCCCTCCTCCTGGGATGATGCCTGTGGGACCAGCTCCTGGGATGAGACAGTCCACGGGAGGCCACATGCCCATGATGCTCGGGCCTCCAATGATGAGACCTCCTGCCTGCCCTAAGATGGTGCCCACATGGCCCAGACCAGACAGATAAGAGTAGAAGAGCTCTTTATTGTTTTCTATTTCCTGTTCTTTTTCACCAGATCTTGGTGCTGAGCCTGAGTGTTTAGTAGATGCTTGACAAGGAAACTTCCCTTCCTATCAGAGAGAATACGTCTGGAGGGAGAAGTGATACAAAAAAGTGTGAGTTTCACTTATATTGTGAGATGTGAAAATAAAATCATCAGCTCTTTTAGTTTAAAAAAAAAAAGATTTCCTAAAAGCAGTTTTCCAGCTTTTCTATGTCTTTTTATTACATCATCAAGATAACAACCCTGTGATGGACTGCTCTCCTGGATGAGAGGTTTGGGACCAAAATCCACACACATACACACACGTTTGTTTATGTATGTGTGTGTGTGTGTGTATATATATATATATATATATATATATATATAATATTACATATACTTAACTTTAAGATATCCGCTTCCCCGCCACCCCTGGGGAGACATTGTACCCATGTGGAGGTCAGAGGACAAAGTCACCTACAGGATTTTGCTCTCTGTTTTTGGTACATGGGACCTAGGAATAGAACTCAGGTCTTCAGGCTTGGCAGTGGCCTCTTTACTCACTAAGCCATTTTGTCATCCCTATTACTTGAGTCTTTATAGCTTCACATGTTTTTATTTTTAATAATAATAATTTTACTATCCTGTGTTCTCTCTCTCTCGTGTGTGTATGTATGTGTACTCATGCATGTGGTGGTCAGGAGCCATCTTTGGGAGTGAGTTTGCTGTTTCCACCATGAGTCCTGGAGATGGAGCTTGGGTGCTCAGGCTGGCAAAGCAAGAGCTTTTACCCACTGAGCCAGGTTTCTGTCTTTCCTCCTTTATTAAAAACAAAAACAAACAAACAAACAAACAAACAAACAAAACCTCCTTTTCCCATATTCAGTCTATACTGTCCAGGTAATATGTCCTTAGAAACACACAAGAAAAAGTACCTGTGCACAAGACTGTTTCAGAAAACTTTACAGATACTCCTGGAAGCGGAGCCATACTTGCCTCAAGCAGAGAAGATACTATCATTCATGAGCAAGCTTTGCAGCTCTAACAAAAACCCCAGCTGGAATCACCCTCATGAATTTGAACATTTACTATGTCTATCTGTAAATTCAGTAAAGGTGTTCTGTGTCTTACAGAACTAACTGCATTATTCACAACAGGAGCAGGTCCTCTAGGGGGCAGGACTTAATGACAGCTCGTAGTTTAGAAGCTTAGTACTCTACACCGCCATCTCTGAGGGTCTAATCAGCTCATTTGGAGCCTCAGATAACTGTCTTTCGGGACTGTTCTTTGGAATGCAAAATATTCTTGATTCCCACAAAAGGACACCAATCACAGTGACTCAGTAAACACAATGAGATCAATAAAACATTGTATTCGTAAAAACAGATGCTAAATATTCATTGAGATGTTAGCTATGGTTATGTGTGGTTGTGCATGCCTTTAACCACGGCACTAAGAGGCTAAGTCAGGGCAACTATTAGTGTGAGGCCAGTTGGGGCTATATAGCAAGACTCTGTGGGAGAAAGGAAGGGAAGAGAGAAAGAAGAAAGAAAAGAAGAAAAAGAAAGGCCAAAACAGAAGGAAGGAAGAAGGAAGAAAGGGAGGGAGGAGGAAAGGGAAGGAAGAAGGAAAATAGGAAAGAAAGGAGGAAGGAATAAAGCAAGGAGCTAGTTAGAGCTTATTCAAAGTTAAAAATCTTAGTAGGTTGCAGAACCTGATACAAATTCTTTTTTTTTATTTTATTAGTTTTTATTAGATATTTTCTTTATATATATTTCAAATTTCAAATGCTATCCCAAAAGTTTCCCATACCCCTCCCCATTCCCCTACCCACCCACTCCCACTTCTTGGCCCTGGCATTCTCCTGTACTGAGGCATATAAAGTTTGCAAGACTAATGGGCCTCTCTTCCCGGTGATGGCCGACTAGGCCATCTTCCGATACATATGCAGCTAGAGACACGAGCTCTGGGAGGTACTGGTTAGTTCATATTGTTGTTCCACCTATAGGCTTGCAGATCCCTTTAGCTCCTTGGGTACTTTCTCTAGCTCCTCCACTGGGGCCCTGTGATCCATCCAATAGCTGGCTGTGAGCACCCACTTCTGTGTTTGCTAGGCCCCGGCATACCCTCACAAGAGACAACTATATCAGGGTCCTTTCAGCAAAATTTTGCTAGTGTATACAATGGTGTTTGGAGGCTGATTATGGGATGGATCCCCGGGTATGGCAGTCTCTAGATGGTCCATCCTTTCTTCTCAGCTCCAAACTTTGTCTCTGTAACTCCTTCAATGGGTGTTTTGTTCCCAATTCTAAGAAGGGGCAAAGTGTCCACATTTTGGTCTTTGTTCTTGAGTTTCATGTGTTTTGCAAATTGTATCTTATATCTTGGGTATTCTAAGTTTCTGGAAAGAACCCAGATGCCCCTCAATAGAGGAATGGATACAGAAAATGTGGTACATTTACACAATGGAGCTACTAAGCTATTAAAAACAATGAATTCATGAAATTCCTTGGCAAATGGGTGGACCTGGAAGGCATCATCCTGAGTGAGGTAACCCAATCACAAAAGAACTCACATGATATGTACTCACTGATACAAATTCTTAAACTGTTGAAAAGACACATCCCCAAATAATTCCAAGACTGAGTTCAACAATGAATAGTTTAATTTTCACTAGACTCATCACTTTGCCACTACACACATTCCTATCATCAACACATGTCTGGGAGAGAACTTCTAACCACAGAATCTAACACAGTAAAACCTAGATCACTGTGATCCGTTTGGATGATTGAGTTGCATCTTGTGAGGTAACCAGTTTCCAAGGCAGCACCACATGTCTCTTGCATCTTGCGTTGCTCCTTCCCTCTGTGCTACTGTTTGACTGTGTGTCCCCGGAAATAGAACATGTAGAAGTAAAGAAGTGATGATATATCACGTTGGAGACTGTTTTGTAATAGTGACCGCAGTTTCTTTGAGTCACACCATGAAAAACAGAATTGGCACAGCAGTTGATTGATTCACCAGCAATAGACTGCTAATAAAGAGATATCTTATCACCACCTTGATGTTGACAGTAGTTGGAAAGAACCTTTGATACTGAAAACAAAGACCATTCAAAACAAATTTCCAAAAGTATCACCAACAGTGAAACGCTGTGTATTGTGGCTATAGAGAGGTTGCTGGCATGCTTGTGACCCTACGTCTATGAAAGCAGTGATTGGTGGTGGTGGGGGTCCTTGAAATTCTTTGGCTAGTTAATCTAGCTTAATCTATATCCCAGAAGTTAGAAACACACACACACACACACACACACACACACACACACACACACAAACACAGTAACTGTCTTAAGAAGCTCACTTCTCCTAGTGTCTCTTACTTTTTTCCTGAGCATGCTCTCTTTTAATTAATCCTAGCTCCAATTAAAAAAAGGTGTGAAACAGAGGAAAGGATTCAGAAAATGTGGTACGTTTACACAATGGAGTTGGAGTACTACTCAGCTATTAAAAACAATGAATTCATGAAATTCTTAGGCAAATGGATGCATCTGGAGGATATCATCCTGAGTGAGGTAACCCAATCACAGAAGAACACACATGGTATGCACCCAGTGGTAAGTGGATATTAGCCCAGAAACTTAGAATGTCCAAGATACAATTTGCAAAACACAAGAAAATCAAGAAGAAGGAAGAACAAAGTGTGGATACTTCATTCCTCCTTAGAATAGGGAACAAAATGCCCATGGAAGGAGTTACAGAGACAAAGTTTGGAGCTAATACAAAAAGATGGACCACCCAGAGTCTGCCCCACCCAGGGATCCATCCCATAATCAGCCACCAAATGCAGACACTATTGCATATGCCAGCAAGATTTTGCTGAAAGGACCCTGATATAGCTGTTCCTGGTGAGACTATGCGAGTGCCTGACAAATACAGAAGTGGATGCTCACAGTCATCTATAAGATGGAACACAGGGCCCCCAATGGAGGAACTAGAGAAAGCACCCAAGGAGATGGAGGGGTCTGCAACCCTATAGGTGGAACAACAATATGAACTAACCAGTACCTCCAGAGCCCTTGTTTCTAGCTGCATATGTATCAGAAGATGGCCTAGTCGGCCATCATTGGGAAGAGAGGCCCCTTGGTCTTGCAAACTTTATTTTTTTTCAAATTTTTATTAAATATTTTCTTTATTTATATTTCAAATGCTATCCTGAAAGTCCCCTATACCCTCTCCCCCTCCCTGCTCCCCTACAAACTTCATATGTCCCAGTACAGGGGAATGCCAGGGCCAAAAAGTGGGAGTGGGTGGGTAGGGGAACAGGGCAGGGGGGAGGGTATAGGGGGTTTTCAGGATAGCATTTGAAATGTAAATGAATGCCACCCAGCACTTGGGAGGCAGAGGCAGGCGGATTTCTGAGTGTGAGGCCAGCCTGGTCTATAAAGTAAGTTCCAGGACAGCCAGGGCTACACAGAGAAACCTTGTCTCAAAAAAAAAAAAAAGTAAATGAAGAAAATATCTAATGAAAAATTGAAGAAAACACACAATTATTTTTTTAAAAGAGAAAGCTTACTATTGAAACTAGTGAGTCTAATAGCTAACAGGGCTTGGCTAGTGAGGACATGACTCTGCGCTGAAGACATGGCTCATTGGCCAAGAGTAATAGTTGCTTTTGCAGAGGATTAGAGTTCAATTCTCAGCCTATACATTATGTGGCTCACAGTCATGTATAAACCCAACTCCAGGGGCCTCTGAGGGACAACACAGAATTGTGTACATACACTTAAACACACACACACACACACACACACACACACACACACACACACACACTTTTAAAGGTTAGAAAAGAATAGAGGATCTAAAAGAATGAGTGACAAGCTGAGGTTAGAAGGAGCCACCACACTTTGACCTAAATGAAACCTTAGGAGCAAGCCCCTGGCCTTGCTAGAGAGTAGGCACAAGGAAAGTTCAAGTGAGACTGGCCAGGCATCCCAGGAGTCCTTGATATCTTGAGGAACTTGCTGGGCATCTGGCCTCTCTGGTACATGCATGTGCATGTATGTACATGTGTCTGTCTGTGTGTCTGTGTGTGCTGGGGTCTCGAGGAAGGGTAGCAGTCTATCAAGGCAAGCAGTAAGCCTAACTTGAATCTTTGTCAGCTGCACAAGAGTTACAAATTGTTTCCTTCCAGGTGTG
Source organism: Mus musculus (assembly GCF_000001635.26). Lineage (NCBI taxonomy): Eukaryota > Metazoa > Chordata > Mammalia > Rodentia > Muridae > Mus > Mus musculus. Next base: position 23,918,474 of record NC_000079.6, on the reverse strand, counting down.
TTTGTTGTTCCTCTACTCAGGAATTTCTCTAAGTTTCAATATTTTTAGTTGACAAAATGTTTAAACATTCTCAAGTGAGTATACTTTCTTATGGTTATCAGAGAAGCCAATGAGCTAATATATGTAAAATCTTAGAACAGAGTCTCCTACATATTGAACACCATAGAAAGGCTGCTATTGTGTTCTATTTACAAACAAGCTACTCATGTACATTCTACACTCTCAAATGTAGTCGCAGGTAAAAACCTAAGCTTGCCTAGAGTTCAATTCTCAGCCTATACATTAGGTTGCTCACAGTCATGCATAAACCTAACTCCAGGGACTTCCGAGGGAACACACAGAATTGTATACACACACACACACACACACACACACACACACACACACACACACACACATTTTCAAAGGTTTAAAAAAAGTAGAGAATGTAAGTAGTAGTGGACTTCTCAGGGTTTCTGTTTGTATAGAGACCATAACAATTTGCAAATTCCTTAGATTAGTCACCTCAGGCTGTTAGGACAAAACACCATGAATTGGGTGGTTTAAACAGTGGGAAATTAAACTCTCATAGATCTAGAGGCTACGAATTCCAGGGTCAAAGTCTGCCTGGTTCAGTGTTTGCTGAGTGTCTCCTTCCTGTGTTCTAACTGTGTCCTCATATAACACAGAGACGTGACAGAGAGAAAGGGAGATGGATAGAGTGAATCCTGGCTCTTCCTCTTCTTCTCAGACACTAATACTACCGAGGGTGGGGTCACCCTCGGTCCCTTATCTAAACCTATTATTTGACCTATATATTTGACAGGCTCAAACTGCAAACACCATCATGTGGAAAATTAAGGCTTCAGCATAAATTTGGGAGATAGAGTCGTTTAGTTCATTTCACTCACCAACCATGGATCTGAACCAGTATTTCCCTAAGTTCTAATTCTATTTTATCAAATTTTGAACATTTACAAATTTCGGTGCTACAAACTGCCTCACAGTTTTAATTTTTTCTTCTATTATAATCTTCTATGTATAAAATCCATTTATATTCTTTATAATTTTTCATTCCCTTTACCCAAGTAGCAATAGGGCTATTATTATATATTCTCTACCCCATCCCTTTGGATCATTTCACTCAAGAAATCAGTTCCATGTTGTAGGCTACAATACTCACTTATGGTTTTGTTTTTGTTTGTTTGTTTAAGACAAGGTTTTTCTGTACAGTCCTGGAACTCCTTCTGTAGGCTGTCCTGGCCTAGAACTCACAAAGATCCACTTGCCTCTACCTCCATGGTGCTGGGATTAAAGGCTAGTGACACTACCACCAGGCCTTTTTTTTTTAAAAAAAAAAAACTCGGAAAATATGTTATTTTTATTTGGTATGATATATTAGTCATTATAGTCATATGTTCTGATTTTTTGTAGTATAGGCAGAGATTATTTCTAATCCTATGAGAATTCTTTTTTTGCTTATTAATGTGCCTTCTTCCCTCTTCTTCTCTCTATCTCTTCTTCCTTCCTTCCATCCTTCTCTCCCTCTGTCTGGAGTTAAGCCCAGGGCTTTGCGTATGCTAAGCAAATGTTCTACTCCTAAGCTACACTCCGGCTCTTGTTTGATTTAGTTTCTCACTATGTAGTCTAGGATGGATTTGAACTCATTATATAGCCCAGGATGGCTTCTAACCCATCATCTTCCTGCTTCTGAATCCTGGGTGCTGGGATTATTCCCCACAATCCTGGCTGCTTCTCAATCCATCCTCACTCCATCCTCTCCCTAGCATAATACTGTTGCTCTTTGTCTTCTTGTGAGACTGATTTGAAGGACCCACCCCTTCCTGGGTTACCAAGGCAGGAGTCAAGCCTTGTTATATCATAGTTAAATTCCTGTTAATGTTAACAGTATGTTTTTATTATAAGCACTTCTTAGAGTGTTCATTTTTCTTTTAAATAAGCTAAGGTATTGAGGCCCACTTGATTTCCTAATGAATAATTTTTAGATTCTTCTGGTTGCCTTGGTAGAAGCACTGTCTACTCCACAGCCAGCAACCCTCCCTTCATGCCAGCTCTGCTATTTTGAATTCCCCACAAAACACTTGAGAAGGTAATATATCAGCCACAGCTGCCAGCTGCTCAGACATAGCCCTGACATTTCCCAGACTGTGTCAGAAGCCTCCCACTAGCCAGAGACTGCTGACCACAAAGAGATCTATGGTTGGCGCCTACAATGCTCCATTTGCAGAGGCCCCTCTGGAGGATGCAAGTGTGGTTCATTTGGAAGAAGCAATGTTTGGAGGACAGGGCAGACTCCTTGCTGTACCTTGTTCTGGCTACATTAACAGGTTGTTTGGTTCACTTTGTCACTCTGGTGAGAGACAACATCCTGATGTAGCAGCATGAGCCTGAGGCCTAAGATAGAACTCTCAGGTGATCTATTCTCACCTGTGCTTGATCTTTATCATTTTAGAGCAGGATGAGTTGGTAACAGGAAGGAAGGGTGAGGGGACAGAGGATTTAAGGGTGACAGTTGCAACCGTGGATCAATCAGCAGCACTGGTCACAGCGGAGGCAGCAAAGGTAGCAGCGATGGTAGGGCAGAGATCACGAAAGCCAGGAAGAGCTGAAGACAGGAAAATGAGGTCATTGGAAGAGTTCCAGAGACCTACCAAAAGGGTCTCAGATACCACGGGTCCATTAGCTGCAAAAGAGTCTGTCAACAGCTCAGAATCCTAAACAGCGCAACATCTATCATCGTAGGTCCCAAGATTGGATGCTTGTACGAGAGCTGCAGCCCCGGATGTCGCTGGCTCTGTTGTGTGCACCACTGCTGGAAGCTGAGGACCAAGTGCTGAGACCACTAGATTAATCCTAGAGCAGTAAGCCTCTGGCCTGAGAATATGTTAAGCTCTAAGTGTCTGGCTTCTATAAGGTCAGTAGGCCTATAGCTGCTCTCTGTGTAAAATTAGTTCTATTAAACATGGATATGGTGGAAAACAGCCACTTAAGAGACAAGATGTAACCCTATCTATGAAGATTATTGTACTCCTGAGATCATAGATGATGAAGATGCCATTAATGAGCTGCTCAGAGGGTTGACCTGATAGCTTGGCAGGGAAAGATAAGTGTCATTGTGCTCAATAGCTTGAATTGTGACCTTGAGATCAACATGGTGGAAGGGAAAAACCCAGTCTTGAAAGCTGTCCTTTGACCTCAATAAGTGAAAACTTACCCACACACACTCTAACACATAAATAATCACATATAATGTAAAAGTTAAAAATGAGGCAAGCAAGAGTAGTAGCAGGACCCACAGAGAATCTGGGAAGATGTATGTGACTTCACATGAACTTCAAGTATGAGGAAGATAGAGTGAACATGGTCAGGTCATCAATTAAATAATAAAACAAAGTTAAAAATTAAATGGTTGAGCCAATAAAAGCCTCCATTTGGTAAGATAAAAGCTAAAGGCCCTGAGTAATAATTCACTCCTCTGGGTTAGACAGCTGCAGAAAGCTGAGAAACCGATAGGATCCCAGCCAAGAGCCGGCTCTCCGCCTTCCTCAGGTTTGCTTTCCAGTTCTTGCTCTGGTTCTGACGGTGTGGGAACGGACCTTTTCCTGTTGAGATTATAGGTGGTGTGCAGGACTGGGTTTCTTTTGGGAGATGGTTGTGAAAAGTGAGACAGGAGGCTGCTTTTTCCTAAAACAAACGAGGTCTATAGGAACTCCAGAAGGAGAGGGAGGGAGGAAGACAGACATGGAAGAGGGAGACAAAAGCCAGCGGTGGGTGGGTGGGGACAGGAAAGGTAGGAAACAGGGAGAAAGGGAGAGAGAATACTGTCTGAAGCAACTAGAAGGGAACACCAATCGTAAGGTCAGGTCTTGCATTTCTTAGGGTTACTGACGCTGGAAAATTGCACAAAGCACTCATGCATTTAACTTGTTTTTGTGAGATACACTAGTTTGTAGAAACAGCACTAACCAAACAGACTGAGGCAAAAAAACCAAACCAAACCAAACCAAAACACCCTGTTGTTTTAAAGAATATTTTTAATAGGCTTCAAAGGTCAAATTAACAAAAAAACCAGAGTAAACAGAATTTTCATGGGAGAATGGGGGACTGAAGCAAATAAAACCCCCTATGGCTTTATGCAGTGGTCCAGAGTGCTCTTTTCTTTTGCTGTCATGTTCCTGGGAGAGGACTTCCCTCTCAGCTCAGAGACAGCCACGGTATACCAACAGACTGGGTGGTTAGAATAGGCAGATCGTATGTTCTCACTGTCAGCCCCTTAGTTGTTATCATCTGTACTCTTCTGCTTCCTTCCTAACTAGGCCATTCTTGTTTTTCTTTCTTATCATATTGTACTCTGTGACTCACTGGAGCATGTGTCCTGCATGCTGTCTGTGGTCATGTCTTTTGCCCTTCAGCAGCCTTGTCCAACCCTCTTCCTCTAACTGACAAACTCCAGAGATTAAGGTCTTCTGTTTAAGTAGACGCAGAGCCACTCATGCGAGCAAACCTCCAGTCATGCTGGAGAAAGCCACGGAAGCAAGCCTTCCATTTATTGCACATATGTTTACTGGGTCAGTGAATGAGCCAGAGGCTGGTGAACTCTGAGGCATTGCGTCACTGCAAGGGTCTGGAAAGCTAGAAAGGAAAAAGCTGGCCTGAATCCTGTCTTCAGTTCCATGAGTGAGAGACTCTTCTGTCCAACCAGTCTCCCTAAGGTGTGAACAAGAGTCAGCAGATGGTTTTAGGTTTCCAAGCACAATCTCAGGCTTGACCCATTTCATTCTGCCAGTGTTGGTTTGGATTTAAGTTGTTTGTCAATTTTATTCTGAATTGCAGATGGTGTAAGCTGGAATCTTGTCGGTATCTGTCCACTTGCAGCTATAGTAGCGACACGCCTGGGTGTTAGGTAACATTTGCACAGACAGGGAAGCACAAACCCGACCCATTCTACATATCTTTAATATGAACATGTTTCATATTCCCTCGAGAGAAGAATGGCTTTGCTTTACCAGAAGCTCTGGCCACGGTACTTCCCTTTACATCTGCTCGGCCTCTCCGCTTCTGTGTTCATGGTCAGGTAGTAGTAGTAAGATGGCCATTTTCAGACTTCATAATCCCAGTTTCCTGGATAATAGGCCTAATACGATGGAGAGCACAAAAAGCCAAACTTCATCTAAAAACACAGCTTCTCCCAATTCCAGGCTGGACCCTGGAATGAAGGGGCTGTTTGGGTGCCCTTTGTTCGCTTTCTTTGTCAGCCACTCCCCTCTCCTCTCATCCTAACTAAAGCTTCTAATTCTCCCAGGGCTGGGCTCGGTCAATAGAGGCTGATGTAAGGCAGGCAGTATCTTTTTAACTGGGTGGATAGTCCTTGCTGCATCTTGTGAATATCCTGCTAAGGACTTCAGTGGTCTTTCCCTGAATGGCTAACTCCTGTCATTTCATTCTTTCCTCTGCTGTTGAGCATCTTGTGATTTCTCTCAAGTCATCCACTTCTTGTTGACATGGAACCTGTACGTCTTTCCCTAGCATTTTTTGCACCTGCTACTGTGAAGACATCACAAGCTTTCAGTGGGTACGGTCCCTGTCTGTAATGCTCACCCATAGCTATAGCTTGCACCCTCTGATTCAAAGACACATGCCTTTCTGCCTCTACCACTTACCCCTAACAAACTCCATGGGGCACATGTGTAGCCCTATAAATGCCCCCTTGCAGGTAGCCAGTATGAGTTGGCCCTGCCTCTCTTCCTCTTTCATAACATCTGGGTGGGTTATTCCTCCTGCCTTTTCATCTCAGATGCTTTGTGTCCCTGAGTTTGGTTCAGTAGCTTCTTTCTTCTGAGTCTTCTGAGTCTTCTGAGATGGTTGCCTCCAAGTTCAAGCCTGGATCAACATCTACTCTTTTCTTCTCAGTATGTTCAAACTGCAAATAAGAGTTCCATTACACACATAGAGAGACACACAAACACACTGACACGCTTATACACATGAGGGTGGCAACAGAATGAACAATTCCCACACCTACACTTTGTATTCAGTTTTTGAGGTGACTACAAATTTTTGCTACTATTGCTTTAACTTTTATTCATTCGTGTTTATGGTGTGTGTGAGTGTGTGTGTGTGAGTGTGTGTGTGAGTGAGTGTGTGTGTGAGTGTGTGTGTGTGAGTGTGTGTGTGAGTGTGTGTGTGAGTGTGTGTGTGTGTGTGTGTGAGTGAGTGTGTGTGTGAGTGTGTGTGTGTGAGTGTGAGTGAGTGTGTGTGTGTGAGTGTGTGTGTGAGTGAGTGTGTGAGTGTGTGTGTGTGTGTGTGTGTGAGTGTGTGTGTGAGTGTGTGTGTGTGTGTGTGTGTGTGTGTGTGTAGCCAGGAGAGGGTGTCAGATACTTAGGAGCTGGATTAACAGGTGGTTGTGAGCTTCCTTGAACTCAGGTCCTCTTCTGAAAGAGCAGCAAGTGCTTTTAGCCACTGAGACCCTAAACATTTATTTTTAATCACAGCAATATTTCACAAACATTGATTAGACACTGGCAATGAAGCAAAATTCCTGTGTAGCCATTTTTACATCTCTCTCTCTCAGCTTCAAGAGATGACAAGACTTATTAGATTAACGGACCTTAATTTTTCTTTCATAACTTTTAGCTCACTTATGTAGACATAAAATACGTAGTGTGTCTCTGTGTGAGTTTGTCTTATTTAATGTTTAGTTTTCTACAACTTGCTTTTTACCTAACAACTTTATTTGTTCTCTCATTTAAAAAAAAATCAGTTCTTTGAGAATTTTGTACAGTGTGTACCTAGCATAGATACCTCTCGTCCAACTTCTGTCAGATCCACTCCCCACTTGTCTACACTCAATGTTGTATTCTCTTTCTCTCTTTCCCAGCTGCTATTGATTGACACTTGTTCCTCAGCAAGGGGTGGGATTTCATGCACACTTCCTCTTTCCATTTAGTGCGGCTGCGCTTGCTCGGGTCCTGTGCACCCTGTCGTGAACACTGTGAGTTCATATGTGCTACTTCCTGTCATTTCTGGAAAACACTGCATTGTTTTCTTGTTGTCATCCACCACTTCTGGCTCTTAAATATCTGTATATTTCTTCTTCCACAATTATCCCCAAGCCTTGTGAGGAGGTGGGCATGATAGACATATATATCACATACACATATATGCATATACATACACATATATGTATATATCCCCTTTAGTGCCTAGTATTCGGCAGTCTCTTATTCTCCATGGCTCGATCAATTGTGTATTTATGTTTTACTACAAATAGGAGCTTCTTGATTAAAGTTGTAAAATTTATTAATTTATGGATATATTAGGCCATTAGGAGTTGACTTAGTAATATGTCCATTCAACAGAAGTAGTAGGGCATTCAACTAGCAGTAGGGCATATGACCTATCTAGTTACAGGTTCTTGGCTGGATAATGGTGCCAGGTATGAATTTTGTCTTATGGGATGGGCCTTAAATACATGCACAAAGTGATTGGTCATACCCATGATGTTTATGTCACTGTTGTTCTAATGAGCATGTGTGATTTGAATGAGAAGACCCAATGCTCTCAGGCATTTGAATACTTGATCTCCAGTTGGTGGCACTGTTAGGGGCTGATATGCCCCATGTGGCAACTCTGACTAAGGGCACTGAGGGAATGAAAAAGTGATAGGCACACCTACGAAAAAACTAGGGTCAGGTAATGATGGGTGTCAGCAGGGTGCCTGCACCTACTTCTTTTACAGCCCAGAACCTCGGCATGTTTAGTATGTACAGCAGAGGGGGTGGGGGGAAGAGTTAGCAAGTCTTGATAAGAGGTCTTTGTAGGAGGAGAGCAATCTCAAGTTATGAACATTCAGGAGGAAGTGCAGTTGCTAGTTTTCTATAAACATCTGATCAATCATTTATAAACATGTACCTGGATTGAAGAAAACTTTGCCAAGTTCAAGTCTCATCTATGAGGGGAAAGGCTTTGCCAATTTCCCATGGGTCTGAGGTCATGGCTGTGCTGTGTCAGCAGCAATCACCCCTCATTCAGGACTTGGTCCGTAGCGGGCTTCTTCTGCTCCCTATGGGGTTTAGAGGTGCAACCTTGCTGGAGAAAGTATGTTACTGAGGGCAAGCTTTGAGGTCTCAAGGCCACGTTCCACTTCCAGTTTGCACTCTCTTTGTGGGCTAAGATGTGAGCCCTCAGCTTCCTGCCCCTGCTGCGGTGCCTTTCCTCCACCACTGTGGATTCTCATCATCTCGAGTTGCAAGCTCAAATAGACAGTTTTGCTCTATGCAGTGCCCCAGTCATGTTGTGTTAGCACAACAATAGAAAATTAATCAATACAGAAGGTTTTGCTTGGCCAGTAGTTATTGCAGCTTGAAGAGGTTGCAGATGGGTGAGGTCGATGATCACTTTCCACTTCTGGTGGTGTGCATGGACACTTCCAGCACTCTGAAACCCAAACTAGGCCTGTTGTAAGGATTTAACCACTAAACTGTCTCTAGACCATCTTTAATTACTTTAAGCATGTGTGTATAATGTCTTTATGAATCTCCTGTATCTGAGGTACTTTGCGTCTGTGCATTAAGTCTGAAGATGTGGCTTAGATGGGCTTCTCTGGATGTTTATCTCTTTGAACCTCAAGCTCATACCAAGTTGAGTTTCACCTGCAGAAATTTGCTGTGATCTGTGTCTAGCCAAAGAACCTAGTTTACAATCCTTGATTTTTCACTAGAGGAACTAGAGTTCTCAATCCTCAATCTAAAGATAGTGCAAATTCAAAGCCCCAGCTCTTCAGAAAATTTCAGAGTTTCTATTTTTAAGCTAGAGGTAAGAAATAGTGTAGGCAGGGTCATATATTACAGTGAACAGAGATCCTGCAAGTTTGGGGCCTCTGGGGCTTCTGGCTGTGTGTCAGGCTCTTCCTCATAATCTCATTCCTGGCATGGACCAGCCTTTATCCTTCATAGTCAGTGGGCCACACCCCTGCACCACTGAGACAGACCCTGCCTCTATCACAGAAGAGTTAGTGTATTACTCTAGCTTTGGAGCAATTGCTAAAATGGACAATTGTCTGCCATATTTTACCTAGTCTAAGTGGGCTTGTTTGTTTGTTTGTTTGTTTCTCTGTATAGCCCTGGCTGTCCTGGAACTCACTCTGTAGACCAGGCTGGCCTAGAACTCAGAAATCCGCTTGCCTCTGCCTCCCTAGTGCTGGGATTAAAGGCGTGCGCCACCACGCCCGGCTTTTTTTTTTTTTTTCCTTCTAAGTGTTTTTAAGGGACAGTTTTCACCACCTCAGAAATTTTAACCTGTTGGTATCTCTCAGGTAAAATTTCAAATAAGTGGTTAAATATTCATGCCCAGCTGTTACAAGTACCAGTCTAAAACAGAGAACATAGAAACACAGAAAGAAATGCATAACTGATCTAGGCATTCCAGGCTAGATTCCCTCATCTCAAAGATATAGCAATTAAGACTTGGGATAACTATATTTTTCCCAAGGCCTCACATTTTGTTACTAATAGAGACAAGGATGGAGACTACATTGTATAAAATACAGGATGATTTCCTGTCTATGTTTGCTCTTACATGCTTTTATTTCAGAACATAGATGCTGGACCTTAGAAGAAGAAAGTCAAAATGTCTACTGGAGCAGACCTGAAAGCAAGAGAGGGAGACATTCCCAGTGACAACATGACCCAAGAACAATCCTTCAAGAAAGGTAAAGTCACACGTGGAACTCTGGGTATGAGAGAAGTAGGAGACACAACACCATAGCTTCCTTCCTCTTCATAGATAGCCCTTTTCTCACTGCTGTCGATAGTCAGCAGTACCAAGTGGTGGTGAAGCAGTTTTACTTTTAATGAGTTCACTCTCACAGGTAATCTTGAAGGCACAGAGAACAGGTAAGAATCATGTGGCCATATTGGGAAGTGGAAAAAAAAACCCAAAACAAATCAAACAACAACAACAACAAAAACAAACAAAAAATAAGCAAAAAGCAAAACAGTTCATCCATAAAAATCAAATGACTAACAAACCCAAACCAGCCTCACAGCAGATTCTAGACCGGAAACCGACCCTGGCCTTTGACTGTCACTGTCAAGATGGACAACTTACAACTTTCTCCCCACAAAGCTAGCAAGGACAGAATAATCTAATGTACATGGACTATAGATTCATCTCAATTACATACCTGTGACTAAGAGGAGACTGTTCCAAGGGTGCAAGGAGAGTCAAGTGTGAGCAAGCACCATCATAAGGCATTCACAGGAACCCTTCAGCTCTCCCCCACCAGCACGTGCAGGCTTTTGTACAACCCACATGAAGTGCAGAAGACACGGACACTGTGGAAACTTGCTGTTAGTACAGCATCTGGGATGGAGATCCAGGTGACCGATTCCAAGATTAAAAGACATCTGAGAAAACTCAGGAGCACTAAAATGGGGGTAAGATTTCATAGTGTAGTTGATATGTATGTCACACGCACAAAAAATGGACATAAAGGATTGTTTCCAGTGACTTCTGATCTAGCTGCTGCTGGACAAAATGAAAGGATATCAGCGCTGCAAACAGTAAAGCCAATGGTCTTTTCCCAGGATCTGTGCATAAATGTGTATGTATTGTATGCCTATCTGTCTATCCTCTATCTAATCAAAGCCCCAGGGGAAGAAGCATGACAATGACAGGCACTGAATATGGTCACACCTGTAGCCCCAACACTTGGAAGGCTGAAGTTGTAGGATCTTGAGTTTGAGGATGGCCTGGGCTGTGTAACGAAACCCTGCCTCAACAAAGAATTAAACAAGGGTGATAGTAAAATAAATTTAGTTACATAAGCAACACAGACTACTTGATAAAACTTAGATGGGACTTAACTAATGAGTTCAGTTTCATGTTGGAGTTAGAGAAAAGATTTGATCTATGGGTGAAACATGGAGAAGACAGCCTGGTCATCCTGTTTAATGGAATATGACATGAAAAGAACAATGACCAAAATGCCACCATAATTTTTTTTCAGATGGAGGAAGGAGATTTCTCAAAGTTAAGTGGTCTTAGACTTAGGCCAAAGGCGTTATCTGTTAATTTTTGAGTTTAACAAGTGCATCTCTACACAGTCTCACTTGTTCCCTGGCTGACGCTGAGAAGCTGTAAACTCAGAATTTGAACAAGGTGATCACATGTTACCTCTAGATTTCTCTGCCTACTAGTTGCGGTCACACTAAAGTGATTGGAACACAGGCAAGCTATGCACAAGTCTAGATTACGATGTTAGGATGAAGACCGATACACATCTTCAAACTAACACTAGCCTGCCACTCAAACTACGACCAAGCTAAATATCTTACTGCTAGTTATAAATGGCACTGAGTCATTTCAAACCCTCCTGAGCACTCAAGCACACATGCATGTGCACATAAGCAATCACAGCTTCCTGACAGTTCTTGTTCTAAACCTGTTCCTGCCCTTGATGGCTCTTCCAGAGCCCCCAAAACCTCATCTCTGAGGCTGACTCTCCATACATTCTTCAAGGCTCTGCTTCCAAGGGAAGTAGCCCTTTTGGGAGAATGGGGCCTCCCGTAGAACAATGTCTGGTCTCCCTATAATTCTGAGATTCAAGAGACATCAGTCTTCTGCCTCCTCCAGTCTTAGAAAGTATAAGAAGAAAGAAGACTGACCATATAAGTTTTATTTCTTCTCCTTTTAGGCTTCTGCTCACTGCGGCATGGTCTGGCCTTCATCTTGCATCTCTGTAATTTTTCTATTTATACCCAACAAATGAACTTGAGCTTTGCCATAACCGCCATGGTGAATACCACAGTAGCATCCAGCCAGCTCAATGCTTCCACAGAAAGACCTCCCACTAACTCCCAGGATGTCTGGAATGAAACACTGCAGGAATCTAAGGTAGTGGCCTGTTTCGTGAGTTTCTGAATGATTTCTTTGATTCAAGGGCCATCTTATGATCCAATGAAATTCCTTTAGCATGAGAACATAAATGTGTATCTGAGGAAATTTCATCTCTCTCTTCTTAGTGAGTGAAACCATGGCTAAGTCAGAATGAAGCACGGTTAATCATTCAGTAAAATTAAAGTCTTCTTCCATAAGGATGTAAAATCTTATAGAACCACAAAACCAACTTCACAGATTATGTCTGTTCTCTTCCACATGATGCTCAATATTTCAGTATGTTTCTTTCTTTATGAGCTTTTCCTTCCGATGTATCTATCTATAATATACAATACATATGTATATATAAGGTATAATTCATATAGACCCTCTATGTACATGTATATGATATATATGCATATGCATGTACATGTATACACAAACACATATATATATGTGTTTACAAAGTATACATATGCTTTGCCCTTCTGAGACAGGGATTTTCTGTTACTGTCTTCAAACACATTATCCTCCTGTTTCAGTCTCCCAAGTGCTGGGATTCTATGCATTTATCACCACACCCATCATGGTCTCCCTTACTTTAATTGGTCAGTTACTTGTGTCAGGGTGATAAGGAAGAATATGATATTCATATCCTTAGCTTTTTTTTTCATTTATGAAAGTGGTGGATTGGAAGAATTGGAGAGAGGTTAAAATGAAGGTTTGACTTGCATTTTGTTTCCCAAGTGAATTTTGTGGCTCACTGTGAATAGTCAACAGCTGAGCCAGGTGTGAGGCACGGCTATAATTTCAAGACTCTGGAGGTGGGAACAGAACGACTAAGAGATAAAGGTCAGACTGGGTTGATGAGAACCTGTCTCAAAAACAAAATGAAATGAAACATGTCACCTGTTTATCCAAACAACGAGGACCCCTTTATCCCCTAGGCTCCTGTTTATGACTGGACACCTGAGATCCAGGGGATCCTCCTCAGCTCCCTCAGCTATGGATCGTTCATAGCTCCAATCCCCACTGGCTATGTGGCTGGAGTATTTGGAGCCAAGTACGTGGTTGGTCTGGGCTTGTTAATTTCTTCAGTCCTGACTCTCTTCATTCCACTGGCAGCTGATGCTGGAGTAGCCTTGCTCATTGTCCTCCGGGTCATCCAAGGCATGGCTCAGGTATCAAGATCTTTACCAAGTATAACTGGCATAGACCTATGTTCTAGAATGATCTGATATCTCTAAGAATGGAAAATTTCCCCCAGGTTATGGTATTAACAGGTCAGTACTCACTGTGGGCCAAATGGGCTCCCCCACAGGAAAGGAGTCAACTCATCACCATCGCTGCATCAGGTAACTGGGATATTAATCTCATTTATAAGTACTGTCCAAGAGAATACTCGGCAATGGCCTATTGTGAGAATGAAAGTCTATATCCTAGTTACTCCTCACTTCTTAATACTTGCTTTTAAGAACTAGATGATCTTTTGTGATCAGAACAGCATGTTAATAATGCACCAAAAATGCTTGTAATTTTGCCTACATTCATTTATTTTACCCTCACAGGAACCTTATAAATCATCTAAGGAGTAAGTACATAGTGTAGAGGATCCGAGACACAAGTAGATTGATAAGTGTCTGAGATCACACAGTCCTTGAGTGAGAGAGCAGGGTCTGTATTGCTGTAGTCTGGATTTAAGCCCATACCCTCAGTCACTGTCACTCAACTCTGTAGGAAGCATATTGATTCCCAAGACCAACTTTCTTACCCATAATGTCCTTGTATCTTTTGCTCAGGGTCAATGCTTGGGACCTTCCTTGTCCTTATTGCTGGTGGTCTTATTTGTCAGGCCCTCGGATGGCCTTATATATTCTACATCTTTGGTGAGTTTGTTCTTTTCTAAAATCTTGAAATGTTTCTCTATGAATGATAAATGTGTCTCTGGTTATTGATATTCTAATAAATAGTATATATGTGTAATTGGCAATGTCCAAAATTAGTCAAGGTATAAATCTTGCTGATTTATAAAAGAGCATTTGAATTTTAGTATTCTTGGAGCTGGAAAGATGGCTTAGCAGTTAGGAGCACTTGCTGCTCTTGCAGAAGACCCTGGTTCAATTGAAAGGCCCACAAGATAGCTCAAAACCACCTTTAATTCTAATTTTAGGGTTCCCAATGCCCTTCTCTGATCTCCAAAAGTCCACATACACATATGCAGACAAAAAAAAAAACCCATATACATAAAACAAACCTGAAAAAAGAAACTAATATGAGTTTTAGTAGTCCAGATAAATAGCTGAGGGACATTATGACTTTAAGGACATCACCATATGGCTCAGTTAGTAATGCGATTGCCATGGAGGCACAAGGAACCAAGTCTGATTCTCAGAACCCATGTAAAATATTTTGGTATCGAGGTGCACATCTGTAATCTTAGCACTGGGGAGGCAGAGACAGGCAGGACCCCACACTTGTTGCCAGCCATGCCCATTCTCCTTGGTAAGTCCTTTGGAAATGCTGTGTCCAAAGACCAGGTAGGTGACCAAGGGATGACAGTCAGGTTTAATGAGCCAATTGCCACTCAGTACTGATGCTGTTGAGTTCTCCAACACTGTTCTAGGGGCTGTATTAGATCAATTTTGTTTGATGATGATTAATTTTATTCTATGTGTAGTGCACATAAAACAAGAAAGATAAGAGAAAGACAAGAAAGTGTTCCATGAAGATGAGAATTTTACAGTACAAGCAGCCAGAGGAGTGCAGGCTGGTGCTTAGCCATGAAGGGGAAGCACACCAAAGCGTAAAGCCATGTGTAGATCCTCAGTGTAACGTGTGTGTGTGTGTGTGTGTGTGTGTGTGTGTGTGTGTGTGTGTTTCAAAGCCTCTGTGAACTCAGTGGTTTGAAGCAGAGGTTATTCTTCCTGAAGTCCTACTGAACACCTGGGGGCGTTCTATTCTCTGTTTCTCTCATTTGCCATAGACCGTGGATTCACTAGAGCACATTTCTTCCTAGAGGACAGCGAACAAAGTGTCTCTTAAAGCCTGCCCTAGGGCATGGCAAAAGCAAGTTGTATGAGCAAGACCAAGGTCAAGAGCTGGGGAAGTACCTTCCGCTTATGACAGGGCCATTCAAGGGTGCATTTGGGGGTGAGAGCAAGATATCAGCACTGGTCATTCTGTCAGCCACAGTAGTCATCAAACTGGTCTAGTGCTGACTGGACATTCTATCCTAGGTGGAATTGGCTGTGCCTGTTGCCTGCTCTGGTTCCCTCTCGTATATGATGACCCACAGAATCACCCCTTTATCAGCACTGGTGAGAGGAGATACATCACATGCTCACTGGCTCAAGAGGTACACTGAGGAATTCCCTTGTCAGGTCCCTATCCCTGGGTGTCTCCAGAGTGTAGCAGGGGAGCTCCTATCGTGTGATGGAGGGGATAATCCCATGGTTTTTCCTTTAGGATTGCTCCCTGGGCTGGTCTCTTCCCATTAAAGCCATGGTGAAATCTCTCCCGCTTTGGGCCATTGTAGTTTCTTACTTCTGTGAATACTGGCTGTTATCCACAGTAATGGCATATACACCCACATATATCAGCTCTGTACTTCAAGCAAACCTCCGAGATGTGAGTACAAAGAAAGCTGACCTAGCTATTGCACTTCTCTATCTGATCTCATTCATGCCCTGACGATGAGGGATCAGGCCAGGAGCCCTCATAAGAAATGCAGATAACTTGGATTCACATTGATCTCCGTGTGGTCCACTTGGCACTTGGTCGGAGGTATGGTTCCAAATCGGGTCATAGTGTCAAACTTTTAAAACTCTTGTGCAAAAGTTTATACTTAATGAAGTCAACATTTATAACAAGATGCTCTATTGACAGCATAAAATTTTTAAAAAGATTGATAAATTATAATATAATAGATTAATAAATTCGGTTGCAAAGAGGATGCTATTAGATTTCTCTTTTCTTGATTCCCCCCCCCGCCCCCCGAGATAGGGTTTCATTAAGTAGCCTAGGCTTGCTTGGATTCACTATGTAGCCAAGGCTAGCCTCAAAATACAGGTCTTCTTACATCCACCTCCCCCGCTGTGGGGATTATAGGTATGTACCACCAAGTATAGCTCACATAATGTTGAAAATAACTATAAGTGATCTTTATATATGAAAAGAACATTTTTCATTTTTTATTAAAAATTAATGAAGCCAGGAATGGTAGTACATGCCTTTAGTCGCAGCACTCAGGAGCCAGAGATTGTAAAGTATGATGTGTGAGTTTGAGCCAACTTCCTCTATATAGTGAATTTTGGGTTAGCTATGGCTAAATAGTGGAAGGTTCTGTCAAACAAACAAACAAACAAACAACCCCCCCCCCAAGACCGTGATTGAGTGTCCAGAATGAAATTTAAATTAAAATTGTAGTGGCAAAGATTTAATTTACATTGAAAGTGATACGTATAGAATGCAAAACTGCAGACTTGGACCGTCAATCCGTCCAGGACCAGTCAGGTCCCAGACGGGGAAGTGCTGAGGACACTTGTATTTACCTGTCCCCAATCTCCAGAGTGGAATCCTGTCAGCCCTGCCGTTCATGTTTGGCTGTGTCTGCATCATCCTTGGGGGCCTACTGGCAGATTTTCTGCTCTCCAGGAAAATCCTCCGACTTGTCACTATCAGGAAGCTCTTCACTGCTGTAGGTAAGGGCCCGACTGGCTACCGTGGTTGTGGGAGCCCGGGAGCCCACTCCTTTATGCCTTTTGTTCTGCTGCAGGGGTCCTTGCCTCATCTGGAATCCTCCTGCCCCTGCCTTGGGTCAGATCTAGCCGCAGCACCACAATGGCCTTCTTGGTACTGTCTTCTGTCTTTGCCAGCCTCTGTGATTCAGGAGCCCTCATTAACTTCTTGGATATAGCTCCACGGTAAGGACCCTCTTGCCTCTTTCCCATAGAAGCTCGGTTCAGGTCCAGGAGCACTAGCTACCCTTGTTCTGATGCAAAGATAAAGGGTAGTGTATGCATCAGGTCACAGGGCAGAGTAACATCGGTGCTACATCTCCATAATTCCTGGAAGGGACCCTGGGCTAGTCCACAATTGTGAATGGAGCCAATCCTAGCTGTGGCCATGCAAACACTTTACACGTCACATGTCAGTCTCTGCCAAGGAATGATGCTGCAGGTCCGTTGGATTGGCCACTGAAAGCTCTCAAGAGATCCCATCATGGAGGCCTATGTGAGGCTTAAATGAAGAGAAACCAGGGTTGGGAGGGATGTCTCAGTGAGTAAATGCTTACCAGGGAAGCATGGGCAGTTGAGTTACGTCCCTAGAACTCACATTACCAGATGATAACATAAGAAAAGCCAGGTGTAGTGGTGCGTGCTTGTAATATCAGTGCCATGAAGGTGGCAATAGCCCTGTGGCTTGCTTGTAGCTTGTCTAACCTACTGGACAATTTCCAGGCTACTGAAAGACACTAATTCTAAAAGAAATGGGGATGTCACTGGAAGAATGACACCCAAAATTGCCTTCTGGCTTCCATGTGCAATACAGATAAATGTGAGCATACTGACACATATGTGAACACATATATATCCACAAAAAATAAAAGAAAAAGAAAAATTACTATAGAAAAAATCATTATGTCTGGTGCAAGTCACTCCAGAAACAATCGAGACCAGACATAAAACTCCCAGAGTCTAACTCTTGCAACAGGATGTATTTCATCCTCACACAATGGGCCACTAAGATATGTGGGAAATAGGCTGGTCTCAGAGGATAAACATCTTTTACAAGAAGGTCTTTAATTAATAATGAGGAGACTTTTGCTTCTCCAAACAAAGCTACAATATTGGGTTCAATAGTAAGAACTAAGAAGTTGACATGTTAGCACAGGCTATCCCCTGAAAGGCTGAGCCTGTAGCACAGGATTATAAGGATATAATGATAGCATATTGTGTTCAGGTTTAATGTACATCATTAAGAATCCTAAGAGACAAGCATAGAGATAGGACAGGGCAACCAAGATGCTCACGTGTGGCTACACCTTCCCAGGTATGCTGGCTTTCTCAAAGGATTATTGCAAGTCTTTTCTTACCTAGCTGGAGGCATAGCTCCTACTGTTGCTGGATTTTTCATCAGTCAGGTAAGGCCGAACATTGTAAGGGATATTAATAAAAGGAACTGATGGTGGTGGTTAGTAGAAGCTAGTCTAAGGCTCAGTGAGAAAAAAAACTCCAAAGCTCATGAGTCTGGAACCCCCAATATACCTGCATTCCCAGCTTAATTTATGTAGAGAAATTCCATATTCCATGGGTGTGTGCGTGAGAGAACACTCAGTGTAGCGAGTTTACAGTTTGTGAATTTATACAAGATGAACATCTCATGTTAAAATCCAGAGTTGCCAGTAATATTTATGGCATTTCTCCTTCAGTATCATCTGATCACCCGTCATAGTTTACCTCAAACTGAGGGGGTCTCAGGATTTCTGGTAGGCTTTCAGTGCTAATATATCTTGAATGTTCTGGGCAAACAAGGATGGAGTAGTTTTTCTATCTAGGAAGCTAACAAGTCTTTGGAAATGGCTGTACAAATGGTTTAGTGAATGGAAGCAGCGTGAAAAGCTCCCTGCAGCTTACACCTGCCTTCCCAAGTGTTCGCTCTGCCACGCATGAGCCATTTGCCCAGAGCAGAAGCTCCGGGAGCCTGGTGCTGGGATGCTGCTTTCTAAGTCTGAAGCCTTCCATCCGGGAACAAACACCTTGACATAGTTACAATATACGAGGCAAGGCGGTGCATGTTTATAATCCCCGCACTTGTGAGGCCAGTTTGGTCACGTTGTTAATCTGTCTCACAAACAAATCCTTGAAAGAAGAGAAGGTTAAAAAAAAATAAATAATTAAACCCAATGACTTGATCATTGCCTAAGAATTATACAGATATAAATTTCAGATGGAAATGGATGTCTGTGACATTTATAAAAATCCTCATTTTTAACTTGCCCATGACTGTGTGTTAGTAACTCAGGGAAAAGGCAGGAGATTAAGAAAAGATTTTTGTTTTAATGAAATCAAATTCCCTCTTGCTTTTGAAGCTTCCATTCCTTCCTAGTCTCCGAAAGCACACTGCTAGGGATTGTTTAAAAGGTAATTCTCATAGAGGCTTTGTTTCTCTTGCCACTTGACTGACTGATCAGTACATTCATTCATTCAACAAACTATTAAATATTAGCATGTACTAAACCAATTGTTTTAGCAAACAAACATACAAAAGTCTCCCAGTCGTACCCCATGAAATCCATATTGAAAAAAGAAATTGACAGAAAACTAAAGTGAATTACAGACATATTATTCTGAAAAGAGAGAGTAGGAAACATGGCTGATTGTGTGTGTGTGTGTGTGTGTGTGTGTGTGTGTGTGGTCAAAGAGGAATCTTTGAAAAGGTGACATTAAACAAGTGCTAGAGTAAAAGTGAGAAAGTGACTCAAATGATGGGAAGTGCCTTTAGCAGAGGGAAGAGGGGGTATGTGGTCCTGGTGTGGGGCATGCAACATTCTATCCCAGAAGCAAGATGGGAGCCATGAAGGCTGAGCTGAGATAGAAGAAGGAACATCAAGGTGTAGAACCACAACTGTTCTGAGCCAGGGGCAAGAAGCAAGCCACCATTACTAACAGGTAGCTTCCTGTCTCCAGGATTCAGAGTTTGGCTGGAGAAATGTCTTCTTCCTTGCAGCTGCTATTGATGTAGTAGGCCTGCTCTTCTACCTCATCTTCAGCCGGGCAGAGGTACAGGACTGGGCTAAGGAACCGACATTCACCCATCTCTGAGCAACGTTAGTGATGAGTAAAAAAGACTTGCTTTTGTGCCCACTGGACAGCTAAAGCTCTCCTACTGGAAGAGGCTTCATTTCAGGATCATTTAAGAGACCCTGGCTGTGTGATACTAAAGGTATTTTTTTCCATGCCTGGAGATTTCACAAAGGAAAGAAAAGACTGGTTATTTAGAACTGTGTGCTCCTGAAATCACAGGTTCTACAAATCCTCTATACTTTCCCCTGTTGCCATGGGACTGGAGGAGAGTTTGCCCCGAAGTACAGCAGTGACGAGTTGGAACCACAGGAGAATGATACCACGAACTCTAAGCTGTCAGCAAAGAGAACCGACAGCCTGGAAAACAGGATGTTTGTGAGCCGGAAGTTCTGCAGCTGTAGCCAAGTGAGGAGGTTAAAGAATTACTGTGGCTCTTGGTGCGTGTAGGATGTCTAACTGAAAATAGTCAGGATGAAGAGCAATAAAAAAATTAATCCATCATGCAAAAAGCAATGAACTTTCTTCAACTAATACAAGAGGAGTAGTAGAATCTAGTCATTCCAGACAGCTTTCTGTATGTGGATCCTGGCTTTGGATCAAAACCACTTCTGCAATAAGAACACCAACCACCCAGGCACTCTCTGGAGTCCACTGTTCTATTCACATCTTTCTTCTTTCTGACCACTTTAGCCTGGGTCCCTCATCTGTATGTAGATTTGTGCAAATCCCTTATGTCTTAGTCTTAGGGAGTAGAATTGCCTTGTGTGTCTCTGATCTCCTCAGGTACTGCTTTGCAGCATCATGGATACCCTATGCCTGTTTCTCTGATGCTTACAATCGCAGCCATTGTTCACCAGGCCTCATTTGATGTAAAATGTCTCCTAAAAATGTATGTGAGACCCGTGCTTGCTTCACTTCATTTCCAATGTCTCTTTTCATTAAGAATCCACACAGGTGACACAGGAACAACAAAAGAGAAGAGAAATGCTCAAACACTAAATGAATATTAATGGATACATTAGTGTGTATGGAAACAGGTCAGACATCATAATCATGAACAGCTTGTAGTAGTTCATTATCACAGGGGGATATGTGACTTTACTAAAAGTATCACAAGGGAGTGCGTAGTGATAGCTGTGCAATATGTAATAAGGAGGGGCACATCTTACTAAAATAAGGAAGTGTCATGCTCTAATTTAAGGGTGGCCGCCATTACACAGCATCAATTGAGCTGGAATCTGAAGGTCACTTCATGTAGGAGCCTGGTGCTAGGGATGTTCTAGGAAGACCCTCTGGGAAAATCTGCAGCATATAGAAAGGTTTGGTGCAGGAGAGAAAAATCGGGTGAATAAGAACAGAGTGGGCTATGAGAGGTTCTAGAAGTATGGAGGTCAAGAACACACGTGGCGCTGTGGACCCAGTGAAGAAAGAGTGTTGGTCTTTACATTGAAATCAGTGGAGGTATTTTAATGGGAAGGGACATAATCAGGTTCTGATTTTCAGTGGTCACACTGCATAAGAAAGTTGGCTTGGGGGGTTCCAGTGCGATCCCAGGAGTGGTGGTCCATTGCATGGGTTGGGGGAGGTAGTAGGACATAACCTCACATTTCACTAGATTCTTATATAGCCCAGGACCATCTGCTTCTGGGTGGTCCTGACCACAATGGGCTGGATTCTCTTGCACCAGCTAAAAACACATTATAGGCTAATCTACTTTGATCAATGCTTTAATTGAGACTCCCTTTGCAGGTAGCTCTAAGCTGTGTCAAGCTGACAGGTAAAGCTAATAAAGTAAAGGGAAAAAGGAACCAATTTTGTAGAAACCCTGGTAATTTAGGTTGCAGTTTACCATGTCTGGATATCTCCTCTAAGCTCTGCACAAAATTGAGTACTCTCTTTACCAGCAGGGCTGCCTTTTCTCTGACCTTGTCTGGTGAGCCCAATTCCCCATACCCTCTCTGTGGGGATGGTCGTTTAGTCCTTGGAAGACCTAACAAGTTAAACTCTTCTTTCCTGGATAAGAACCCACCCAGCAAGTACCTGGGATCCCTGGAATGCCTCTCCATGCAAATGAGGCATTCCCAGTACTTTAAACTCTAACCAATGATTTCACAATTACCCTGAAAGCTTCTTTTCACTCTCCAAGTTTCATATTTAGTCCTTGTCCTCCCCTGAATAAAGTATATGCATACAAGTCCAATTTGAATAATGATATGTGCACAAGCTAAGATAGTTTAAGAAAGACAGAAGGCCTTCTCCCTGCCAGTACTCTCTCCCAGACAGACTAGGATCCTCCATTCCAGACTCCACCTCATCCTTCCAGCCTGGGGCGTAGGGGCAACAGAACACCATAAGGGAGAAAGCAGCACATCAGAACCACAGCTGGCCCCCAACATGCATACCACAAATTTTGCCCCAAATTTATATGCCTTGATTTCAGAGCCTACAAACTCTTCTTCTTATGGTATCAGGAACTTAGATGTGACACCACCACCCTCTTTGGCAACCCTGGAACTGACCCAAGGCTCATTAAGGCACAGAGTCAGCTATCCACGATCTTCATCAATCCATCCTTTTCCCTCCCATGGCTCTTGAATTTCCTTTTGTTTGTTTGTTTCTTTCTTTTTTTACATTTTTATTTCATGCATACAAGGGTTTTGCCTGCCTGCATGTCTAGGCACCATATGTTTGCAGTGCCCATAAGGGCCAGAAGATGGATGGTGGTTGTTAGTTGCCATGTTCATGGTGGGAATCAAACCCAGGTCCTCTGGAAGAACAGTTAGTCTTCTTAGCTGATGAGCTACCTTGCCAATCCCTGTCTTTTGTTTGTTAACCAATCATCTTTAGGTCCTGCATATAACAAGCTTGATTTCTCCCAGAGCCCATCAATGAGGAAACTGAATTTTTTTTTTGTATTTTCTTTTCAAATGGGCCATCCTGAAAGAATACAAATAATTTGAGATTCTTCAAATAGTTCTCATATTTACAACAAAGAGGAGTAAATGTTGAAAATTATTTTAAAAAAATGGAAAAAAAAAAACAAAACAAACCACAAACCAAAATACTTTTCCTGAAGTTGTAGAGTAAAATTTTGTCTTATGTTTGTTTATTAGATCATAGAGGAAGACATAAATAAATCCTCCTTTAAAGTCAGAAGTATAACTTGTTACATACAATACACAGTGCAAAAGAATCACTCAGACAGAAGTGGGTGCGACTGAGCGTTCAGGAGCCTCATGCTACCTGTCTCCAGGTGTTCACGACTCTCCCAGGACTGCAGTCCCATGAAGGATCCTCTTTCTTTCTATAAGGATGCTGACCTCAGGCTTCTCAGCTTCTCCTTTTTCTACTAACTTTTGTAGAAAAAGGAAACAAAACACAGAGAGATGTCACTGAAGAGTCCAACACTTCAGAGACATTAGTCTAGGCTAGAAGATTTTTCTCAAGTTGTCTTTCTTGTCCAGTGAAAGGTTATCAATGCCATTTTCACATGTCTTCCCTGTGAACATAAAGATAAATATGACTGCCAGGTGTTCACTTGTCACCTTCCTCTGCCCTGCTGTGCCCTGCCCTGCCCTGAGAAATGTATGTGTTAATATATGAGCATCTGCAGCATTTTGTAGGTCCATTCTCAGGGCACAAGGATATTCCATACTATGTGTTGAGGCTGCATCTTGAGAACAAAACAAGCAAATTAAAACCCCGCTATGTCCGTCAGAGTTGGCATGCCTGCAGTTCCATATTGCTGCTCTCAAAAGCAGCACATTGCATTTATAGTGATAATAGGTTCTCTCTCTGTGTGTTCCCAAATTTCAGTTCTCAATAAACGAATTTGTCATTAAGAAAATGAAAATAAAGCTTTTCTTGGTGATTCTCAACCAAACACACACTCCAACTTCTGTGTCCCTACACTGAAGCACCTATCTGAGAACCATCACTGCCACCTAGGCGTTGAGAGGTTGCTATTGACAGACTAGGATGAGCCTGGCCTTTGCCTGTTATCCATATCAGCAGCTCTGGATTCATGCATCCTCCCCAGAACCTGGGATGCAAAGTCAGACTGCACACACAGGGCCCCAACTGGAGCAACAACGAAGAAAGAGCACATTATTCTGTTCTGTTTTGTTTTTGTGGTTGAGTTCTTCTGTTTGGTTGACTTGATTTTGTTCTTGTTATTTTGAGACAGGGTTTTACTGTGTAACCCTAGCTAGCCTAGAACTCACTTCAGAGACAGTCTCACCTCAAACTCACAGAGATCATGCTGGCCTCTGCCAAACCAACAAAGACAAGCAGCAGATAAGAGATCTGTCTCTTGTCCTTTGAATTCAGTTTTATAACTAAAGGTTCTTAGCAGAGCAACTAGAGAAGAGGAAGGAAAAAAAAGTTATCCAGATTGAAAACTGGGGAAAAATTATTTATATTCATGGAGAGCAAAATTATTTAACCAGAAGTTTGACAGTATCCACCAAAACCTAAGCTTAATGAAACTGTAGGGCAGGAAATGTACACAGGTTAATTGTACTCCTATTGCATTTAATACAAACACTAAACTGAGAAAATAATTCCATTTAAAATGGAATTTAAAAATCAGGCACGATGCTGTACATTTGTAATGTCAGTGTCTAAGCGGCCAAGGCACAAGGATCTCATATTCCAGGCTAGTCTGCCTGGACTCCAGTGAGCTTGAGGCCTTCCCACACCACACTGGATCAAGTTCTTACACAGGAGTTCTTGGGTAACACACTCTGACCAAAGTAGATATAAAAGTGCATTAACATCAACAGCAGAACGGACTGACGAGCAGTGGCTTGTACATACCATTGGCTTATCAGCAATTGCATCTCCCCTCCAAACAAGCAGCCAAGAGCAGCAACAAAACCTCTTTGATTCCATACTTCTTTCCAAGAGGCTGTTTCTATTTCCTTACATCACATTCTCTCCCTTCCTTCCCTCTTCCCTTCTTTCTTTCCTTCCTTCCTTCCTTCCTTCCTTCCTTCCTTCCTTCCTTCCTTCCTCCCTCCCTCCCTCCCTCCCTCCCTTCCTTCCTTCCTTCGTTTTTCTACTGATAAAGCAAACAACAGAAAACTACAGAAACCTCTTTGATTCCATACTTCTTTCCAAGAGACTGTTTCTATTTCCTCACATCACATTCTCTCCCGAAAGGACCTGACTTTGATTCCTGATTTTGATTCAATGTAAAAGTGCACACTATTGGGACACAGGCTAGGAATTTAAACACTGTTTAAGCAAAGACAGGAAGATCAGTGGGCCTGATTGGCCAGCCAGTAGACTCTATTGTGCTGGAGGCCAATAAAAGATCTGGATTCAAAAGAGGTGGGCAGCATAAGAATGACGTGTGAGGTTGTCTTTGGCTTCTGTACACAACAGCCATCTGCGTGCACAGGAGCCCTGACACACGTGCACTCGCTTCCCCCATGCATAGAAAGATAAAAAGCAGGCTCACAGTCTTTTTGTCTCTCCTTTTGTGAGACACTGATAGATAATGGCAGTTACCACAATGGCCTCTTGATTCAATGGGGCTTAAAAACAGAACTATTTCACAACTGCCAATTCTAATCCACGAGTCATTTCTTCTCCTGGCTACTCACCATTCGTAGTTTAAATGAAAAGTGACGTGCCAGACTCTCTCACCTTAGGTGACCTCTTCTCTTCATCATTCCCTCGAAAGTTGTTTTAGCCTGGATCATTTTTAGGACAGCTCTTGCCTGTCCCAGTGGTGAATTTTAGATACCATATACTTTAAGTCCTAGAGAGCACTTTGCAGAGATATTATTTCCTTCACCTCAACACCTCACACTTCCTAACCCTTATCCTATGTTCCTGAAGGGTATTCCTCATCTCTCTTGCATCTTTCTTCACTGTTCATTTTTCAAGCTCAGTTTCCTAAATTTATATAGCAACTCTGATGTCTCCTCAGAATTCCAGAGCAGGCTACCGCTGGGCGGTGGTATCAGGATTACTGGTTCAGAATTAGCATGCTCCCCTCCCCCAGCCTGCGGCTCTGATTGCTCTCTGTCTCAGCAGCTCATCTTCAACTGCTCTAATCTGCCCCCCCCCCATCTTCAGTTTCAACGCTGTCCTTAATCTGACAATGTCTCACCTTCACAGTCGTGTGGTTTTTATTTCTTTAGCCCAGTCCTGAATTTCTCCTTTAGCAAATAGAAAATAGAAAACCAGGCATGTCACATTAATGCCTGCCATCAAGAAGAAAATTTTATGCCAAGCATATTCCGGATCCTGAGGGATTAAGATACAAAGTAAGTATGAGGGACGGATCTTGGTCTTCTGTCTTATAACACTTAAAATAAGCATTAAAGTAATTTGTAGAGTCAACACAGGCCACTCAAGCATTCAAACATGTATAAATAACCAAGAAATTCATCATTTCACTCTACACAAGTACTTTGGTCTTTCTATATATACAATTCTGTTTTTACAAGCCATTAATATACCTCTTTCTCTCCCCCTCCCCTTCTCTTTCTTTCTCTCTGTCATTGTTTTGTTTTTGAGACAGAGTTTCTCTGTGTATCTCTGGCTGTCCTGGAACTTGCTCTGTAAATCAGGCTGGAATCAAACTTAGATATTAGCTTGCCTGCCTCTGTCTCCCAAGCACTGATATTAAAGGCATGTGCCACCACTATCTGGCAATGTACCTGTTTCTTATAATTCATGTATCTTTTTTTCTCATGATATATTATTTTAAACTTTCCCTCTCTTTCAAGATATCTTACATAGACAACAGTATGTTGTACCAGATAAGCACATATAGACAGGTGTGTAGAGAGAAAGTGTGCTTTCAAATGCATTTGGCAGATTTAAATAATTTCTGTGCTCTATAACTATTATTTTTAAACAACCTATGTGCGATATTATTATTTTCCTGCAATGCCTCTCATATTATTTCATATTGACTATGGCAGTATTCTGATACAATTAGGGAAAAGCACTCTAGGTTTTCTTCTTCAAGGAATTTTTGGTGTTTGATGTGGTGGCACATTCCTGAGATATCAACATTGATGAGGCAGAGGAAGGCAGAAAGGTGCAAGTGAGAGCATAGGATAGGATACATAGTGTGTTCAAGGTCAGCCAGGCCAACCCGGTGAGATCCTGTCTCAAACAAAAACCAAACCCCAAAACAAACGAAAACCCCAAACTTCCCAATTATTCTTAGCCCTTTGTGAATACACACATGCCAATTCTATAAAAACATTATAATTACTCACAGAAAATAATTTAAAGTTTTGATTTGGACTATATTGAACCAGCAGATTTTATAACAAAATTAGAAGGCATTTTACAATTTCTAGTCTTTTAATATAAGAAAACAGTGTATCTTGCTATTTATTAAATTTTTAAATTTTTCTGTAGCATCTATCCCCTGGTTTTCTCCATAGATATGTAAATAATTAATCACTATATAATTCTTATTTTAGGGCTATAAATAATATACTAAACTTATTTTGTGTTATTTGTGCTGATATTTAGAAAATAATCCATACAGACCATTGATTTATGCTATTTACGTATTTATGCTGTATCAGAAACCAGGTTACCCCCACGTGGATGTGTTTTGCTTGGCTTCCTTGGGCTCACTGGGAGGTCTCAGCACTCCTGATATGCCTCAGATTTGGGTGGCTTTTTTTCTGCCACCCAAATGACCATAGGCAGAATTCAAGGATTGGCTACTATTTCTGGTCACCCTTTTCTTCAGATGCAGCCCTTAGAAAATCTCCAGTTAAAATGTTTGGTTTATTGGGGTCCCCATCCTTCATCTTCTGGAGAGCATTCCCAAATTCAAAAGTCCTTTTTCCAATAGGAAGAAAAAAAAAAGGGCAGCCATTTTGGCCAATTCCTTAAGTTTCTGCTTCTTGCAGACATGGCCTGCTATTACTTCTGTATCTTCAGCTTGCTCAAGTTTAAGGAAAACTCCCCTTCCAGTTTCCAGCTTAACAACTGTTTACATTAATAAAATTAATTGGAACCATTCACTCTTCCACTGTTAGAAGCAGAGGCCTTATAGGCTCCTTTTGTTTACATTATGTCTGATATTTCTATTTTTAATTTGTTATATTGTTGACCACAAGGGGTAGATAAGACAATTTGACACCTGTCATGCTTCTGACATCCTTTGTCTCTACTTTCACCTCTTTAAATGCCTGCATCACTTCTGATATCTTTGACGCTCTCATTCTGTGTGTGTGTGTGTGTGTGTGTGTGTGTGTGTGTGTGTGTGTTTGTTTCACACTTCTTCAAGTGGTTTGTGATTTTTTCCCCCAGTTTTGTGCCATGTGTCCTGAAACCCCATGGAGCATGAGTTCAGGATGTTTCTCTAGAAAAACTGAGTTTGCTCCAACTAGAAAGCTCAGGTCTTGTAGAACAATTCTCTGCATGAGACATTTAGAAGAAATAGGGTTTGATGGGGCTGGAAAGATGAGTTAGAGGGTAAGAGCACTAGAGGCTTTTCCAACGGACTGAGGTTCGCTATTTCTAACACCCACTTGGTGTCTCACAATGGGCTGTGACTCCAGTTCAAGAAGATATTACCTTCTGTTTCAGACTCTGTGGCCCTCAGGCATATATATCGTACGCAGGCACACCCATACACATAAGATTAAAAAAAATGTTTTAAAAAATTTGGGGAGGAACAGGATTTGAGTATGGATGTCAAACTCTTGTTGGCTCATTGTTTCATGTGCAAAGGGGACATTTTATTCATTTTTTCTCTTCTCTCACACTTACGCAAGGGCAGGATTTCTTCCTGGGCAGAGACAACTTTGCAAACTTCTGAAATTTTATTTCCTCACATTTGAGAAGTTAGCAGAAAAGTTTGCTCAGCTGACAATAATCAAGAATTGAATGGACTTGCAGGAAGAACGGGTGTGACTGGCTCTATGCTCAGCAAGAGATCTGACCCCCTTTTGCCTTGAATTTCCCTTCTCTAGTGAGGTCATGGCCCCTACCAAGGAATTTCTGTAGTTCTGCCGGTGTCTTCTGCCTCTCTGACATCATATATTTCGAGAAGCAGGATTTTGGAGGCTCCTCTATGAGCAATGTGGCCACGATGTGTGCTGACCACCTTACCCTGGCCCATACTGTGTGTGTGGGAACAACCAAAGGAATTCCCAGCACAACTTCTCCACTTGGGAGGTTTCCCTCAAACAAACCAGTTTATGAACTAGTGCAATTGATGGGGCTGGGGGCTGGGGTAGACGAGGAGCCTTTTAGAGTCTACACTGTAAATGGTACTTTTGTTCTCCATGTTGTAGAAAGGAATCTGCACGTGCATGCTATCAATAACTTAGAATGCACACAGTGCTGGCAGCTGGCTGCTCTGAGTTAACACTCCAGCCCAGGTAAAGGAGGAACACATGACTGACATAGGCAGCCACTATTCAGACTCAGCGTTTAAACAAGTGCCTGGTCTCAGGCTCCTAGAGAATAAGGGGAAAGTGCAAGGCACGATACCCAGAGAGGTCCAGCCATCACAAGGCTCAGCAATGTTGCTGATTACCTGACCAGCAGGGCAAGACTGACCTCCAGAATGATTGACTGCTTCCTGTAAAAGCAGCTAGTGGCAGTTTTCCCAAGGGTATTGACCCGCTGCCTTCTCATATGACTGAACCCCACTCTGTAAGTTAAGGGCTACTTGAAGATGCAGTTCCTGCCTCTGCTCACAGTTTCTGTGCTGGCAGGAAGCATGAGCTGTGGTATTGCGGATGCAGAATGAGGTGCAGTCATTTCTCACTACACATTTAAGCCAGCATGCCCATCCTGGCTCTGCCATTTTTGGATAATTATTTGTCCATTCATCCAAGGCAGCCAGTGGCCCTATGGTAACTCACCTGTCTGGGATCAATTTTTCTGAGTGTCTAAAATGTTCTCTTGTTTTTTTCAAGACGAGGCATGTATTTTAAGATTTATTATTTGTGTGTGTTGCAGACTGTGTGTGTGTGTGTGTGTGTGTGTGTGTGTATACATACATGCATGTGCCACAACATGAATATCGAGGTCAGAGGAAATGTTTGTAGAGTCCGTTCTCTCTTTCCACATTTATGTGGATTCTGGGGTTCAAACCAGGTTGTCCGATAAGCACTGTCCCCACTGAGCCATCTTACCAGCCACAAACATGTATTATAAGTAACTTTAAATTGGCAGAATATTTCAATTGTGTCTATCTTGAAGAGTTTAAGTAATTCTGTAACAATTGCAGATGGGAGCTTGCCTTGGTAGACATGACGGTGTCCCTCAACCTTTAGCTCTGGGTAGTCCTGATTTTAGTCTCTTTTCTGATAAAGCTTGTTGCTTCTACTACCCTTCACTCTGCCGAAATCCTGTTTCAACAGCTACACGTTCCCTGTTAAAACCAGAGACCCATTTCCTTTCAAATAACCAAAGAATTCCAAACACTAACAACTAACAGACAAAGAGAAAGAATAGCTTGTAGAGTCAGAGGACCATCTGATTCCACTGAACTTGTCGTCAAATGATACAGAAACTCATCTGCTGTTGGCATGTCCTCCCCTTTTGTGTGGTGTGTGTGTGTGTGTGTTTGTGTGTATGTGAGGGGGGGATAAGAGAGAGAGAGAGAAAGAGGGAGAGGGAGAGAGAGGGGGAGGGAGAGAAGGAAGGAGAGAGGGAGGGAGAAAGAGATTTTCTTCACACAATCAATAGTGAAAAAATTAAATACGCATATCTGCATGCTACTTACCTGATTAAGAATCAACCCAGCAAGAGTTGAAGAAATCAGGCCCCCAAACATTCCAATTAAAGCTGTGACTGCCTTAAGAAATCCATAATATCTGTACAGAAAGGAAAGAAAACACAAATGAAAAGTGGTCCAAATGCTTCAGGCAAAGCCACCCAATCCAGTGAGGCTGGGGGAGGGTTGGTGGATACCCATTCCCATTGCTTGCATTCATTAACATAGTAGCACCATTCTCATTGTTCTACAGCATCAGAAAGGTAGACCTTAGTACTAAAGAATCTATGATATTACAGAATTGGGAGCATGCTTAGAGTAAAACTCAGCAGTGTTTGTGACTTCTAAGTACAGTCGAAGACATTCAGAAAGTGAGATGGAACTGGGTGAAGACTGATTGACTGAAGGACTGTGTTCACTTGGTCTCATCAAACAGACCCTGAGCCACCAACCCTGAGGAGAGCTGCCAGTCCCTGGATGGGGAAATGAGAAGGCTCATTGAATGTTTATTAGCAGCTATGATTGGCCAATCCTGGATGTTCATAGCAACCTTAGAGGGAAATGAACAAGTAAACAAGGAAGCCACAGTTCGTCACAGACCAAGGAGAGGGCAAGTCCACCAGCCATGGAGGGTGTGTTGGTACTTAGTCAAGAGGAGTTTGGGAGCTTTGGCTCTTTAGCCCAGCGTTAGAGGTTCTATTTTAGAAGGATTTTCCTCTCATGAGCAGGAGAGTCTTCAGACTTTTATTTCCTTTGGTCTACACTGTATCTGCTTTGCCTTTACATGTTCCATGTGGGGAGGAGTATAGAGCCTTTCTCTTAACTTATCAGCCTCTGCTCAGGAACACTGTAAGGTAGCAGATTGGAATTTTGAGCTGAGTCATGAGAAGGGTGGACAGTGTACCCTATTAGGATAGTACCCCAGTTACTGTCCTATTGCAAAGAATACTTAAGCTCCTGAGCAGCCACAAAGATTGGTGGTGGCAGGAACCATTAGCTGGGCTCAGTTTCTGCAGTCCACCTGTTTGCCATAGCAACAAAACCCTTGAATGGGATTGGAGCCAGTTATGATTTTTCTGAGCTCTTGTTACATCTATCTTTATGAGCTCATAAAAATACTAGTTTACACACACATACATACATGTACACACACATGTATACACACACACACACACAGAAAGAGAGAGAGAGAGAGAGAGGGAGAGAGAGAGAGAGAGAGAGAGAGAGAGAGAGAGAGAGAGAGAGAGATTTTCTATCACCATCAAGGTTATACTTTTTCTTTTAATCTTAAGATAAA
The DNA here is from genome assembly GCF_000001635.26 of Mus musculus. Taxonomy (NCBI): domain Eukaryota; kingdom Metazoa; phylum Chordata; class Mammalia; order Rodentia; family Muridae; genus Mus; species Mus musculus. The sequence goes on along the minus strand of NC_000079.6, from coordinate 23,886,775 downwards.
TGGAAACACTTGTATGGGCCCCTAAAAGGATTTAAGATCCTCTTGAGTCATGTCTTTGGGAAACTGATGTGAACCTGTTGTTCAGGTACATCTATATTCCCAGCATCTGGTGCAGCTGATGCAGCTGATGCAGGTGCAGAATTAAATGCGAGTTGGCTTTTGGAGATGAATAGAGTCGGTGAGAACTTCTTCTTCTTCAAGCTGTTGCTTGCTTTGGACTTTCTTCTTTTCCTTTCAATGGCAGACCTATGCCACTGCAGCCAGAGAATATGTTCTGGGTGAGTAGAGTTGTGCGGAGTTAAATGCAGCTTGCTTTATGACTCTTCAATCAAGTCTTACAGGCCACTCATAATTACATAGACTCACTCCTTATTAACTGACTTACTATGTCGGTTAGGAGAGATATGTTCATTTTTTCTTCTAATCATCAATATAATTTCCAACTTGTTGTCTACCTCTTATTGTGGATAATTTGTTGAGACCCCCAAAAGTCCCTTACTTGTAACTGTGTCTAATTATTTAACTGTAGCTCAGTTGAACATCTTAATTCTTTGAACTCCCCCAGTTCGTGATGAATATAAATAAAAATGTATGGGCTGGCAAGATGGCTCAGTGGGTAAGCACAGTTGCTGTGCAAGTCTGGCAGCCTGAGTTCAAGCCGTAAGGTGGGAGGAGAAAACTGACTTCACAAAGTTTGTCTCTGACCACCACATACACACATACACTCACATCAATAATAAATAAATGCAAATTATGAGTTTGAACAAAAGTAGAAGTCTGATACACTTATCTGACAATTCTGAAGTACACTTTAAAATTTCTAGTGATGCTTCTTGGACTAAACTTTATTTTATCTGGTATTATGATAGTATTGTCAGACTTCTTATTCTTCCATTGATTTTTGAATCTGTTAATTTAATCTATTTCTCTTCTTGGCAGCAAAGCCATATTTCCTTGTAGATTTAATTTAACCAGTGTAGAAATAAGGAAGTTGGGCACATGACTTACCCCCATTGTCCCAACAACTTCCTCTGAAATGCCTCATGCACCCACAAGATGGAGCACCTCCCTGACATAGACTGGGCAGATGTGAGCTTTATCCTGCATCTCACAGTCTCCTACCAACAGTGGGGTTGGGGGGGGGGGGTGGGGATACGGAAAGCATGAGGACCTTTAAATCGCTTGAATGTAAGATAGACTTTTGTGCAATGCTCAGCTCTAATTTCCTTATTCTTCAGCTGGAACAGTCCATGATTTAAAGTATTTTGTAAGCAAATAAAACAAAAACAAAAACAAAAAAACAAAACAAAATAAAACATTGCAGTGTTTGGGTTTTTGTTTTTGTTTTTGTTTGTTTTAGCTATTTGGTTTTTAGGTTTTTTAAATGATTTAATACTTGAGTGTAAAATGATTAAATAAAATCTGAACAAAATTAAGATATCTGAACTATGGTGCAGTCCACTGTGGGAGAATTCAAGGCATGTAATCCCCTTACTGATTAAAATAGCCAAAATAATTGAAATTGCTGCTGCAGCTGCCGTAGAAGATGGCATTGTTGCTGCAGCTGCCGTAGGAGATGGCATTGCTGCCTTACAGCATCACAGATCATCTTAAGAATCTGCTTGTAACATCTGCTCTTATCACCCCAAAGGCTTGGCTGCTACCATGTTCCCAGGCCTTCCCTGTCTCACTCAATCTTCTCTTAATGTTTTCATGAAACCACATTTGCATGACTCTTCTTCCTCTCAGAATTTTCTTTGCTGTAACAGGAATTTAAAGTCCATTGGAATGATGCAGTTTAGGGCAAGTTAGATGTGGTCACCTTACATGCTGCTGGGCGCTGCCAGACAGCACCACTGAGGCCAGGGCTGACTATAGCAAGTCTCTGCAGAAAAAAACAAAAACAACAACAAAAAAAAAAAACCCAGCTGTGGAACCTCCCTACCTTCATCGCTTGTTTTCCACCCATAGCATGTGGATAAGATTATTATATTTATACCAGGGCGTGATAAACACCAAAGATATAACTAACATGATAATTATGATTTTACACATATACTTTTTGTGAATATAGCCTTAATTTTTAAGTGGACATATTTCAATCGATATTGACATTCTACACTTGATCTTAGCCAACACATTGATGTTGCACATTCTTTGTCGAATAATTTTTGTGCCCTTATATGGTTCTATACAATTAGAATACTTGGTGGCATTTTTAAGGGTAATTTTTTTAAAAAGATTTATTTATTTATTTTATATATATGAATACACTGTAGTTGTTTTCAGACACACCAGAAGAGGGCATCAGATCTCATTACAGATGGTTGTGAGCCACCATGTGGTTGCTGGGAATTGAACTCAGGAGCTCTGGAAAGCAGTCAGTGCTCTTAACCACTGAGCTATCTCTCCAGCCCCAAGAGTAGTTCTTGAAACTAAATAAATGAATAAACTGGATACATTTTTCACACTTTATGTGAACCTGGTGAACCAGTTTCTTTTCAAATTTGTGATAAGTGGGGTTTTATTTTGTTTTATCCCACTGGAGGCTACTGCTTTGGATAATACTGTTAATATTTTGTCTGTGTTCTCCATGGACTGTTAGCCCCATGATTCCATGTGTTATATGTAAGCTGCTGTGAATTATAGAGCTGTTTCTGATAGTCACAGAAAACTCTCAAAGGACCTTGCTAATACACAGCAGTTTTCACACTAAGTAAGTATGAACTAAAAGCTCAGGTAGGATCTTGCTGTGGTTCCCATGCATGTGTGAGAGGCTTGGTTGCTAGGGGCTTGGTTGCCAGGGACTTGGTTGTGAAGGGCTTGGTTGTTAGGTTGGTACCACCAAAGGTGGTGAAAGTATATGACCTAAGGGACAGTCTTTAGGTCATTGGGGAATATTTCCCTCAAAGGAGATGCAGCCCTTCTATGTCCTAATGGAAGATTAGAAGTTTTGTTGAACATACACTCCCCCCCCCGACACCCCCACAGAGGCAAAGCACTGGAGCTCACCCATAAAGGACTAAAGTCCCCGAACTGTGACTAAAAATTAACCCTTTCTCATTATAAATCGATTTACTTCAAGTACTTGGTATAGTGGCAGAGAGCTGACTAACACAAATTCCACACAAGCAGCTACAACTTAAAAGTTAAGTAGTTGATCATAAATCTCCTTGGTAGTAAATTAAGTAAGTATAGGTCGTTATGAGATTAGCATCTGAACATGCATTTAATAGCAGAAATGACGACGTAGACAATCCCAATGGCATTCGTTATGTGCCAAAGCACTACTATGTACATTTTACCTACACTAACTTATTCTATATATAACCCAGGTGGTCTTAATCGTGAAATCCCTCTGCTGCTGCTTCCTGAGTGCTGGGATTATAAATATGTGCCAAACACATGGCCCCTCAGTGCTCTCAACAACTCACGAGGTAAGGAGTCATTTTTTTTTATCCCTGTTTATAGATGAGGATACCAACACAGAGGTTTGCTTGAGGTAAATAGCCATGTAGACCAATAATCCAATAATTTGACTCTGAATTAGGTACCTACTGTCTCTGGGCTACTCTGTATAGATCTGTAACAGGTGCACAGTCTATGTGTATAATTATCATTATTTATATTTGACTTACACAGATATTTCCTCAGAGCTGTTACTCTTCTTCCTGTGAACTTCATAATATTTGAAATACTGACATGCCCCTGAGATCAGGATTTGAGAATGAAACATATTATTTTTCCTTTTCTGTTTTCGGCATTTTGAGATAGGGCCTTATATAGGCTAGGCTAGCCTGAAATTTGCTCAATAGCTGAGATTGACTTTGGCTAATATCCTCCCTGTTGGGTCCTGGGAACCTCTTGGGTCCCTGGCATCTGGGACTTTCTAGTGGCTACCCCCAGTCCCTTCCCCCACTGCTATACACCTACTTTCAAATTCCTAACCCTCTGTACTTCTCCCCCGTCTCCTCCCATATTTGAACTGCCCCCCTTTCCTGCCCCCTCCTCTCTTCCTCCCATATCCCTTTCTCCCTCTACTTCCGAGAGATTGATTATTTTCTTCCGGCTTCTGAGTAGGACTGTAGCTTTGGATTCTGCTTCTCCTGTCCTCACCTCCAGAACTGGAATTAGGCATGTATCACACTACCAGAAAGAAAGCTATTCAAAATCATTACTTAATAACAAATTAAGAAAAAATTATAATAATCCCCTTTTAGAAGAACTAGGAAAGAAGTAGTTAGGAATAAATTTAACCAAGGAGTTGAATGAGCTGCAATCTAAATCTATGGGACATTGATGGATCGAAACACATGCAGAGGAGAAACACACCCCATGTTCTTGGGTCAGAAGAATTAAAATTAATAAAATGTCTGTTTCTCGAAATGATCTAAACTCTATTCATGCCCTGTGAAAATGCAAACAACACTTTTCACAAAGTTAAAAAGCAATTGTTAAAATAGATATGGCCTCACAAAGGTGGGCAAAGCCACCCCAAGGACAAAGTACAAAGCAGGAGGGCTGCACTACCTATCTCCAAAATACACCTCGAAGGCATGGCAGTGAAAGGGAGCTGGTCCTGACATCAAAGCAGACACATTGACCAAGGATGCAAAGTAGAGTCAAGAAATAATGGCAGGATTAGTTTTTAATAAAATTGCCAAGAACACAAAGTAGAAAAAGAACAATAAATAGTATTGGAACCTATTAGAACCAATGTATATCTATTTACAGAAGAAAACAGAATTGTGCCCTTCTTTTTGATATAATATACAGTGCATTGACTCAAAAATAATTGAAGACTCGAAACTATAAAACTACGAGACAGAAGCACTACAGGAGCTGGCCATGGTGGTGCATGCCTTTAATGGGAGCACTTGGGTGACAGAGGCAGGCAGGTCTCTGAGTTCCAGGATAGCCAGAGCAACACAGAGAAACTATGTCTCTACAAATAAAACATAAAAGTTTTTAAAAGATGAGGAAATTTAAAAAAAGAAGAAGAAAGAAAGAGAACAAACACTGTAGGAAAACTCCAAGACTTTCGTCTGGTCAATGCTTTTTTTTTTATTTTAAAAAACTCAAACAAACAAACAAAAAAAGCAAGGGAAAAAGAAGGGAATTACTTCAAACTACAGAATTCTACAAAGTTAAGGAAACAGCAGAATGAAGAGACAGCCAATGCAATGGGGAAATGTAGACCATACACTTGAAAGGAAATCATTATTTGAAATACATCAGAAACAACTCAGTATCAACCTAATTAAACTTGATCAAAGAACACAAACAGATACTTCTGGAAAATACCTAAAAATGTCCAACACACACACACACACACACACACACACACACACACACACACAGAGAGAGAGAGAGAGAGAGAGAGAGAGAGATGTTTAACATGTTCAAAACATAGTGAGATTCTACCTTATACCTACTCTTAGATGGCTGTTACAGAAAAGATGAGAGAGAAGTGATCATGACAGGTTGAAACTTGAATTAGTGCAGCTACTAGAGACAACCACATGTCCACCCTAAATGGATAAAGACTATGTAGAATGCTGTTTTCTTCAAACCAAGGAAACCCTGTCATTTTTTAACAATATGGATAAGCCTGGAGATATAATGTGGGCTGAAATAAGCAGGTCACAGACAAGTAACACACAATGTCATGTACATGTGAAATATAAAAGAATTGAATTCATCAAGTAGAGAGTAGAATGGGTGTTATCAGAGTCTGAGGGTGAAGGGAGATGTTTAGGAAAGATACAAAATTTCAATTAGAAGGAATAAGTTCAACAGATCTGTTATACAACACAGTGACTGTAGTTATTAGCAGCAGTGCATTGTATGCTTGAAAACTGCTACTATGGTAGATTTTAAGCATTCTCACCTCAAAAAAAAAAAAAAGGAACCATATGAGTAATATATATGTTACTTAGTTCCATTTAACCATTCTATAATGCATCACTTCAAAACCATGCTGTACGCAATAAATCCATGTAGTTTTATTTATCGACGCATAAATAAATAAATTTTAAGAGAGCCCTACCTGGGAGCAATATCCAAGGCATTGATAAGTTGTCCGCAGTAGGAAAAGCTAAGTGTTGAGTTGGCAAGTGTCAGGAAAATGACGGTGCTGTAGAAGTTGTAGCTCAGGTAGAGCAAGCACATGATGAAGATCACGGGACAGAAACTCCCTGCAGAGAGACCCAGAGCATACAGGTAGGTGCTTCCTCATAGGGGGACTGAAAGATTCCCCAAGCCTTCGTCTGTCCTGGCTGTTCCTTACCTAGTGTGGTGAAGAGTTTCCGGACGGTAACTATGCTGAAAATCTTCCTGGTCAGGAAGAAGTCTGACATCTGACCTGCTAGGATACCACAGATGTAGGCAAGCAGATAGGGGAGGCTGGACAGCAGTCCATTCTGGGGAGGAAACATCACTCTAAGTGCACATGATGGAGAAGCAGTCCTGGACCGTCACTGTTTCCACTGAAATCCAGTAACTAATGTATGTGTACTCTGGGCTCAAGGGTGTGACTCTGTGATAGAGCTCTTGGTCATGCACAAGGCACTGGGATCGGTCCCTAGTCCCATCTAATGAATGAATGAATGAATGAATGAATGAAGCATGTAAATTGATATAGGAAACCTTCCAGGTATATACCGCAGGACTGTGTCTGGCACCACGAATTCCAACGGTTAGTAAGAATTGTCATTATCTTCTACAGATTTTTTTTTTTAGTATCATGAAACCTAGAAAGCTGCAAGAGAAGACCACTGAGAAAAGTAAGTGTCAGCCCTGAGGAGAATGATAGAGATGATATAGATAATTAGATAATTGACAACAGTTAGAGAAAGACTGCTCTAACTGGTCATGGTAAGCTCTAGGTAAGTTCCTTGGTTTCGTTAAGAGGAAGTTGAATCAGTGAGAACCCGTGTGAGCACAGCACTATGCTGGCCGTTAGCTTGAGGAAGTACGTGAGAGAAAGATCCACAGCTGGGAGCCCGGACTCCATTTTAATCTTTTTTGAAAACTTCAATATCAAATGATGGAAAGTTTCTAGTGTAATTGATTCTCAATGGGAGTGCTTTCAGAGTAAGACCCAAAGCCCAGGAACTGTGGCTATTATACCACTATTATACCCCTAAAGGAAAGTATTCTCAAACTTTCTTTTTTCCTCTTCCTCCTCCTCCTCCTCTCCCTCCTCCTCCTCCCTCTTCCTCCTCCTCTCCCTCCTCCTCCTCCTTTTCCTCCTCTTCCTCCTCCTCTCCCTCCTCCTCCTCCTTTTCCTCCTCTTCCTCCTCCTCTTCCTCCTCCTCCTCCTCCTCCTCCTCCTCCTCCTCCCCCTCCCCCTCCTCCTCCTCCTCTTTCTCTGAGATAAGAGTCTCATACTGTGGTCCAGTTTAGCCTCAAAGTTAGAGCAATCTGCCTACTTCAGGGTCCTATGTGCTGAGATAGCCAGCAGGCATTCACCACAATACTAACTCTCGTCTTAAGTAACATGCCAAGACATATATTGAGGGGTGCTGCAGGACTGTGTGAATGTAGATACACGTGTATTGATGGGAGTTCCACGATTTATACCAACACTTTTTGTGTGGGCAGAGTTCACATGTAGAAAACTGTGCATCTCCAGGTAAAGAGCACTAGCCAGTGTAGGAAGTAAGCAAAGACTGGGTGATGGTCACAGGACACAGAGAGATAAAGAGGAGTATTTTACAAAGTTAAAAACGAGAACAAGCCGGGCGTGGTGGTGCACGCCTTTAATCCCAGCACTCTGGAGGCAGAGGCAGGCGGATTTCTGAGTTCGGGGCCAGCCTGGTCTACAGAGCGAGTTCCAGGCCAGGGCTACACAGAGAAACCCTGTCTTGAAAAACCAAAAAAAAAAAAAAAAAGAGAGAGAGAGAGAGAGAGAACAAATGGTACACATACCTCTCTAACATTAACATGAAGCACAGTGCTGATAAATGTCGGCGTGTATGTAACCAGGAGACTGTTCGACCATATGAAAGCAAAGCTATTGAGGATAATGGCCCAGAGTGGAAGAGATTTAAGCATAGCTTTGATTGGCAGGGATTGTCTGCCTGAGCTGGCCTGGAAAATAAATCAAGAATCATTCCGAGTGAGGATCAGCTGGAATGTGTTTTGTTTGGAGCAGAATCTAGAAGCTGCCCAAAAGGAGCTCAGCGTTTTACCTGTTGCATGAGGGAGGATATGATGTAGTCCTTCTCACTGCTGCTCATATACGGGTGGTCCTTGGGGTCATCAAAGAATAGAAAGAACCAGGAAAGACTCAGAACACACCCAACAATACCTATTAAAGAGACACACGTTAAAAGGAAGTCCTACCTAGAGTTCTGGATCGAGCAAGCACATTTCAGAGCGTAAGTCTGAGGTTCCAGGTGGTCTCTTTCTTCTCTAAAACCCCGTGAGGCCCACACTTTGACAGTTTTCTTTGTAATCACAGTTGACCCTTGCTGTAGGATGAATTTTACTGAAATGCTGAAGTGCTGATGAGCCCGATGGTCTGTCCTAATCCAACTAGTCCCCCTGCCCCTCACTCACCTAGGGGTCCCTAATGTTGGACCTTTATATTCCCAGATTTATAATGGCTCTTTATTTCAGAAGCATTCCAAACTGAGCATTCACAGAGCTAGACAGCTCCAGGTCCTAATCGCCATTACTATTGGGGATAAGTGTGGTGATGAAGAGCAGTGGGCTTATAAGGGTGGATGCATTACCCCATTATGACTCTGCCTTTAGCACGGTATGGGGATTTTCTGTGGCCCTCGGACTCTGTTCCCCTTCCCACTGTCTTAGCCATAGATGGCTTGAAGAAATATCAACAGCCCTTTAACCCCTGTGCTTTCCTGTAGTTTGGTAAATAGAAAGCCTGGGGAGGGAGGAGAGGGAGAGAGTTTGTGAGAGTACGGTATCTTTTCAAACCTGAAACATCTCCCGACTAGAGTTACCTCCTTATGTGTGTTCTTTGTGAGTAAGCAGGCATTCTTCAGGTGTCCAGTCTACGGGACTTTTTGATGGGTTCTGATAACTCTGGCTCACTTATTCACTTAGGATTAGGAGTAGCAGTAGCTTTTGTAACCTAAGTTTACATTGTGACATTGCCTCTATAATTCCATAGCCTGTCTTTCAAAGTAATTGCTTGGAAAATGTAGTGGTTTGTATAAGAGTGGCCCTCATAGGTTCATGTGTTTGAATGCTTGCTCCTCAGTTGATGGGGAAGGATAAGGAGGTGTGGCCTTGTAGAAGGAAGTATGGCCTTGTTGGAAGAAGTATATCACTGGAGTCGGCTTCGTGGTTTCAAAAGTCCATCCATCTCTCTCTCTCTCTCTCTCTCTCTCTCTCTCATGTTTGGTACTCTCAAAATGTAAGCTCTCAGATACTGTTCAGTGCCATGCTTCTCTGCCTGCTGCCCTGCTCCCCACCATTACAGTCACAAACTTACTCTCTCAAACTGTAAGCAAGCCCTCAAATTAAATACTTAGTTTTATGAGTTACTTTGGGCATAGTGCTTTGGTCACTAGAAAAGTTACTAAGCCAGTAAATAAATCCAAAGTTTGACAAAAATTGTGACCTTTGGCAATATGGCTTGAGTGTGAAATGTCCCAAGGGGCTCTTACGTTGGAACACATGGTTCCCAGCTGGTAGCATATGTGTGAAAGGTTGTGGAATCTGGGAAGTGGATGGAGTCTTCTAGGGGGGAGTTAGTCAAAAGGGGCAAGCACTGCAGCTTGAAATCCAAAGGTGACATTGTAATTCACTTGGCAACGTGTGTTCATATTCTGTTTACTGACTTATACAGTGTATGGCCTGGCATTGCAGGTGCAGATTGTACATAACACACTCATCCTTTGACCTTTCAGAAATCAGTATAGGTGATGTTATGATAGTCTGGTCCCTCAGAGAGGTTTACAAATAAGATGTACCATACTGTAGCATGTAGCTATATAAACTGGGTATGAGATTATAATCAGTCCTCTTCAATGTTGGCTTCTCTTTCCCTCCGTCAAGACTGTGAAGTTTTTAGAATCAGGGTTTCATATAAATTGTTACGTTATACTAAATTTGGAATTTTGTGTATTCTTACATTTTGATGAGTTGCTGAGGTTTAAAAAAAAAAAGACTTACCAAAGATGTAGAAGACCATGGGCCAGCCCAGAAGATCACAGATGAAGCCACTCACAAGCAGGACAATAAATGGTCCCATTACAAACCCTAATAGAAAAGCACAGATGACACCCTTGTTAAATTAACAAAGACATCTGAAAGTTGAGCTAATAAGTATCTGTACTGTATGTTACGAACAATCTACAATGAAAGAAGTTTGTTTCACAATACTCAGGAGGACTGGAGAAAGCGTTGGCTTTTCTCTCTCTTTTGTTGTTGTTTGAATTAAGGACACCTCTTTTTCATTCTGAACAAATTCTTTGTCCATGAGTGTGTGTGTGTGTGTGCGCGCGCGCATGGTATGGGGGGAACCTGTGCATTTATTTGGAGGCTAGAGGTTGATGTCTATTTTTTTTTCTCTTAGCCTCTACATTGAGATAAGTTCTTCCACCAAACTTAGAACTCCCTGTTTCAGTGTTGCTGGCTGGCCAGTGAGCCCTGGCCCATGTCTGTCTTCAACTGTGCTGGAGTTATAAATGTGTGCTGATGTGTCTGGTATTTGACGTGGGTCTAGGGTCCTCATGCTTATGTGACAAACCCTTTTCTACTGAGCCATTAATCTATCCCTAGTTAAAGCAAGAATGTCGCAGGGGATACTTCTGAAGTGCCCAGCAATTCAAAGCACATGTTTTTAAAGGCTCTCAGAAAGACCATGCCACGAGATGAATACAGGGTCTGGCCGTTCTTAAGTACCTACCTGATAGAGTCATAGAGGTAAGTCTGCCTCGTTCTAAGGGAGGTGCCCATTTGACCCATATTTCATGCTGGCCTGTTGACACTGTTCCCTGAAATGAAATGATGAGGACTTTCATACTCTAATACTCTGAATTCAAACTCTGTGTCTGTTTTAACCATGCCCTAATACCTGGGCTATTCCCTGGAGTACTCGACACACAATGACTAAAGCAGCTCCGACTTGTGCAGCAGGTGGGAGGAGCAAGGACATCAAAGAGCTGAGGAACAGTGAAGACCCAATTATTCTCTTCATTGGGTATATTCCAGATAGGTACCCGACAGGAGCCTGAACCACGACCATACCAAAGAAGACAGAACTGAGAATAAGCCCTTGGATATCAGGACTCCAGGAATACACAGGGTTCTAAAAGAAAAACATGGAGACAAGTCTAAGAACTCTGCATTGGAGACACACTCTGGTGTTTATGGGGCCCAAGAGTGTGATGGTCCTACTCAGTCTGGGTAAAGGAGTTCCCACTTCTTTCTAAAGGTTTCCCCCCCCCCCACAAAACAACTTTATCATCTTATAATGTCATTTGCATATATTTACATATTATTCATGTTTTCAATTATAGGTTAAGTATCTCTTATCTGAAATAATTGGGACCAGAAAGGTTTCAAATCCTTTCGGATTTTGGAGATATTACCAAATACATAATAATATATTTTGCTGTGACCAGCCTTAGGCACAGAGCTTGTTTTTATTTATATGTGCTGTGTTGTTTGTTTTTCTCTTCAATATCACAAAATACCTAAGAAAAGCAACTTAAGAAAGGAAGGTTTTCTTCTGGGTCATAATTCCACAATGTAGGTCATCCCAGCAAGTCAGCTCGGGGGGGTGGGGAGAGGCGAGACTACTGGTTTCGTTGCATCCATAGTTAGGAAAAACAAAGAAATGAATGGGCATACTCAGCCTGTTTTCTTTTTGTTCATTCTGAGACTCCAGTCTAGTGAGTGCTGTCGTCCACATTTAAACTTAAGCTTCATTTTCTAATTATTCCTATTATCTTGCCAATAATAACTGACCTCTGTAGAACCTAGCTCACGAGTTTAAGTTTTAAACTTGCACTTTACACTTTCACTATACCTTTACATTGTCCAACATCTCCACTACAGATTCGTTAGATAAATGGGGTGACCCTGTGTTGTTCACCATGGCTACCATGGTGAGGTTCAGGCACACTCTCTGGGCCATGATGGCAATGTTACAGAAGTGCAGAAGGATAGCCAGTCCATACCGGAAGGAACAGAACCCTGGAACTGAGAAGTTGAAAAAGAAAATCTCAATTAGCAACACAGTTGAAGTAAAAATTCAGGTATTTGCAACCCTAGATATACTAGATAGTAAGTTAAAATTTTGTTGCAGAACATCCTTCTAGAAATTATCATTTAATGGGAAAATGCGATATTGATTTAATAATTTATTACTTTAAGAAATTGTTCCAATTAGAATGTCCCAGAAAGTTAATTCAGTTCCAAATGTTTGGGTGTGGGTCTATTTTGAATGGATCCTTGATGAATACCTTGGGTTCCCTTTGGAAGTAAGTCCCTTTCTCTCAAAGAAAATACTTTCATCTTCAAACTGATATAACTACTCTGGTTGACAGTTGCACACTGAGAAATTTTTTTCCTCAAGATAGTAAACTTACTGAGAAATTGTCAAGCTATAATAAAGAACATGGCATTGGTATAAAACTAAACACATTCATCAGTGGGAAAAAGCAGAGAGTTCAGAAATACATGTGCATCTACAATTAAATAGTGCATGCATGTGTGTGTGTTGCATGTTTGCATACCTGTTCATGTTGGGGGAAGATGGTTGCACATGTGTGGAGTCCAGAAGTCAATGTTGAGTGCCTCTATTGTTCTGCATTTTATCCACCTTAGTTTTTGAGAAAGTGCCTCTCTTGGAACCTGGAACTCTCTGGTTAGACTAGACTGTCTGGCCAACAAGCCCCAGGAATCTTCCTGGATCTATCTCTCCAGTACCAGGATCAAAGGACATATCATCACACCTAGCTTTTCATATGGATGGGTGCTGGGAGTCTCAACACAGGCGATGGCTCTAGTGCTGCAAATGATTTCTTGACTGATCCATCTCCCCAGCTTCTAAACATTTTTGGGTAAATGAACAATATAATTCAATGAAGGGAAAGAATATCTGCTTTGAATAATTCTCCCAAGAAAAATTAACATATGCTCACAAAAAGACTTGTAGAAAAATGTTTGCATCAGTTTTATTTAAAATAGCAGAATGTTTAGAAAGAATAAACATACGGTGTTGTGGTAACATAAAGCATATTGCTCAGAATAAAAAAAGAAGGAGGCACTCACTAAAAGTCCCAGCTGCCTGGATTCATCTCAGCCAAACATGCTAGGCTAAAACCTAGTCATGAAAGGCTGTCTTCTATATAAATCGATTGTTATGAAATTTGTTAGTCAAAAATAATCTTCATGGCTCCTCCTATCTTCAAGACCAGCAGGGTTAATCTTTACCATGCCACGCCTGCCTCACGTCTGTCTAACTGCTCCATCTGTGACCTCTAAACACAGACGTAAAGGCTCATGTGATTCAATCACATTCACCTTGTTAATTTCCCCATTTAACTGGGAAACCCTTTGCATGTACCAGGGTTGGGATCTTAGGGGCAGTATGAGAATTCTGCTACCATGGTCCGCCCATTTGTGCCCATCACACATGCAAGGCACAGTCAACTCATCCTGAGCATCCCAAACCCCTTATTATTATAACATTATCTTAAACCTCATCAAAAGCTCCTCACTTCAATTTTCACAATCTCACTATCTAAATCACCATCTAAACCCTATAGGAGCAATCCGGTTGGAACACAGTATCTATTTGTGGACTTGCCAAAGGAAGAAAATGTAAGACCCTACGACTGCCACTATTAAATAATGGGACAGGCATGGGACAAAACTACAAAGATTAAAATTCTAATAGAGAAAAAGTGACATGAACCCACAATGGTTTGGAGTTCAGCTGAACAAATATTGGGTTTTAAACTATGAATTTTAAATACAAATATTTAAACACTGATAGTTGCATCATAGTTATGGAATGTCAGAAAAACCTTAAGCATCATGTGAAAACTTTAGTGTCTTTCCTGAAATTTTCTGCTTATGTTTCTGTAGAACACATCTCCCTCATGCCATCAGTGGTATTGTGTTGAAGAAGTGGACTCCTGGATAGTGGGATAGCGTTACCTTTCTTGGGGAGGCACTGGTTCTCCATTTGAGATTTATCTTCTTGTTGCTGGGCTTGGTCTCCATCCACTGTGGGTGTAAAACACACTGGTCAACACAATTCAGGAAGCAACTGAACTAGGACCCAGGACCCCTCTCTGACTGAAAACTGGGATCAAAGGAGGACTTACCAGATAGATGCAGTGACATTTCACCTCCACTGAGGGCCTTAGTTAACATTGCATTTTCACGATATTTTTGTTGTTGCTCATTTAAAATATATAGAAAACCTGATAACTATAGAAAACAAGCAGCCCTGACAACCCAAGGATTTTTTTTTTGTTTAATCTAATGAAAAATACTTTATTAAAGAAATAAAAATTGAGGACATTGACTGCCAGTAGGCTTACCCAGCAAGACAAATTGACAGTAAGCTATCAGGCAGAGAGAGGCTGCGGTGGTTAGAAATTTACATGTACATAGCAGCCAAATATTGGGAAAGGAGTAAATATGAGTAAAACTCATTTTCTGTACCTTAAGAGAGGTGAAATATGACTGTCTTCTTATTAGTGCCACCCTCTCTGGAGACAGACCATTCTCCACAGCCCCATGTGAACCTGTCTGTAGTCTCAGTTTCTGGAAAGAGACTCACTGCAGCCAAGCCTGCATCTGCTGGGGGAGGCTGGTGATGAAGATAACTTAGAATTCAATTCCCTCATAAGCCATGAGCATAGACTTTGGGATCTGACTTTACAGTTCACATGACCCTCACATGTCCCCCAGACACCTATGATTTGTGTATTTGAAACATTCTAGAATGAATAGAGCATCAACCACGAGCTCTACTCTAATCAAGCTCTAATCAAGCATTTACACCTTGGAGCCTCTTTTGAGCTCCTGTTTACACAACTAACTCACAACACAGGGATAATACACATACACAGAGAGAGAGAAAGTACTAAACACATACTATATACAGAACACAATACACAGATACTAGACAGAGCAAGAAAGAGAAGTACTACACACATACTATATATAGAACAGAATACCTGGACACTATACACACACATACACACACACACACACACACACACACACACACACACACACACACACACACACACAGACACACACAGACACACACACAGAAAGAGAGATAAATACTACACACATACTATATAGAGAACACAATACACAGATACTACACACACACATCTACACATATACACTACACACAGAAACACTATACACATATTATGCATACAACCACAGTACCAAAATGCTTTACATAGATATTATACACAGAGAAACATTAGCATTACATACACATAAAAATACACCTATGCTAGACATACACACAAGCACTACACACGTACTACATACATAGAGAAACACTATACAATCCTATACATACAATGCAGAACACAAATCTACACACTGAGAAACATTATGCACACATAAACAATATACATATACAAATGGAAAGAAATTATATACACACAAACACTATACACAGAGAGAAAAATAACACATATGATATTTGTACAATACATGAATACTACACATACGCACAGAAACACTAAATACATACTGCATACAGACAGAAAACCACATATATACTATACATGCAATACAGTGTACATATATGCTATCCAAACAAATACAATATGTACTTTATCACACACATAACTTTACTACACACAAATTATATGCACAAGAACACATTACATACATATCACACATAAATACTATGCATAAACTCAGTATATGCATACTATACACACAAATATATGACACACATGCCACACATGCACATGCTACATATACATATACAACACACACAAATACTACAACACCACCTATCTCATGCAACAGAAACATCTCCACACACAAAGCAAACCTACATCTACCTCTATAATCTACATGTGCACAAAGTGCACAGACCACACATGGTACCCACTTGCAGCCCAGCATACCACACAGGCCATACACACTACCCTTCTCCTCTGCCAGTGTTCCCCACAGCAGTCACAGACAACTCATCACACAGCCCACCCCGTTTCTTTCTTTATGTCCTTGCAAGTAACCCACACTTCACACTCATTCCTTAAAAATGTTCTTTTTCCCTTTCCCTGAGAGAAGCCTCAAAAGATAAACAAATTCTTCTATTTTTTTTTTTTTTTTGCTCACATTGATAATTACCTTGGGAAATTCTCTACCAGGGAAGGACCCCAAAAGCCCTCTGGAGAATTAGACTTTCATTTCATTTGGCACACAATAAGAGTCACACCGACCTGATTAAGACAGAACGGCCCTTCCTTCTTCCAGGAAGACTTTTAGCTCGACTTTAGTGTGGAATTTTTCCTACTTGCTGGTAAACTCTATACCAAATTCTTTGACCTCATCATGCCAAGGGTAATGCTTAATGTTTAACTTTACACTTGCCCCAGCCTTGCATCTTCTGAGGAGAAGCTGGAGTCTTGGGATCTCCTGGACTAGAACCTTCTGGGAACCAAATGGCCATTCCAAGATCCTGTAAACTGATCCCATACCCTCCAGCTGAGGCAGGATGGAGAATGCCTTTCAGAAGTGTTCCTAGGATGTCTCAGTTGAGGAGGCCTTTGGAATTCCATGGATTGTCACTGAAACACTAGGCTTTAGGCATGTCCTATTGACTTTATTATCTTTCCCCTCCTCCATTCCATCCCTTCCTTCCTTTTCTTCCTCCTGCCTTCTCTATCCCTCTACCCTCGCCTCCCTCTCTTCTTCCCTCCCTCTCCTCCCTCCCTCCCTCTCTCTCATTGCCTCTCTCCCCCCTTCAACCCTTCTCTTTCCCTTCTTCCTCCTTTGCTCCATCTCCCTTTCCCCTCCTGTACCTTCCAACTCCCCTACTCCTCAGCGATCATACCTCTTTGAACTTTGATGTGTTGAGAAAGCTGCACCTTTTCTTATGGCCTGTCCCTCAAAGCTGTGATATGTTCTGAGGCTTCTGGTTCAGCTTCTGGCTCTTCCAAACCTTTCAGCCCTGAAGAAACTCTTTTGAATTGAATTGTAATCTACTGATCAGTTAGGAACTTCTAAGCCTTGAGCCAGATGATTTCCACTGTTGATGATTCGCTAATATCCTTTAAGCATTTTAATTTTATTATGCCTTTTCAATACATGTCGATAGTTGACAGTTAGCAGATGCTCCAGGGACTTGAAACCCATTTCCCCCCTAAATAAATGTTGAGGTCAGAGGTGGTGAGGGCCTGTGAGGCAACTCTGTACTTGAGGCTGAGACAAGAGGATCACGAGCTTGAGGCCAGTCTGGGCTACACAACATGTGTGAGGTAAGCCTGAGATACTTGATAAGACAGTGTATCAGAGAAGGCAGGGAAGGGAGAGAAGGCAGGGAAGGGGAGGGGTGGGAAAGAAAACTTGAAGATTGAAAACCTTTGCCAAGGAGCTTTGTTCTGTTACTCAGATGGAGTGGTGATTATTAGGTGTGTTGATCATCTGTGTACCCCAGGAAGTCCGCACTATCTGCTCACTTAGCCAGCAATTTCTCGTAACTTCTGGAAAATTTTTTTTTTTTTAATGATTGAAAGCTCCAAGTTAGTAGTTGTTCAATGTCCACCTTGTGAATAAACAACGCTCCCCCGTGGCATCAATGTCCTAAGTTCTAGGGACAAATTACATAAGAAGGGCTCATCTTTCTGTTTGCTGGCTCTATTGTCTATTGCATCATGACGTTCTGAAGTTGCTTCATCTGGATTCCATGTTTTACTGGTTAAATTTTTACTTTACTGGTTTATCATGGAAAGTTTTCAGACATACAAAAGAAATAGAACAGTCTAGTGTAACTACTGACCTAGTACCTACCTTCAACTACTACTAGCATTTGAATTTCCCTTTTCAAGAGTTGTTTCTACAGTATTCTAAACCAATTATTGGACATTATATATTTCTTCTACAAAAAAAAAAAAACTCATCGTGGAAACTTAATTCATCAGAGAAATTTAAAAGTATAATTAATGACAGGTTATTTCTCCACTGCCACCAATTTAAGCCAGAATAGTTATATTAAAGGCAGGTTTATTGGGAAGCTGCTCTCAGCGAGTTCACTGGCCCCAAGGACCAAAGCTGGGAAAATTGCCATGGGGAAAAGAGCGAGTGGCGGGGGAGGAGAGAAAGAACATGCAGACAAAGAGAGAAGAAAGAGAGACCAAAATGTCTGGGTTATATAGGGAAGAGCCTCTGCGGGAACGGCAGCCCATCTCTGGGCTGGAAAGTTCCAGGATGGGGTAGGAACTGAGGGATTCTGGGAGAACCCGGAGGCCAGGTCTGCTTTTGTGTATAAAATACACTTCTCAGTCCCTTGTCCCTGGGTCCGAAACCAAACAGTTAACATGCTACAAACACTAGGAAATAAACAGTAACCCTATACATCTCCTCAACTGCTTCAAAGTTGTCTTCTTTATTCTTGTTTGATTTTTTTTTTTTTTTTTGAGACAGACTCTAAAGTAGCCCAGACTGGCTTGGAAGACACGAGGTAGGCAAGGATAGGTTCGAATTCCCATTCCTCCTGCTTCTACTTACCAAGTGCAGGGATTTCAGATATGCGCCACTGTACCAGGTTAGATGCCGTGTCTGCCATGCTGGGCTTTGCACATGATGTTCAAACGCTCTATTAGCTGAGCCACACCCTCAGCCAGCATGTCATTATTTCTTTTTAAAAATTGTACCTGATGAGTATGTATGTGTGCCTGCGTATATGAGTGGGGCCTCTCAGAGTTCAGACGGTGCTAGATTCCCTGGTGTGGTGGTTGTGAGCTGCTTGGCCTGGGTGCTGGGAATTGAACTTGGGGTCTCGGAAAGAGCAGGAAGCATCCTTAGTCCCTAGACCGTCTCTCCAGCTCCCGAATGTCATTATTTCATTATTTCGGGACTGTCCCTTGAGAAACTTACTATGGTAATGAGATAGAGTTTTGGTTTACCCTTAAGCAAGTCCCTCCCACTACTGTAGTCTGTAATTTAGGCTCTCCGCCAACCTGCCTTCAGCGACTGGATAACAGCTTACATCATCCTATGCTGCTACCAGGTATGGCCTGTAAATAGGACCAGGCCACTGCAGATCTCTCTCTCTCTCTCTCTCTCTCTCATCCTCTCTCTCATTCTCTCTTATCCTCTCTCTCATTCTCTCTATCTTGTTCGTTCTCTTCTGGTCTCTCTGGCTGCTTGTCTCTAGCTCTCATGTCTTTACTCCGAGCTGGTTTTTCTTTCTCCTTCCTCCAATAAACCTCTTGCACTAGTTGCCTGGTGTAATCTCTTTAGCAGCACACCTTGGCAAGGGCCCAACAAAGGTGCTTCCCCACTCCCACCCCACAAACGTTATCCTAACATTACTACGATGTGTGTGTGTGTGTGTGTGTGTGTGTGTGTCTTTCTCTCTCCTGGTGTCTAGCCACACCGAACCCTACTAGTCCTCTCCACCTTCAACAACAAAAAGTGGATACTTTCTGGTCCACCAATCTTTGGATCCAATCCATCACTGGCAGTTGGTAAGTTGTTCAATGTTTCTCTGAGTCTTTGGTGGAGGCGCCTGCCTCAGACCAATTTCCTTGGTGAGGCTTCATTTTTTTTCTGAGTACGGTTTTCCCCCTCTGGCTCTTAGACCCTGGCCCTTGCACAGTGAAGGTGACGACTCGCTGGGCAGCTTGTGCCTTCTCTGTTCAGCCTTCCCCAAGTCCTTGGGATGCCTTAGAACTTCGGGTTTGGAACCTCTCTGTAGTTCACCTGTGGGAACTGTGTCATTCATCTCCTCACTCTCTTCGGGATGTCTTTCTTTGGAGAACCTCGGACCACCCTTTTCCAGTCGAATCTGACCTCAATACCCAGCCACCTGAGCAATTGGGAAATGGGAAAAAAAAATTCCCCCTTTCCTTATTTCCTTTTTCCTCATTCCTAGCCCTTTTTGGGTCTGGTCTCCCTCCCTACCCTGCATAAACTGCTATGTCTGTAAGTTTGTTGCAAAGTGCAACTTGAAGCTGGTCAGGAGTGGAAAAACCGAAGGAGCAGACCAAACACAGTCCACTCAGCACACTTGTCTCTCCCTTACCCCCACGCCCCGCACGCAGCCTCTGCTCTGAACCAAGCTGCTAATCTAACCCTGCCGAGGTGTATTCATGCATTTGTGAATTTGATTCCAAATTCTAGAGTCCAGTTCTTCAGCTGTTGCTTCTCTCTAGCTCTGTGTCCTCCATGGCTCTGGCTTCCAGCCTGCCGACCCATGTAGATGGCTTCCTTTCCTTCTCCCTCTCTTCTGGCTTTCTGCGGCCAGGCTTTGGGCCCACTAGGGACCCACCCATCTCCAGCCTGCTGTCCAGAACACTCTGAGCTTCCTCTAGGAGCTTACAGGACTGCTCTCCCTTCCGGGCTCCCCCACCCCACCCCCATCGCTATACCAACACACAGAGTTCAGCTTGGCCTCCTCCCCTCACCACTGGCTCTTCCTCCCTGGAGGAAGCTAGATTTCCAAATTCTCACAAATCTTTAACTGCTGCTGTCCCAAACAAATGAATTCCAAATCCTTGCATCTGAACTTGCTCTGCTCTACACTCTCAAAGGCTCTTTTTTTCTAAAGTTCTACTTCCCCTGCTCTTAAAAATCCTTTATCTCTAGAATTTCTTTGCACTCTGCTCTCAAAAACAAATAGCTAAAGATTATGCTGTAAAACCTTATCTCAGGATTTGTAAGTTGCTCATTGGATATGGTTAAAAATTCTGTATCATCGCTAACAAAATTTGGCTTTAAGCTTATAGCTACAGGCTTATAATTAAAATCTATGTGTATGTGTATGTATGTATGTGTGTGTGTTTCAGCTCTTGTTCAGGATATATATGTGTGTCTGTATGCATGTATGTAACTCAGATTCAACTGTATATATGTGTGTATATATCACATGGATCAACTCATTTAATACACACATATAAATCATTTTTAAATTTATATATAAGTGTATAGTATATATTTCCTAGTATATATATATATATGTATATTTATGTATATGCATATATATACTTTTTTCTTGATCCCAGTATATATACTAGGAAAGTTAATGTTTTTAAATAGCAACAATGCAGCACTCCTTCATCTTGGCTACTGGCCACATCAGGGTACAGTCATGTTTACTAATGTTAAAGAATACATGCCATATGACCTCACCATCTTAGGATGACCACATGGTATAAAGCAACAATTTTAAAACTTCTTAGCCCTAATTAGTTCTTTGTTTGTTATTGTATCTCCTTTTAGACTAAGGAAGCAGCAAGAAGCCTCAAATATGTTGGATTGCTATGGACTTTTGTGTGATGATAGAAATTTAGAGTTAACATCATATTGTATATGCTACATCATATTGTATATGTGATTCAACTCTGGTTCCAAATATACTGTATATGATGGTGACATTTTAAGGTTACAAAGGTCTATTCAGATTAACAAAAGTGATTTTAAGATTTATGTCTAACTACTTATGTCTTTGGTAACTATGCAACAAGAAGCTGCTAGGAAACTTAGATATGTAACTACATATGTTCGATAAATAAGTATATTTGCTAATCACTATCTATAAACTCTTACGGTCTACTCAGGTTCACAGCAATATTTGTTTAGCTTCTTTGCGTGCGAGTGTGTGTGTGTGTGTGTGTGTGTGTGTATTCCAGTATCCTGGACAGCGAGTGAAACAGCCATGTCTCCCAGGACTTGGCCAGTGTCCCAGTTTTCTTGGGTCTCAGAAGATACTTTGCCTTCAGACAGCAGGAAGCCGTCTAAAGAACATAGCACCTTCCCTCATTCCTGCCTCCCCACCACCCGTTCCTATGCATTCACGTCTTGTAATATACAAAAAGGAGGAACCGTGACTTCTGCACTCCACCAGCCTGCCTTTAGGGACTCAGCTGCAGCATCTTACATTATCATCTGCTGCCAGGGTCACAGATTAAATACAAAACACTCACAAAAAGCCACAAACAATAAAAAGGTATGTGTATTTCTGTCATTACAGATAAGCAAAGTCCTTACACGGTAGCCCTAATTGTATCTTTCAGGGTTGATGAGAAGGTTCCAAGTTTGTGATCAATAATAAAGTGAGCCCATCTAAGTAATAAAACTCTATTGATTCAAAAATTCCTTATAAAAGTAAAAGAAAAGGCATATGAAACTACTGGGCCATTTGATGTTGCATTTGAGAAGCTACTGACTCACTGTCCATTTCAATGGAAACAGCTGCTGTTCTAGGGACTTCTCCCAGTGCTCATCAGATATTCTCCTTTTAACTCTACTTGGACTGTACTTCACTCTTGAAAACAGTTCCGCAGGAATGTAGGCACTGGCAGGCAATTATGACACAAATAGATGGTGTAACTGTGAAGTGAAGGATATTTATCTCTGGGAAGATAGGACCTTTAAAAGTCTAACCAAAAAAAGGATGTGGTGGTGTGAATGAGACTGGTCCCCACCAGGCTCCTAAATTTGAATGCTTAATCAACTTTAAGGACTAGAAGGATTGGGAGATGTGACATTGTTAGAGGAAATATGTCACTGGGGGTAGGCAGTGAATATTCAAAAGCCCACACTAGGCCCAAGCTGTCTCTCTGTATGTCTTCATGTCTCCATTTGTCTCCTCTGCTTTGCCTTCCTCTCCTCTCCCCCTCTCTTTCTCCCTCTCTCTTTTCTTTCTTCTCTCTGCCTTGCCTGCAGATCAGGATGTAAGTTATCAATAATGCTCTAGCTCCAGGGCTGCCTGCTTCCTGCCATGATGATGAACCTCTTACAAGAGTTGCCTTGGTCATAGTGTCTCCTCACAGCAGTAGAATTGCTGTTTTGATACCATAAATTACTAGATAACGTGTAAAAAGTCATAATCTCTCAGCATGTGTCTTTGAGTTAGCTATCTTATATCCAAATAGAAAACGATGGCATTAGCATAGTCAACACACCGACACTTCTAAGTAATTCTTGGATTTAATGATCATGTGGCCCTTAGGAAAGTCAGATATAGTTATAGTTTGCCTGATATTATCCATTTTTAATGCCTTTGTGTATAAATTATCTTGATGATACCTCATTAAGCATGAGCCTGGGACATCAATCTCTTTATTTTCTATTAATTTGAAAAGTGTCCTTCATTTACTTATTAGTTTTAAGATCTGGCCCATGCCTTTAATCCCAGCACTCAGCATGCAGAAGTAAATGGATCTCTGTGAATTCAGGCCAGGCTGGTCTATAAAATGACTTCTAAGCCAACTAAAACTACACAGTGAGCTACTCAAAAACAAACAATAACAAGAAACCAAAACAAACCAAAAAACAAAACAAACAAACCTGGCACCCAGATGCATTTATAGTAGACAAAGAAAATTAATTTAAACATAACCATTTGATGTTTCCTATAAATCTTTTTATTTATATGCATGTTTCCTTAGTCATATTATATTTCTCATCGATGCCTTTAAGAAAAGTGGCAAGTTCAAATGCACGAAACTCTAGAAGAATGAAGACCAAAGTGTGGACACTGTGCCCCTTCTTAGAATTGGGAACAAAACACCCATGGAAGGAGTTACAGGGACAAAGTTTGGAGCTGTGACAAAAGGATGGACCATCTAGAGACTGCCATATCTAGGAATCCACCCCATAATCAGCTTCCAAACGCTGACACCATTGCATACACTAGCAAGATTTTGCTGAAAGGACCCAGATATAGCTGTCTCTTGTGAGACTATGCCGGGGCCTAGCAAACACATAAGTGGATGCTCACAGTCAGCTATTGGATGGATCACAGGGCCCCCAATGGAGGAGCTAGAGAAAGTATCCAAGGAGCTAAAGAGATCTGCAACCCTGTAGGTGCAACAACATTATGAACTAACCAGTACCCTGGAGCTCTTGACTCTAGCTACATATGTATCAAAAGATGGCCTAGTCGGCCATCACTGGAAAGAGAGGCCCATTGGACACACAAACTTTATATGCCCCAGTACAGGGGAACGCCAGGGCCAAAAAAATGGGAATGGGTGGGTAGGGAAGTGTGGGGGAGGGTATGGGGGACTTTTGGGATAGCATTGGAAATGTAATTGAGGAAAATATGCAATAAATAAATAAATAAAAAAGAAAAGTGGCAAGTTAAACTGTTTTTGTATCATTAGCCCTGCCATATATTGCCAAAGCATATGGTTTAAAATAAGAAGCTACACTCTATAAATGTCTTTTAATAGATTTCACCAGACAAGACCTTGGACATCCTTCCTCTTTCTCAGTGTGGGTTATGTCTGCCAGACTGTCACTTATATTGTTTCATAATGTCACCATCAATAACAGGTTCTGGTATTGTTGTTCAATATTCTACCACATAGCTAGCTTTGATAATAGAACCTGCTTACATTATAACTTTAAAATACCTTTTTGTTGAGAAGACAGACTCCTGTTCAGCTCTGCTCATTTGTTCCTACAGTACTATCCTTGATAAGAAGCAGATTTGGCAGCATGTGTTTATGTGCAATGCCTTTTCAAACTGTAATCTTTGAAAATGTGCAGAAAGCCCCTGCAATTTAAGTAGAGTAGATATTTGTTTCAACAGTTTAACCAGAGAGATTATTTACCTCAACAGAAATGTTGCCATCTGTTCACTTTCACTGAATAATCTTTCACTGATAATGTTTCTTTGGAGGTGGGGGTGGGGGGTCTCTGTTTTCTTTTGATACTTTGTAGAAGCCATGATGGGGTTGAAGAACAGTAATAGGTATGTGGCTATGTGTGCTTTTATTATGAAAATAAATTGGCAGGGAAAGAGAAACCAAGGATTGGGTCCTTCCAAACTTCTCAACGGATGATGCAATTTGTAGTAAAGGGTAGCTTGTGAAGCCTAGCAGCCTGAACATAAGATGCTGGGTGAGGTGTGGACATAGCCTCAGGAAGAGACTAGGAACCCTTACCTGTCTTCTAAATAATGCTGAGCTCCACCATGTTCAAGTAGTGAGTTAAGATGTTTGGGTCCTTTGGGGAAGAACATATGGACTTGAATGGAAGAACTTGAAATGTGTCAAAGGTGAATTCATGTAAAGGCCAGAAAGAGAGAGACTGCCACCCTTGGTTTTACCCATCCTCAGGAGAGAGAGGTGTTTGAGAGAACTCTCCTGTGAGATTAGGGTGATATTTTGATGGCTCACCTATGCATATAATGTCTTCTTTCTGTGGTCTTCAACAACCATGGTGAAAAAGGAGCTACCGTGTGCATTGGAGAGACAGATAGAGGTGTGGAGGGGGCATGGGCTGTCTTTGGTTTGCAACAGCTCCTGAGCTAATGAGTCAATTTTTCATTTACCAAGACCCAGCAGCATAAGACAATGTATTGTGTAGTGTAATATCTGCAACTTCTTTAGAGATTAATAGAAGTATTAACCAAGATTAATAGTATGTTTATTCTGTGCAATGAAATTTTATCCATGATAAATTGACTGCCTCTAATGTAATACTTTGAGGAAGCTATTTAACCTCAGAGTTATAAGAAAAATTGAAATAATAACTGCCAGCCAATGGGGTTGTCATAAAGATTTAATAAAAGGACAAGTATAGTTTGTTGACTTTTGGCAAATGTTCCTGATCCAAGTAGAACACACCTTCATGAGCAGTGTTAGGCAGAAGTTCCAAGAACAGTCTCTTGGGTTGGACTGCTCAGAACTGACCCCCAACCTGTTGCTCATGGTTGGGCATTCATCATGTTACTAAGCCACTCTTGGAGTGTCCATGATGTTAGCTATTGTTATTACTCAAGAACAATCAGTTTTCTCCTTAGTCATTGTCCTGGTTGGTTTACTTTATCAAGGTGACACAAGCTAGAGGTATCTGGGGAGAAGAACCACAGATGTGAAAAAGCTTCCATCAGGCCTATAGACAAGTCTTGATTAATATTTTATTGATTGATGATGTATGTTGGGAGACCTAGACCACTGGTGGTGGTTCCATCCTTGGGCAGGTAGGTGGCCCCGAGTTATATAAGAAAGCAGCATGAAAAACCCACAGAGAACAAGTCTGTAAGCAGCACTCCCCCATGGCTTCTGTTTCAGTTTCTGCATTGAGGTTTCTGCCTTAAGTTCCTGTACTGACTCCTCTTGGTGATGGCGTGTGGCCTGAGAGTTGAAGGGTGAAATAAATTATTTTCTCCCCACATTGTGTTGGCCATGGTGTTTTATCACAGCTGTAGAAACCTAATTATGACAGTCATTCTCTTTTGCAGTTGCGTTGAACTCCGGGATTAAAGCATTGGTAATAAACATCTTCATGATAAAAGAGCCAAACTACAGTTTGCAGGGTGAATCTCCTGCTCCCAAGTGAGGAATTAGCAGTTACTCAGGTGGCAAGGCTGCACCTTGGAACAGGTATCATCACTCCATGGAACTCAAGATTACTCCCCTCAAGTGGTGACAGCACTGTCAACTTCTCTAGAACTTGAGACAAGGACCAGAGCTGACACAATGACCATCAGACCACTGGCACCTTGAAGACAGACTTAGGGACACTGCTTCCAATGTAGTCATGTCAAGTTAATCTTCTTTCATTGTCCTTTACCACCACTCAGTGATCTCTTTGGTAGGCATGTGGGACAAACGGTGGAGTCTAGTCTTTTGAGCCTATGGCTACTTGACCTTTCCAGCATCACTACGATCTCAGCCCACCTCAGTCAGCTCATTATCTTTTCTTTGATCAGAGACCATCTTTCTGCAGTCTCTGTTTAGTAGTCTATCTTGTCTAGCAGGTTCCAGCCCTAGGATTCTCACCTTCTGTCTGTCTTCTCTACCATCCATCCAGTTAAATGGTAGGGTCTTCAAATTCTTCCACACAAGCATTTCCCACCCCTCTTCTCTTCATTTCAATGTGTCCTGCCTTATTCCAGTCCCTAAAACTGCTGTTTTAAAGACCAGCATACAGATCATCATTTGACGTGTCATCCTAATTCTGAAATTTTAGGAAAATGCTCCATCTAGAAAGATCTGTCCATGTAGCTATTGCTATGAGCCCTACTTCACTGCTTATATAATGTTCTCAAACTCTCTCCCATAACACAGGAACACTACATGCATTAGCCACACACCTTCCTCTAATTTTGTGCTTTGTGCTTTTTTATGAATATGCAGACAGGGTACTCCCTTTAGAATGCATCCTGTTTCCTGCTTTTATGATTTTGTAGAAGAAGGGTTGTCCATTTAATATGTACCCCTGGAATTGCTTCATACATGAGACCTTCTCAGAGTTTTTTTGTATGGAATGGCAAATCTTCATCTGTGTCCCGTTTCTGTCCCTCTGCTACTACACCTGATTCTGCACAATAGAAGGAAACCATATTTAACTTACTCTAGTGTCCCAACAGACAGATCAGAGCTCATACCAAGATCACAGTCATTGCTGTGTTTGTTCATGGTTGGCCTCTCTAATCTTGCCCTAATCTGTACTCAGAATGTATTACACCACCTCTGTAGGATATGATTTGAGGGCAGTGATCTCTGTCATAGACAGTAAAGGTTAGCATGGGGAACAGTTCTCAATGCTGTCCTGGGTCTCTGAACTTGGTGTGACCCACAGACACCTACAAACCATTACTTTACAAAACGCTAAGTCGGTTTTACTTTCCATCCTTATGAGTGATTTAACCACAAATTAGGCATATCTCACAGAAGAGGGATGACAGCCACACTAGGCAGTTTCAGGACAGTGGAAAGATCATTTGCACAGGATCAGGCAAAGGGCAAGAAAACCATAACAGGTTCTAGAGAATAACAGAGATGGCACAAGCGAAGACAAAAATAACAAATAGAGGGAAGAAGTTACCAGAACACACAAGGGGGTTGCCTCTCAGGGCCAGGGACTGCAGTGACCCTCTGTGCTAAGTTCCTCAGACTACATTTTCATTTCTCCATCAAAAATCTGGCTGAAGCCAGTAGACAAGGCACGCAACTCATCCGCCAGTAGCCTGAGCACAGTGAAGAAGAATGGACCATGTGTGGAACATGTGTCAGTGCCAAGCCAGGAAACAGAAACTGCAGACTAGGAGTGAAAGCCAGTCAAAGAATGCTCTCTCTTCTTCCAGTACCACAGGCATAACGAGAAATGAATATTCAACCTGACAAATAGAAAATAAATAATTTCTCTAGTAAAGATTACCGCTCTGGACCAAGGGTCCATAAACTTTGGCCCTTAAAAAAATGGAAACTACCATGTCAGCACCAAATTCTTGATTCAAAGATGACAACCTGGTCCCTTCTTATCATTTTACTCGATGTTTTATTCCTCTCATATTTTCTTCAAAAGAAGTCTGGGTGAAAGGGGGAAAATATCTGACATCATTTTTCATGAAAGTCTTCCCACAGAGGAGCCAGCGTATGTAATGACTTCTTTACAGCAAGTGGGACAGCTGAGGATGGAAAGTGACAAGAAAGAAATTAACAATTGGATGTCCTGCTTCTGTGACTGTAACTCTACCAAAATCATTGTCTGTTACCTTCACAAACGAGTGAGCTTCCTCTCTCTAGCCCATTCTTGAACATCTGCTTTCCCAAACACGAGGTAGATGATTAAGCCAAGTAGGTTAACTGCAAACACTACAAAAAAGAAATTCCTCCACCCGAATTCAGAGTCCTGGGAACACAAGACCCAAAATAAGTATTTCCTATGAAACTGAATCACTCATTCAGACGACAGTTTCCAGAGGGCTTTCTGGATGAAATTCAGTTTTTAGATGGTGCCTTGATAATTAGAGAAAAGAACTCCAAAATATGCTCAAAATGTTCTAGATACGAGAGATTTGAAGACCCTCACGACTGACCTATATATAGAGCTGTTTGTCTTTATCATTAAAGTGTCACACATATTCTCTGTAGTCCAATCTTGCCTACAACCACCATGCTAAAACTGGCTCTAAGACCCCCACCCCCACCCCCACCCCCGTCCATGTTGCAATGTAGTAAAAAGACCTCTGGCTTCAGAGCTATGTCCTCTGAGCAGAAAAGCTCATTCTACCGGATTTTCAGCTTAAGCATTAGGAGATGAGGGTCATAGTATTAATTTCCAAACTGATCTGAGAAGGAATGGCCAAGCAGGACACATCATGTATAAAATGCCTGCTCTCGATTCTTCTCTCTGTCTGGTTACTTACAGGAATGAAAATTCAGCCTCAGATGGCTTGGCAGGAAACATTCTCCTGAGATTCCTGTGGCCCTGTTTGCCATTTCAAATGGAGATTCTAAGTGGCTCACTGATTAGTTCCGAAATGACCTCAACTCTGGTTCATTTGGCTCCACACATCACGGTCACCCCAAAGTGAAGTGAGCACTCTTTCTGAACCTTTGAATATATTCTTTAGCTATTGCTCTTGCAAATATACGTGGGAGAGTATTTTAAAAATCTGTCTTGGAATGGAAACTACCTGGCTGAGGAAAAAGCCAGCAACAATGGGTACCAGCACAGCCGATGAATGTGCCAATCCTCTTGATGTTCCCATGAGAAAGCTGGCATACCTGTGGGTAACAGCAATAGCCCACGTTAAATCCAGACACACCTGACAGTGTCTTTCAGCCCTGCTTTATGTGTGAATCCATCCAAAAGGACGTGGACCATGCATATTCAATGGGAAGCGATTTAACAAGTGCATATTTCACCAATTCACCCTAGGCCCAGCCACAGGCCATGCTTATGATTTATTGTTTCCAAACTTTGAGGCTCCCAGAACATTATAGGCTGCTTTTTTCCCCAGAAAATGTGAACTAAGAATAGATACAAGAATCTTACCTTGGAGCAATGTCTAACGCATTAATATAGATTCCTGCCTGAGATAGAGGGCACAGTCCACAGGAAATTGTCAGAAATATAATTGTTGTAATATAGCTGGATTGGATATAGGGCAGAGCCGCAACGAGGGCTGCAGGAGGAGCATTTCCTAGGAAATGTGGAACAGACAAATGCAAGGGTGAGATGCATTCTTTGACTGTTAAATGCTTACACCATGCAATGCAAATCCCACATCCCTGTTCCTACCTAAAAGTGTGATGAATTTTCTCACAGTTATGAGCCTAAAATTCTTGCTCAGTAGAAAATCTGCCAGCCAGCCTCCCAGGATACCAAGGACCCAGGCAACAATAAAGGGAAGAGAAGACAGGAACCCATTCTGAGGAGAGAAGACTAAGTAAGGGAGGGAGCAAACGTGTTGGCAATCTCCTAAACATCCTGACACGCGGAAACCATCTCCCCTCCGCCCCGCCCCCCAGAAACCTGGCAACCTCCCAGCAAAGTTGCTGTCTATCATTAGTTTTAAATATCAAGCACGGGGGAGGGGGGGGAAGGAGGGGGGAGGGGAGGAGATAGGTGGATTTCGGAGGGGAAACCAGGAAAGGGGATAACATTTGAAATGTAAATAAAGAAGATATCTCATAAAAAAAGGAAAAAAGAAAATACAATATCAAGGACTGTTAATTAAAGAAAAATTATGAAAATATATAAAAAAGCATTATAGCAGTAATAATAAATAATGATTCTTTTTTTTAAAATAATCAAGATATTTTGGGTAATGGGGTTCAATGTCCTGCACATAGAATTACTGTGACAGATGATGCAAACATGAAGAAGGAATGGAGTGAATTTTACTCACGTCTCTGATGTTAACTTTGAATACAGAACTGATGTAGGTTGGAGTGTACATTATAAAGGTGTTAACAAGCCACTGATGGGTCATAGTGCAGAGACACATGGACCAGAGAGGCAGAGATTTGAGCATAGCTTTGATGGGAAGTGGCTGCTCTTCTGAGCTGAACTGAAAAGAAATGCATTGGTCTGAGTAGAAAGATCAACACGAGGCTCAGAGTCTCAGCCACCATTAGGAACCCAGATGTGGATGCAAGGTTTCTGCAGATGCTAGAGTTCTTATATGTACCTGTTGGTTCAGAGAGGATAAAATATATTCTCTTTCTGGGCCACTTATCCATGGGTGAGAGACAGGGTCATCATAAATCAGAATGAACCAGAGAAGGCTGCAGAGCACACCACCACCTCCTGCAAGCAGAGAGAAAGAAGAGTTCACCAGGGAGCTCATTTCTATCATTTCTAAAGTGGACTTTACATTTTGCAATAATGTCAAGTTTGTTTAAATGTTGCAAAGATAGCACAGAGTTCCCACATACCTTCTGTCCTGATTCCCATGTGTTGATATCACAGTACATCCGTCAGCACTTCCTTGACTCACTACTACTAAACCCTGCACTGTCTTTGTTTCTAATTGGTGTAGTAGTCATTGTATGTAATGTTGGTTTTTAATAATTTCTCTTAAATGTATCACATGTTTTTATCATGTCAGCTTCTTCCTATTTCTTACTTAGTCATTCCTGTCCCTTTCCCTCCTACCATCTACTAATCTCCCTTAACTGCCTATATGCTTTTATGTACATATATGTATGTTGTGTGATATATATGTGTGTGTGTGTGTGTGTGTGTGTGTGTGTACACATATGTGTGTGTGTTTGTGTGTATATACATATATATGTATGTATATATATGTTCATGACCAATGTGGATGTTATCAGCCATGAATGCATATGCATGTTATGACCCATATAAATTTGTATGTATATGTATGTTATGACCCAAGTATGTATGTATATATGCTGGTATGTATGTATCTATGTATGCAAGTATGTATATGTATGTTATAACCTAAGTATGTTTACATGTATGTAGATAGGTAGACAGATGTGCATTTGTAAAGAATTTTAGTTTCTACAAATGAGAGAAAAATATGTGGCTTGTTTTTCCGCATCTAACTTATTTCTCTTAATATGATGATCTCCAGTCCCATCAATTTTCCAGGAAATGACATAATTCCATTCTTCTTTCTGGTTGATTAAAATTCCACTGTGTATCTGCATCACATTTTCTTTATCTGCTTTTTGTTTCTAGAAATCTATGCTGGTTCCATCCCTGAGATACTGTAAACAGTGCAGCAATAAATGTGGATGTGTAGGTATCTCTATGCTGGGCTGTCACAATTTGGGTATATTGAATGACTTCTTCTCATGTTAGGACATTTTCTAGGCTAAGCCATTGCCTGAGTTCATTGTGAACTCTTCTCAGTTTTCAAACAAGCTGTCTCAATATTTCCTGTTTATTTGTTGTTGGAATGGGGTCACAAATCTGAGGGACAGACTAACACTGTCAATGTTTTCAGTATTAGCCATTTTAATAGGTATATGGAGATGCCCATTGTGATTTTTAATTTTCATATCCCCATGACTAAAGGTTTTTAAATAGGTGTCTTGTCATAGATCTGTGTTCTCTGTGTATGCATTTGGTAAAATGTTTCTGTCCATTTTTCAGTTGAGGATTTTATATTCTCATAGAGTTTTGAAAATTATTTACACATTTTAGAAGAACATCTAATTAAGTGTTTTGTAGATATTTTCTCCTTGAACTAGTCTGCCCTTTTATTGTCTTAACAATGCCATTTGAAGATGACATTTTTTTTTTTACTCTGGTGAGTTTCAAATTATTGATTTTCTCTATGGCTCATATTTCTGGTGTCATATTTAGGAGGTTTTTTGGTTAATTAAAGAACAAATAAAATTTCCCTGCTTTCTTCTAGAAGAATATTTTTTCTAGATGTTTGTGTGTGTATGTGTGTTTGTATGTGTGTGTGTGTGAGCGAGAGAGACAGAGACAGGGAGAGACACAGAGACAGAGAGAGCTGGACATCTTCCTAGATTGCTCTCCATTCTATTTCCATGACACACGATCTCTGACTCTGGAGCTCACAGATTCGGCTAAGGTGAATGATATTTCTTTAAGGTTTTGTTTTCTTTTCTTATTCCCACTCCATAGAACACTGCTTCACATATCCCAGGCTGGTCTCAAACTTTCCATATAGTATAGAATTACCTTGAATTTCTGATCTTCTTGTCTCTGCCTTCTGAGTACTGAGATTAGAGGTATGTATCACCATGCCCAGTTTTCTGTGGTACTGGGGACTGAACCCATGACTTTATCCTAGGCAAGAGCATTACCAACCGGGCTACTTCTCAACCTTATCCAGTCAGTTTTTTCATGGTGCACTTGGGAGCTCTGCTTTTGGGTGCATATGTATTTCAAATTCTTGTCTCTTATTGGTGAGTTGATAATACAAAGTAATCTTTGTTTGGTATTAATATGTCCACCCAATGATCTGTGGACTAGTATTTTCATGTTTTGTGAACTCTACGGAGTCGTGTGACCTGACAATAACTCATCTCTGTCTCCAAAATACTCACTGTCTGGAAGAGGAGCAGGCTTGCAAATAAAACAAGCTGATGGAGAGTTTGAAAATAAAATGCAAAGCTACTCCAGTGGAAACTGTAGGTGAAGCCGTACTTTCTTGGTTTCTAGCTAAATGAAAGTCTCGGGTCCAATAGTGAAGTTATCCCAAATTACTGTCAGTGTTTGATATATTCTTTTCTTTGGAAACTTCAAGACTTGCTAAGGACTCTATCCCTTTGCTATGCTTAACCAAGACAAACCCCGTGGCTACATTTACCTCCTCGGATTGTTTTTTTCTGTCTCTTAGAAAGCACTGCTTTCTAAATCTTCCCCTCCTGCCTACAAGGCACAGTGGCATCCTGATGACTGTGCAGGAGAGCAGCACTTTATATGAAGCCAGAGGATTTTCACATCTTGCCTAGTATGGTGGTTTGAATATGTTTGGCCCGGGGAGTGGCACTATTAGAAGATGTGGTCTTGTTAGGGTGGGTGTGGCCTTGTTAGAGGAAGTGTGTCACTGTAGGGGTGGGCTTTAAGACCCCTCTCCTGAGGATGCTCAGTCTTCTCTTGGCTGCCTTGAGTTCACGATGGGAAACTCTCAGCCTGTTCGATAGTACCACACCTGCCTGGACGCTGCTATGCTTCCCGCCTTGGTAATAATGGACTGAATCTCTGAACCTATAAGCCAGTCCCAATTAAATGTTGTCCTTTATAAGAGTTGCCTTGGTCATGGTGTCTCTTCACAGCAATGGAATTCCTAAGACAGCTAGCAAAGTAATTCCTTATATTTTAATATTTTGTTTCCCTAACACTTTTATATTTTGACTCTTCTCCTTTAGAAGAGTACACACAGATGCATAAACTTAGAAGCACATTCCTGAATATTCCAGAAACCAGCAAGCAGCTTACCAAAACTATAGAAGACAAAGGGCCACCCAAGGGCTTCACTAATGATGCCGCCCACAAGGAGGACAGTAAAGATTCCCAATGTCATTCCTGCAGAGAGACAGAAAGAAAATGGTGGGACCCCTGCCTTCTGCTAGACAGATAATATAGGCTGGCAGATGAACATGAAGAAGCCACCAAACCACAGAATATGCATATGTAAATGCAAGCCCTTCAGACTAGTTTTTTAATTCCTATACCTCTGGTAAGTCTTCCCCCCCCCCCCTTTAAAATTCCCAAGTGACATTCAGGTGACTGTCATACTACCTTTTGTGCTGTCTTAATTTATAGTTATAGGCATTTATTATAGAAATAAAGCACCATGAAGGGCCAAGGTTCTAGTATACTCTCCACTTTTACCCTCTCTACCCCTCTGAAGATAAGCATCACATCAATATATTGTACAAGAAACAGTCACTCACCTTCTTTCCTCTGCACTTTTATGCTATTTGTAAATGCACTCACGGGAAGCTGCTTCTCCATACATATGCTAATGACACTGTTTTAATTTCTACAACTTCACAGAGCATCTAATATATAGTAGGCACATTCCCTCCTGGTTCACAGCTTTGCAAATAATTCTAAGCTTTTTATGTTTAGCCAACTTGTCAAATTCCATATTTATACAGAGTTGTTATTTTAAAATAAACATGATCATAATGGCCTGAGGGTTTTATGTAACTGTTTTTTTTCTTTTCTTTCTTTCATTTTTTTCGATTTTAATTTTGAATTACGTTATATGTCTGTCTGCAGTGTGTGTCAGGAGTAGACTGTCCATGTGAATGAAATACCCATGGAGGCAGACAAGGATGCAGATCCCCTAGGGATGCAGTGGAGGCGTGAGTTCTGAGAACAGAACTGGGGCCCTCTGCAAGAGCAGTGCATGCGTTTAACACTGGAGCCACCTCTCCAGTCCCAACATTCATCTTCATTAATCAATTGCTCTTACAAAGATCTCCATTGCATGGAAGATTTTAATTCTAAACAGGCATCATCACTCATTTCTGAATAGAAACACAATTTGTTTTTGTGACTAAAGTACCAGAGGATGAGCTGCCAGCTCAACGGCTATGTGTGCTTTACATTTTGGTAAATACTGCAAAAGTTCTATGCTGAAAGCTGTTCAACTTAAAGTGACAACATAGTTCTTTCCTTCCCATCCCCTTGATAGTGTCTAATAGCCTCAAAAATTTTAAGGCACTTTTCTTCCAATATAAATGATAAAAAAAAACTCTAATATTTAATTATGTTCTTTTTAGTGGAGTTGAGTTTTTCACTATTTACCAACTTTATCGTTTGTTGTCTTTTTTTTTTTTTCTGTTTCTCTCCATTGTTTCCCTTTGCCTCAAGTTACAGACTGTGCATTGTGAATAGTCCCTGTGTGGCTTGCTGGCCACAGTTCTTCCCTCTTTAACTTTATTAACAGTGTATTTCACAGTCAGCACTTACAGGCATTTGTGCAATCAGATTTATGGCCTATAGATTTACTCTTTTGCTTGGATTTCTTTTTAACTTACACTGCAAGGTAGAAATAATTGTTAGGATCTTATTTTTTTTAAATTCATGTTCACTGAAGCATATTGTCTATGCTATCTCATTTAAATGTCAGCAATCAAACTTGGCATTTGATCAAATGCTGTCAGTCACAGTTAAATGAACTGTCCCAGGTTGGCCTTTTAACAATAGGAAAGGCAACTTTTGAAAGAGAATTCCAAGTTCCAGAGTGAATGGAAAGAAAGCTGGAAGTGAGTATCTTTTCTACCACCAGGTCCACCCAATCAGTACATTTCACCTAAACGTTTGCCTTTATCTTGATTATAAGGGAAGACAGACTCCGTTATCCAAGCAAGGTCATGTTCTTTCCTGTCTGCTTGCCTTCACTCAATCTACCTCAAGCCTGACCTCCTAAGTGAACGTCTTCTTCCTCTTCACCCTCACCTTCTTCTCTACTCTTGTCTCTTACCCATCTGCATGCTATACCAATAGCATAGAATCTATGTTGTAAACAAAGCACAAGTTCTGGTGTTCTCTTGCATAGTAGCAGGCAGAGGGTAAATAACGATAGCATACCACATTTCAAAATCTAAAATAAAGAATTCTGAATAATTTCACTAAAGAGAAATGGTCAATGCTGGAAGGAGTGGATATGCCTGGATTTGAACATTAGTAAGTATTCACTTGTACTGAAATATCTCATAGTATAATGTCATACACACACACACACACACACACACACACACACACACACACACACATATAATTTTGTGTCAATTAAAAATATTTAACAGTTAAAATATTTTTCAATATTCTAGAAAATAAAAAGGGAGTAAAACCAAAACAGATACTTATCTCTTTAGAGCCCCCTTCTGTACATTTTGGTATTTCTCTGTGAGGGAAAACTCCCAAAGCCTGGGATCTTGAACATTGAAGAGGCATGCGAAGTGTCAAATCTCTGGAGTGCTGGGGTCTGTGACATTGACTGTATCCATCTTCTCCTCCTCATTCTGTATCTTAAGACTGATATCTCAGGGGTCTCTTTAGCATAGGCATTGATAAGTACTGTACACTGGCTTTTCACCCCTCTTAAAGGGACCGAGTTATCAGCACAGCACTACTGATTCAATACATGGAAAGGCCTGGGCCTATGCTGCTGCTCATTCTGCCCCAGGTATTCAAGAGCCAAAAAACCCCAGCAATTATCCAGATCTTTAGTTGACCTGCTCTACTCTTCCACATGTCCTTCCCATAGAGCTAGCAGGTGTCTTTGGTTCGGGATGCCAATCCTTTGGGGACTTCTTGTTTGTTCTTTGGGGACATTCTAACTTCATTTTTATAACCACACCTTTGGTGAGAAGGCTGAGGCAGAAAGACAGAGTTTATTTAGGCATCTGAGAACAGATGGCCCTTCCATATGCTAGCCTCCTATCTCCCATTAAATAACTATGTCATTCCCTCCCTGATTTGTGTGTCTCCACCTCTCTCCATTTCTCCCCTCTCTCTGTCTCTTTCTCCCTCCTTTCTCTCCTCTCTCTATTTCACTCGATGTTTTAAATTAACTCAGAAAGTTGTGCAATGAAGGCACTCAATTTGCTTTGAGAGCCTGCCTGTCTGTTTTCTGAGCTCTGGGCTAAGCTAACAACATATTTTTTTTTTTTTAAATTCCCATCACCTACTAACGTTAAGCATGAGCTACACGTTTTGTTTGAACTTCTTAGTTCCAAAGCTCTTTGAGTAGCTATAAAATTCCCTACCAATATGCATCTTTTGTGCCTCCTGAAAGCATATCTGAGCTATGACCCACAGACCACCTACACCCCAGGATAGCTATGAATACAGTCTAACATAAAATCTCAAACTTACTTAAACATTATGAGATAGTCTATGATTGTTTTTCTTTCTCATTTTATTAGCTCTTTGGGAATATCATGCAATTTATTTTGATCATATTTCCCTTCTCCCTAATTTTTCTTAGGTCCATCTGTCCTCCCCAACACACTCAACTGTGCCCTATTATCTTTAAACCCTAAGTCCAATTTGTGTTGCCTGTGTACTCTTGGATGTGTAGCCTTAGCTAGAGGGTGGTCACCACACCAGGACCACATTCTTAAAGAAAACTTGACTCAGCAACTTAGTTCTGGATGAGACTTCTTGTGTTAATCACTCAGTCTTGTTCTCAGGTGTGAACTCTGTAGATGACAATGCAGGGTGACAATGTCAAAGGTTAGATACTCCTACAAGGAACATGCAGTGTATTTTGCACTGGAGGCTGGCAGTAGTCCTTTGGGCCCTGGGCTGGTGCTTTTCTAACTTCTGGGTAGAGATCTCCTGTCTTTCAACCCAGACATCACCATCACAGGAAGTGATATCAGTCCTACTGAGGCAAGAAGGTAGGCTCAGGAGGCTCTGTTGTGATGGACTCTTCCATTAGCTCTCTCTATGCCGCCTTCGGGCAGCCATGTTCCCGATGCTTTTTGAAATCAGAAAAGAATTTCTCCCTGGAGTTCCTCAAGAAAACCTGTGGGCTTGTGGGCTTCTGAGATATATGAACTCCCCTAAATATGTCAGCTGACTCATTTTGGTCTAGGCCCTGTTAAGAGAAGGGCAAGGAAGTTACTGGGTCTTCACACTCATGGCCTTTATTCTGTTTTTTAAAAAATAGTTTGTGCTTTTTGTTTTGTTTGTTTTATTGAGTTGAGGGCTTGAAACTCACTGCCTATCCCAGGCTAGTCTGTGTGACGATCCTATCTCAGCCTTCTGAGTGTTGACCTTGCATGCATTTGTCATCATATAAGCTTACATTCATGCATTTTATTCCCTGTTGGCTGGGTTAATCCCCCAGCTGCTGTGTCCACAGTCTCACGCTTTTACTCCCTGGTTTGTCTTGTGTTCTGAGGTCCTCTCACAGTTGGGTAACTGAGGCGAATTTCTTTTGTCTAAATCGCATAGTCTCTTTCTGTCAGCGAATGTGAACTCTCATGACACACACTCGATACTACTATTCTGGGTTTCTGAGGGGGGTTTCCGAGGGGGCTTTCAAGGCCTGCTGTCAGCAGGTTCCTCTAATGTATGTGGCTAACTCATGGTTTTGGACTTGAAGAGTTGTTGATTATCTTTGAACACACACCTTGCCCATAGCATTAGCCTTTTTCTACTCAGTGCTGGCCTTGACAGTGGCCACTGTTAATTTATAGCATCTGTTCTCCACTTTCCCTAGTATATTTTGGGGCTCTGCTTCCAGAATGTTCACTATGGGCATATTACGCTAACAGGTCATTTTCAGAGAAAAGTCTCAGAAACTGGCAAGATGGTTCATCTAGAAAAGGAGCTTGCTGCCATGACAAGCACCTTGATGACCTGAGTTTGATTCCTAAAACCCACAAGGTAAAATGGAAAATTAACTCTTGGAAGTTGTTCTTTGACTTCCAACTATATGCTGTGACATGTATATACAGTAAGTAAATAAGGGTAATAAAACCTTTTAAAAGGGAAGATACTCTCAGAAAAATTTAGAGCAATTCCAAAAATCATTAAGTTGAATCCATATGTCAGATGGAATGAGAATATAAGTTTGATTTGACTGTCAAGAATTAATGTATAAAAATGAAACACTACAAATTCATTAAAAACATGGATAATTGCTTTTATAACATTACCATGAGTGAGTAGAAACTTCAAATTCCACAAAAGAATAGTGATAAATTTAGCAACATAAAAACATTTTTAAAAGTTAGACATCATATCACAAGTAATGGTATGCCGCAAATCATAACATGGGGAAAAAAATAAGTCACATCACAAACAAAGGATTGGTTTCCTTAATTTATATAAACACTTCTTAGAATCAGCAAAAGGACCGTTCAACAGAAAAAATGTTTCGGAGCCCAGTAGGAAGCACTGGGATGACAAATACCCATCTAGACAACACATCTTTACCTGACAAGGCAATGGTGCAGAGTCGGCTGCGCTCATTCGGAGGAGCCCATTTCTGCCAGAGTGCAAACTGTCCCCCATATCCAGTGCCCTGAAATAAAAAATAATTAGATATGTTGATGTAGTACTATATAGAAATATTCAGCTCAGAGTTTGAAAATACTCAATATCTAGGGCTGAGTGTGGTGACACACATCTTTAAGTCCAACACTCAACAGGCAGAGGCAGGTAGGTGGTGGATCTCTGTGAGTTAGAGGCCAGCCTGGTTTACATTTAGAAGGAGGAGGAAGAGGAAGAAGACAAGTAGAAAGAGATGGAGGAAGAAAAAGAGGAAGAAGAGGAAGAGGAGGAAGAAGAGGAGGAGGTGGAAGAAGAAGAGGAAGAAGAAGGAGGAGGAGAGGAAGAGGAGGAGGAGGAGGAGGAAGAAGAAGAAGAAGAAGAAGAAGAAGAAGAAGAAGAAGAAGAAGAAGAAGAAGAAGAAGAAGAAGAAGAAGAAGAAAGGAAATACTTGAGATACTTGATACCTGCATTAAGCCTTGAACTGCTCGAGTTGCCAGGAAAAAAACTAGTCCAAGATTGGCAGCCAGTGGGATGCAGAGAGTGAGTAATGAAGATCCAAGCAGAGCAATTCCAACCACTTTCTTTGTTCCTATTTTCCCTGCCAAGTATCCTCCAGGACCTTGCATCAGTATCATGCCATACTGGACAGAGCTGAAGATGATTCCTTGAGTTTGAGGACTCCAGTTATACACAGGGGCCTTTAGGAAAGATAAAATGCCTCTGTGAGCCACACACTGGAAAGTAATTACCTTCTCTAAGAAGACCCCATAGATCCAAATTTTTCTCAGTTAAAAACTTTGAACACAGCTGGGCCTGGTTACTATTCAAAAGGCTGAGGCTGGAGGAGCACAAATTCAAGGCTGGCCTGGGCTGCAAAGTGAGCTCAAGGCCTCCTGGGACGGCTTAACGAGGCTCTTTCGGAAAAATGGAATGAACGGAAGAGAAAAGGGAGAGGGCTGGAAAGCAGCTCAGTTATAAAGCAACTGGTCTAAAATGTGGAAGGCCCTGGCTTCTCCTCCCAGAACTGTCAAAAGGGCTTTTGAAGTTATAAACTCTAGAAAAATCAATATAAAGAGCGAATAGCAAAAATTTGAGTCCAGAGGCTGAAGAGATGGCTCAGTTGGTAAAGTGCTTGCTGTGCAAGCCTTAAGAGCTCAGAACCCACATAAAAAGCCCAGAACCCAAATAAAAAGCCCACCACTGTGGCTTTTAGTCCAATCACTGAGGAAGCAGAAACAGGGCAATTCTTGGGACCCACTGGGCAGTTAGCACAACCTAACATTCAAACCTCGGGTCCCACATGCACACGCACACGCACACACGCAACTGGGAAAACAAACTTAAATTTTGCCTTGTCTACCTTTATAGGAAGATGCTTTGAGGCTTCATGCTGATCACCGCTTAAACCCGCAGGAAGCTGTTCAGTAGAGCTATTGAGGTGGGGTGGGTGGTCGGTGTTGTTGACCATTGCTACCATGGTGATGCTTATAATAGAATTCTGCGCCATCAGTGTGAAATTGCAGAAATGTGTGACGAAGGCGATTCCATAGCGCATGGAACATAAACTCGGGACTGGAAACAAGACATCACATCACGGCTTGCTTTATTGAACTAGCATTAGTGCATCACGAGATATAACAGAAAGCTTGACTTTCTTGAGAGGTGGAGGCAGGAGGATCAGGAGTTTGGTCATGGTTGGCTGCTGTTTGAGGCTAGCTAAACATGACCTATCTCAAAAAAAGAAACATAATGTCGAAAGTCACTCTGACTGCCGCCACCTAAAGACTTAACTGACGCTTCTGATCTTGCTGGTGTGAGCAAAGGAGATTCAAAGGCAGCAGATGATTGAATTGATCCAAGCAACATTTGATACTACAGATATATAGAGCCTGTGTCCACTGGGGCTATCTATCCTTCATGTAATTTTGTCTGTCCCATTCCTAAATCATTCAGTTTTAGAGCCGATGAAATGATTCACGGTAAATGTAAAATGTACATTAAATGATAAACATATGTAATTATACAATGCATAATACATTATATGTAAGTTACATGCATATGTACATTTATAGTAGGTATAACTAGTAATATGCCACATGTTTATCTTACATATCACAAATATAATTTTTGTTACATATCATGCCTTATGCATGCAAATAAAGTATAAAGTTTGAGGCAGACGATTTTACTTACCCTCAGGCATTGAGGATAAACTTTCATTTGAAATGTAATAATTTTTTTAAAAAAGAAATCAAGTTTAATATTAAAGTTCTAGAAGGGTTTCCTCACTAGGGATTTTGGGTCCCTCAAGTGCTGAGAACCTGTAGTAAAGCTGTCGTGGAAAAAGAAGCGAGCACGGCAGTGAAGTGATATCCTCTTCCCCCTTTGCCAGAGCTTGGCTGCGATGTCCAAAGAACAGAAAACACAGGGAACACATGCATTTGTGAGTGAAGTGAGAGACTGGCCCAGAAACGGACCTCTGAGGAGTGCTGGCTAATAGCTGAAAGCTTCCTTCTACTGCTCCTAAGAAAGTCCTGCAGCACTGCACGGGGCAGCTGTCCTGACAGTGCTCATTAGATAGAACAGCTTGATAATAGGGAAATCATACGACTGCAGGGAGCTGTGTTCACCTGGCCACAGGTATTGGTACAGATGTACTTCAGCTGAAAGCACTTTTGATCTCTCTCTCTCCCTCTCTCTCTTTCCAAACCCCAGGAGAAGTAGACTAGGTAGCAACTGTGGTAAATAAGCTGACTATTCAGAACTCAGCATCTTCTCAGGGTGTCACAGAGAGCTCCCAGTGTTCTCCATGGATACTTCAGCAGACCAAATTAATGACTGTCTCTCAGGGAAGCCTAGGTCTACCCAGCTCATCCTGTGCCTGAACAAGTCAGTGGATTCACTTCAGGGAACTGGACAAGAGTTGGACTGGCCACTCTCCTAAGCCGTGCTGGCCAGCTTAGATGTGTGCCTTCAGTTCTTACTGAGCACACACTTGCTGATCACTCTCCCTGTGTAGCAGCACACAGCTGGTAAAGCTCGTGATCTGGGGAGGAGAACAACAGACAGAGCCGAACAGTAAGTCTGTCTTAGAGGGTGTCAGGGCTGTGCAGAAAATAAAACAAGAGGTCCAGTCCCAGGGACATGCCTGAGAGCTGGTTATGTGGGTGTCTGAGGGGAAAGCACACTCCACAAGGTGGAAATGCCCTGAAGTAGAAAGAGATTGCCTGGAGTGACTGCCAACACCAGGTGAATATGACAAGCAGAGGGAGCCAGAAGTAGAACCTGGTCTTGAAGGTCTCATGTGCTGCCAGAAGCACTCTGACTTTTATTCTGAATAGGGTGAGGGACACTAGAGGTGTTTGTGCAAGAGTGAGACAGGATGAGACCCTGAAAAGAAATGAAGCCAAGCTGCTGGAGGCTCTGTCCACATCTCCTTCCATATGATAGTGAGGTGGTAAAGACAGTTGTTTCAGGCTATTGACTTTAAGGTGATATGCCTGTAGGGATCACTGAGTGACAAAGACAGAGCCAGGAAGACCATGGGGTTGAGAGTAGCCTGGGCTATCTCAAAGGTAATTAAATGTGGAATGTGGACCTGCTGGAATGCACCAAGTAGGTCTTAAGTGTAACACTCTATTCCTGTCCTTCCTCCAGACAGTCATCCCTTCTGCTTTCACATCATCAGAATTCCATCAAAGGAAGGAGGAGAAAGGAGCCAGAGGTGCATGGGAAGCAGAGGGTGGGGCGGGGGCAGGGTAGAGAGGAGGAAGATGAGTGACATGTCATGACATGGAGGGAAATACCGTAGTGAGACCCATTCACTGGTCTAACTTGGTGCTAACTCTAAAGAATTAATAATATTTGAAAAGAATAAGGTTTTGTTAATCTTATAAAGCAATACTGAAAAAGATAGCTTAGCAAGTTAAAATACAGCAAATACAGTACAGAATTGTATAGAAATCGTGTAGAATAAATGCAGTGACATTATATTTGGTAAATTAAGCTTACAAAAATTCTTTGATTTTGGATATTTATGTAATTTGTTACATTAATCAAGCAAAATAATTATGTTTGCATTATTGCAAGCAAATATTAAAGGAATGGGACATGAGGCTGTCTGCCAACAGCGATGTTAACAATTGTGAAGAGTAAATTCATATAGATAAAGATGAGAAAGTAACTGTGAAAACTATTCTTCTAAGAGTGTTTTTCCTGCCTTCACATAATTGTGAAGTGTGCATTAATGTAAGTGTGTTACAAAAAGAATAAAAAATGTAAAGATGACTAATCCATTGTTTTATATAAATACATTACAGAAAAGAGTGCACCATAAAGCCAGTGAGCAAGCAGCTGTGTACAGTTTACCTTTCAGGGCAGGGGTCTTCTTGTTCACTGGCGTACCTAGGACGAACTCACTCTGCTCACTTGTAGGGCTCATCTCTACCACTGTGGCCATTGTGGTTTTTTTCTTTCTGGGTAATTAGTGTTTCTCAGAAAAAATAGAAAAGAAAAGAACCAACATGAAATTACCCTTCAGTTGAGCTGTATGTAGAGAGAGAGAAAGAAAGAGAGAGACAGAGACAGAGAGACAGAGACAGACACAAAGACAAAGACAGAGAGAGAGACAAAGACAGAGTTAGAGAGAGACAAGAGACAAAGAGACAGAGAGAGACAGACAGACACAGAAACAGAGAGACCCTAATGTAGGAAAGCATTAGAAGAGACAGAGCATCATAGCAGTAGGAGTGGGGCTTCAATTCTAGACACTAAAGGGGGCTTTCAAGTTGGTGAACAAGTCCCACACTACATGATCTAGTTTGCCTTGGCATATGGACCAGAAGTCAGGAAGGCAAGCTTAGTGTAACTCAATGTTGTCAGTTAGGGGTAGGGGGCAGGGCTGGATTTGATCACAGCTGTAAATAAGAGGGGGACTGAAGGCCACAGCACAGTGCAGCATATTTTCTTATCAACTCTTCGTCCTAAAGACCTAGAGGAGTGTATGGCCTGATTTCTGAGAGAGAGAGAGAGAGAGAGAGAGAGAGAGAGAA
This sequence comes from Mus musculus, assembly GCF_000001635.26. Classification (NCBI taxonomy): domain Eukaryota; kingdom Metazoa; phylum Chordata; class Mammalia; order Rodentia; family Muridae; genus Mus; species Mus musculus. The sequence continues at coordinate 23,841,857 of NC_000079.6, read as the reverse complement.
TGCACAAGCTAGATGATCTGTGGTCTAACAGGACAATATATAATCCATAGGTGTTAGTTAAAAGAAAATGCATTTGAGGACCTTTGAAGAGTCAGTACCAAGCAGCCAAAACCAGGCTCATTCCATCTACCTGGGGAGCAAGGTGGGGTGCAGCTGGCTACTATCTCCTACTTCAATATAATAGGCATCCTGCCGCTAAGGCCTGGAACTACTTATCACTGGATTTATCAGAGTCACTACAGAATGCTTGAAGAGCTCTGGCTTGGGAGCTAGGCTCTCCCCAGTTCCAGTACAGGTTCATATTGATCTACTTTGCTACAGGAACAAATGCCACAGAACCCAGCTTTCATCGTGGGTGCTGGAAAGTTAACTAAGGTCTTTACATTCTACAGTAAGCACTCTATTACTGAGCCATCTCTCCAGTCCCCTCTCAGACATTTTAATTTGGTTAAGGTTCATATCACCTCATTGGTTTTCTTAATCCAGTATTCTTGCATAAGAGTAACCTTATTTTCTCTTACGCTATAGTTCTGTCTCCTAACTTATCTGGATGAGAATCTGGGCAATGAATGAATTTGATTATGAAAGGCTGCACTTCTTCAGAAAATTGTGGTAGTCACATGGCTGAAGCATAGCTGACTAAGGAAAAGATCAATACTTTCTGTGGGACAGGGCATACATCTTCGCAATGTCTGTGAGAGTTCCTGGAAGGCCCCTGAGTCTACAACGTCTGGTTCACTGGTTAGAACTGTAATAGTGTGGAAAGGATGAAATAGTATAAGTTCAGAGGCCAGTTATCTTAATTTCGGATAGACTTAGCCACTTCAACAACCATTTCTTGCCCACCTCTACTTAGTGTCAGGACTAACATTCCATGACTGATAAATAACCTTTTGAAATCTATTGATTTTTAAAGAGGATTACGATGATGACGGCTATTGCTAACAACTGCTACTGCTACTGTTACTGCTAGATTCTGATTCTGATACTGATACTACTAGCTTGTACCTATTCAAAGTCTAAGAATTTTATCAGGTAGCATCTGAGGCCTTAGAAAAACTTCCCCATCTTGCTGTGTCTGCCTCTCTATGTAGACTCTAGTGTATTTTAAACTTGCCTTGATTTATGACTTTTGTCATTCTATAAAACTATAAAATTCATGAGACGGCTTCCATATTGGGACATGAACATCTGGCATAACCTAAATCTCTGTTCCCAGACCATGGTCTCTCAAATATGGCTCCAGTATAATGTCATGTTTGCTGTAAGGTAAGAGCTGTGTGCTTTTTGTATTGATGATGTAACAGGCAAAGAAGTGATTGCTAACACCATTTTATCTAGAGTGGTTTTCACAATGCTCACACTGTTCTTCATGTCCCCAGCAGCTGTCAGACTAACAAGAGTAGTTACAACCACTGCTGTAGACTCAGGACCCAGGCAGGGCCATGGACCTCAGAAAACTCACTGACTCTCTTCTCCTAGGCCATTGAGCTCATTAGCAAAAGAACTGATGTTTGTTCATGAGACACTTTGACTTTCCCCTTACCATTCTCTCTCTGTCTGTTTCTCTCTGTCTCTGTCTGTCTCTGTCTCTGTCTCTCTCATTCAATTTTTTTTTTTAAATAACAAGTTCTGTTGGGTATGGTAGATCTACCTCCCTTGATTCTCTGGACAAGTCACTTCTACACACATACATGATTTTATGTGACTACGTAAAAGTTTTAAAAACATTCCTTTATAGTATGTGTTTCTTGGATCTGTCTCCACAGCTGCTATTGTCTCCACCAATTCCTATGGTGATCTAGCACAAACTCTTCAGTTTCCAGTCTCTCCTCTCCCTCTCTTTCTTCTCCTCCCTCTCCTTACCCGCTGTCTCTGTATGTTCCTCCTTTTCCCCTCCCTCTTGGACCCTCTTTTCCCCTCCCTTCTCCCTCTCTTTCTCCATCCTCCGTTATCTTCTTCCCCTTCTCTCCCCCTTCCCCCTTCCCTTTGCCTCTCCCTCCATTTTTCCGTCTTCCTCACTCTTGCTTCCCCATTGCCTTTGTAGACATAGGTTTTTACATTGTATGAACATGTTTTTATTTTGTCAGCAGGAGAACATTTGAAGTTGGAGGAGGGATGTATAGCAACCCTCAGCTGGTATTCAAGGACAGTGCAGATCTTTGGCTACCCAATGAAAGTAAGTGACTTACCAACTTAGTGACTGAGGTAGGCCTTCCTGTGTTTCCTCTGGACAGGCTTCTCTTACCTCTTACCAGACCACTCAGTATTCTGTGTCACTCCATGACTCCAATTATTAATCATTAATGACAGGCTGAAGCACCCCCTGCTTTCAGCTGTGAGCTTCACAGCCTTCGTCCTTGTCCAGTGTCTTGCCAGCACCCCAGAAGGATCTACTGGGTCTGACACCTGCAGGCAGTTATTAGTCACATTGCCTTGCAGTATTTCTAAAGACATTTCCTTTTTCCGGTTTGAAATGGGATAAGTTACAAATTAAACACATTTTGTACTTTACCCCCTCTTTTTTTTGTCTGGTCTTTAATTTTCTTTTGCTTCTTTGAACTATGTGGGCCATAATCTTATTTAGTAACGTTGTTAACCAAATCAAATGGACAAAACCCACAAGCTTCTCATAAATTCAGTATTTATTCCCCATGACTTTTTTCCTGTCTTAATTACTTCTATGTTTGTTGATAAACTACATAAAACAATGCTCGTACCTACATCTCAATTTGCACATGTTACCATGTACAATGGCAAGTTTTCTAACTCACTTAAGTAACCGCTTAAAACTTTTATACATGCACATGATGCATTGTGATCAGACCTCACTCATTTTTGCCAACAAATTCCTCCCATTCCCCACTGTCACTTTTCCCTCTCAAGTTCATGCTTCTTCATTGCTTCTCCTCCTCCTCCTCCTCCTCCTCCTCCTCCTCCTCCTCCTCCTCCTCCCTACTGAGTCACGTAGTGTTGTCTGTGTGTTCATAGGTGTTGAACTATCTAATGGAATATGGATAGCATCTTAGAATCTGAATCCCTGAAGAAAACTGATGCTCTCACCGGCTAGCAGCCATAAATTGCCAATAGCTCCTCGGCCATGGGTGAGACTTCATGAGCTCCCGCCCTGACCGTGGCGAGATTTTGGCTGGCTGGATCTTGCTCAGGTCTTGTGTTTACAGCCACAGCTGCTGTGAGCTCACGTGTACAACAGCGCTGTCTTGTCTGGCAAAGAAGGTTTTGCAGTAGATGTCCACTACCTCTGGTGCTTAAGATGCCTCTTCTACAATGCTTCCTGAGCCTTATGATCAAGAATGTGACACAGATGCCCTTTTAAAGCTGATCATACCACAGTCTCTTACTCCCTAGATTTTGACAAGCCGTGGGTCTTTGTATTAATCACCTTATACTATAAAAAGAAGCTTCCCTGATGAGGGCTGAGAAATGCACCGAACTGATAATTTTGTAGTTTGATTTTTCTTTATGGTTGAATAATCTTCCATGTATCATTACACATTTATCAGGTGATGGGACATTTTAAACCTTTTCATTTCCTGGTGATTGTGAACAGAGAAGCAATAAACATGAATGAGTAAATAAATCTACAGTAGAATATAGAGTCTGTTGAGAATATTCTCAGGAAATGTTCTGGCTTGATCACATGATAGTCCTATGTCTAGCTTTTTGAGGTACCTCCACATTGATTTCCAACAAAGGGGCTGAGCTCGGAACACCCACACCAGCACACCAGAGGCCAAGCTTGTTCATTTCTTTAGACGATCCTGCCAATAGCTTGGAAGTAGACAACAGATTCATTGCCTTCCAAGCTCGTGAAGGAGTTTGTCCTTGCCTCAAAGGTGAGGTGGTACTTCAAACCCACTGTTTCGTATAGGCAAAAAACAAACAAACAAACAAACAAAAAACAAAAAAACTCTACCTCTCAGAGGCCCCTAGGCTTATGACTCAGCCTGAGCACTGATGTCAAACTCATTCACAGAAAGGAATCTGGGTTCTGTGTGCACTGAGCTCTTCTGGTAGCTCATCTTCACTGTGGCTTTAAGTCCTGTCTTGCTTTATGCTCTCAATGCATCTCCTTTGGTTTTGTGTTTGACTCTAAGTGCTGTAAGAGGACAAACCACTTCTCCATAATGGGAAGCCCTGACTGAAGCTCCTGACTGGAGCTGTTGGATGTGTCATTGAGGTTAATAATTTGAGAAGTCTGGGCCTTGGGGAATGAGGATTTTCTGAAGCATATGTAGTATACGATCTCCATAGTATACAATCTTTCACTGTCTGTAAGAGAAAGAAGTACAGACACAGCTCATATACACATCTGAAATTTAAAGGTAGAAAGGTCTAAGTTCATTATGGAGTCTTAGGAGTTTTACCTCCTGTGTCAATTATTTTTCGCTGAGTCCTTTTTTAAAGAACTCTGTACTCTGGGATAAATAATCAACAACTTTAGAATTCACGTATTTCTAATTCTAAATTAACCAAGTTGGAATATGTGGCTTAGTTTTATAATTTAATTTTTAACTTTACTTTAAAATGTTCATGGTTTTAACCATGTACTTGGTTTGACTTCATAAACAAAAAGACCCAACATGCTTCTACACTGAAAAAAAAAATCCAATTTTGCCTCACCTGTACAATTAGTTTTTAAACATTTGAGTATGAATTGAAATATTTCTTTGACTTAGATCATTTTACTCACCTTTTAGAGATTACACCTTTTCTTCTCTGATGAGCTTGAAACTACTTTGTGTTGACATGAAAATCTTCGGAGCAAATAGAGTGCACACATCCTCACTTTGATTTGAGTATCCAAGGAATGCTTTCCTTAAGTGTGTGAACAGTTGTCCTTAATTATTATCTGTAGGATGGCTCCATGTCTGACCAACATCTCAGAGGAAATCAGTGCCCAGTTGAGGCAATCACAGAAGCCGGTTATCTCTAGGCTGAAGGCCAACCCCGGATAGAGGAAGGTCAATTTCTGTGTACTCTCTGCTTAAACCTCACAAAGTCCAGCATGGATCAGATGGAGTACGCTGAAGCTGGACACCACAGAGGCTTGGCTCAGTGGCAGTGGGCATTCCCTGGAACCTCAGAATCTAAGCCGTGAACCCAAATGGCGTGTCATCTCTACTCAGCATCTAAGTCCTCTTTAGAATTTCTGGCAAATGTTTTTGCCTCCATCCTTGGTCAGGTTACACTCTTATTTTGCCTCTTGTTCTCCATGACAAATTGGGTCATGGACATGAGTCATAAATCTAATATCCAGTCATGTACTGGTGCTATACTGCTCCTAGTGGGAGTTCATCTCTGTTATTTTGTTTCCTATTAACTGAGCAAAATGATGTCTGTATTTTCTGTTACAGTCCCATGTTCAATCTTGTGCTGGACTGCCTCACTGAGAATATTCCTCACCTCTTTTCTTAAACATGCTGTCTTCTGGTGCACTTTACAGTTTAAATGTGAAGTATGCCAGTAGCCAAGGAACATTCCCCCAAAGCTGTAAAACTACACAGTACCAGAGATAATGGCCACTTCCTTTCACTCCTTCCTCCCTCCCTGCCTCTCCTTGATTGTAATACAGTGTATTGCAATCATGTCCACCAACCATTTTTTTCACCTCCAGCTCCTTCTGAGCATATCCCCCTCCCAATATAATAATGCCTTTACCCCCTTTAATATTCTACTGTATCCAGTTAGTCTTGCCTGCATGTGCATGTGTGCATATTGACTTGTTGTAAATATGTCAGTAAGTATTTTTGATAGGATTAATTAATTAACTTCGAGACAAGGTCTTACTGTATAGCTCTGGCTGTCCTTGAGTTTACTATGTGGATCAGGCTGGCCTCAAACTCACAGAGATCTGCCTGTCACTGCCTCCCAACTGCTGAGATTAAAGGTGTGTGTCGCCACTCCCAACAGGGTTCCTAAATTTAACTACTTATATTAATGCGTTTTCATTCGTGGGTATACTTTTTCTGTTAACTTTGGTGCTCTATTCTTGAGGCTATTGCATTGACTTTGTTAATTGATTTTGGAGCCCTGAACTCATGGATAGATGTATATATTCCACAACTTAAATGCCAGTTATTACTTAGGTGTGAATTAAGGCTTTCCTGGCACTTAAGGTATGCCTTCAGAGAAGAGAGTAAAGATTGTGTCATTGAACCAAGTAGAAAAGATTTAGCATGTTGAATGTGGGCATACTGCTCTTAACTGGAGTGTGTGTGTGTGTGTGTGTGTGTGTGTGTGTAGGCCAAAGATCAATCTTGGATTCTATTCTTCAAGCACTTTGTCTTAGGATTTTTCTTGGTGTAATAAGACACTATTATTAAAAGTAGCCCAAATAGGAGAGGGTTTATTTTGCTACATTTCTATGTAATAGTCTATCACTAAGGGAAGTCAGGGCAGAAACTCAAGCATGACAGGAACCTGGAGGCAGGAACTGAAGTAGAGACAATGGAAGGACAATGGAAGAACACTGGTTTCTGGCTTGGTCTTCATAGCTGGCTTAGCCTGCTTTCTTATACCATCCCAGAACCACCTCCCACCTAAAATGTGGCACTGCCCACAGTAAGCTGGGCCCTCCGATAGCAATCAGTAATTAAGAAAATGTACTATAGACTTGCCTACAGGCAAATCCTATGGAGGCACATTTTCATTTGAACTTTTCTTCCTAAATGACTCTAGCTTGTATCGAGTTGACATAAAACTCCAGAACACATTGTCCACCTTACTTTTAAGGACAAGGTCTCTCAGTGACCTTCAACTTGCCAAGCAGGCTAAGTCGGTTGCCAGCCAGGCTCAGGGATTAACTCACCTCATCCTTTCCAGTGCTTTAATTACAAACACAGGTCACTAGGCCTTTCGTGCTCACATAAGTTCCAGGGATGAAACTTGCATCCTCATGCTTGCGGGGCAAATGGTAACCACGGAGCTCCCAGACCATGAAACAGTTTTATTATTCCAAGGTTTAGTTCTTCAAGATGGAGGAAGATTTTAATTCAGTACTTTTAACAATGCAAAGGATAATTCATATCTTCTTCCTCCTCTCTCTCCTTCCTCCCTTTCTCCTCTAATTATTTTTGGGGAGGGAAGAGGACGTGGGGGAGGGGATGGGGCTAAAACACACCATGTAGTTGAACCCACACAGATCTGCCTGCTTCTGCTTCCCTGGCACTGGGATTAAAGTGTGAAAAACGTCACTGGGCTTTCCTCCTCCTCTTCCTCCCCTTCCTCGTCCTCCTCTCCTCTCCCCCTTCTTTCCCTCTTCCTTCTCCTCCTTGTTTTTACCTTGTCCTACATTACCTTTATAAAGATGCAAAGTTTGCCTTGGGATTGAGTTTTGTTCCTTTCAAGTTCCAATATTTGTATTAAAGGTTTGGTTTGGTTCCTTATATATTGATACTTGCCTTTATCATCCAGATTCCACACCCACCCACCCTCCAGCCACTAAATCAGAATAGAGGTCTGTTACGATCAGCCAGTAAAAAGGATTAGGGGCCAGACCTATTTACCGGCTTCCGCATTACACAGTTAAGTTTTTACTGTGCTCATTGAGTGTGGCCTCTATTTGTCAGAACTGTGCTTAGAAGTGGTAGAAGTCCAGATGAAATTTTTGAGGGAGTGACCCTACCCACACACGAATGACCATTCACAACAAGAGCTTGGTCAGGTCAAGGACCCTGACATCTCAGACACGGGAATGGCAAGGCCTTCTCCATCAGGGGAATGGTAAGGCCTTTCTCTGGTTCAGATACTAATGCTGATAAACTGGTGATCATTGGCTCTAGAACTGTGTAAAAAGTAACAGACACAGATTCCTCCTCCCTGATGACCCGAGCCTGGGACCGCTCTACCAAGATCAGCTAACTACCTCCTCCCTCAGATGTATATAATAAATGTGCTGAGTATCAGCGATGCTGGTGCTTCTCCATCAGAGACCACAGCTTTTCTGTCTCTGTGTATATATGTCTGTGATTTATTTCTCACTGTCCCATTCAGGTCAATCCCAGAGTCACACAGGCCGTTGGGAGAGATGGAGGGTGTGGAAGGGCACAGAAGGACAAACAATAGAGACAAACCTGGTCCTGGGACCACAGCAACGAGAACTAAATCTCTTTTTTGTAACACAGTACCAAGCACTCATTTTTGCTGTCTGCTTCTTCTTCTCTTCATCTGCAAGAGAATATAAACAGCTCTGCTGCCACTTCTGGAATCTCATTTTCCACAAAAGGGAAGAAGCTCAAGTACTGAGTCTGAGAGAGCCCCGGAAAGGGTCCTGTGGACTCAGCTCAGAATATTCTTTGCCTTTGAATCAATTGCTGGGATGTGATAGCATCAAGTACTCTGATTGGCTACTCTCCTCATCACAACACAGCTATAAATTATCTCTCTCATAGATGCAGTGCCTCATAAAAATTACTATAAATGAATAAACAGGCCAGGGACGGTGCCCCACTCATTCAATCTAGCAGTTGGGAGGCAGAGGCAGACAAGTGGATCTCTGTGGTTTTTTTATAGCCACTGTATACTAGCGTGTTGGTGTCCACAGGAGTTGCTGTTGCACAGTTGCTGATTCAGGCCGGCCACAGCGAACTTCAGGGGATCCGAGCCAGATCTTGGTTCCTGTGTTCCTATAGCGCCCTCTAATGTTGAAGGAGAAGCTTGCAATCAGTTTTTTTTCAAGGATTCATTCATTCATTCATTCATTCATTCATTCATTCAATGTATATGAGTATACTGGCACTGTAGCTGTCTTGAGACACACCAGAAGAGGACACTGGATTCTGTTACAGATAGCTGTGAGCCACCACATGATTGCTAGGAATTGAACTCAGGACCTCTGTAAGAGCAGTCAGTGCTTGTACTACATGCATGTGACACCTACTTGGTTTGTGCAGTGCTGGGGTTCAAAGCTGGAGGGACTGGAGCATGTGAGACAAGCACTCTACCAGCTGAGCTACATCCCCAGACCATCTGTGTCTTTTGATGAGCCCACTGTTCATAGTCTCATAGGCTTCACTTTCTTTTGTGGCTTAATTTCTTCCAAAGACCAGGTTCCTAATACCATCATTTTGAGAATTAGGATTATAGTCCTGATGTTTTGGGGATTTGAGCCATAGCATGAATATTTGCGGTTAGGGTTGTTACAAGGATTTTTTTTTTCTGGGTCAGGACTGGACCATGTTTTAGGGATTTCGACTGTAGCATGGCTGTTTGTGGGTTAGGACGACAGCACGGCGGTGGTTTAGGACCATGGCATAGATGTTTTGAGTGTAGGATTGTGCTATGTATTGGGGGGGGGGGTTAGAACTGTAGCACAGGTGTTTTGGGGGTCTCAGATTGCAGGATGGATAGTTAAGAACACAGATGTTCAGCTTATAGTACATTTCACTGCTTTTGTTTTTTGTTTGTTTGTTTTTTGTTTTTAGAACAAATCAAATCAAGACCAGTTTAATGTTACATCACTGTTTTGTCACTGTCATCAGAAAGGCTCAGATTTCCTGTGATAAACGACAGAAGCTATAAGTTCACGAGTCACTGAGAGGTGGAGTCTAAACCAGAACGGAGCAAGAGAAACAAATCAGCTCCTTCCCCAAAACATGGTGGTCTGCACATACTTCCCTGAAGGAGCCTTCCAATGTACAGATCCATTTTAATTGCATGTAAAACTGGTGGTAAATGAGCTTGGAAAGTTCCTCTTCAGCCTGCCCTATCTGCTCCAGGGAGGACCACAGGGCATCCCACTATGGGACATCACAAAGTACATGCAATTTGTTCATGTGCGGATCTGGGCAGTTGCTTGGGTATTGGGACAGAACAAATCTGCTACATAAACCATATGGATATTTTGTTGTTGTTGTTGTTTTCCTAAGTTAAGTCACGTCAAAATGCATTATATAATAGTCAAGCTATTTTTTTAAAAAAAACTCATAATGATTATCACAGATTTTATTTTACCACATATAATAGCTTTATTTCATTTATCTTGCTCCCACATTACCGACTTAAATTTTTATTTGTAATCAATTGTTACCACATGTGCATTTAGAAACTGCTAAGATACATGCGATTCTGTTCTCTTTTAATGTGTACATGAATTACCTTTGTGACTCTCACCTTCAGCAGCAAAAAGAACCCAGAACCGTGGAATAATATCCCCAAAGTGCTCAAACAGAACGCTTTGCAATCTAGCATTTTATGCACAATTAAGTGAATTCAAGGATAAGGGTGAAACAAACACATGAACACACCCTTAAAGAAAGACTAAGAAAATCTTCTGCTCAGAAAGATAGTTAATTTAATGTATAGTAAGGGGAAATAGCAAGCTTATTTTCACCTTATGATCTTAAACATCATGAAGTTTTATAACCTTGTTGTAAGAGTCATGTTCCTGCTCCATATTTGTGGGCTTAACCAGGCTATTTTAAAGCCTGTGGTGGTTTGAAAGTGGATGATCCCCATAGGCTCATTTGAATACTTGATCCCAATGGGAGAAACTGTGTGGGAAGGATTATGGGGTGTGGCCTTGGAGGACCACTGAGGACTTTGAGGTTTCAAATGCTTTAGCCATTCCCAGTTAGAACATCTCTTGTTCTAACTTCTACTTGGGAATAAGAGCGTGAGCTCTGGGCTACTGCTCCAGTTTGCCATGCCTGCCTGCCTTCTGTTGTGCTCCATAGCTACCTTGGACTCACCCTCTGAACCTGCAAGCCTCTTCTCGTAGCTGTCTTGGTTATGACGGTTTGTCACAACAATTGAAAAGTATCTACGACAACACCCCTACTTCATTTACTGATATTCATTCAGAAATAAAGCAAAATAAAACAAAATAAAAACCTTTAGAAGAGAAAATTAAAAATTTGAAGTCTCCTTTGCAATTAGTGGCATCCTGGGCCACATTAAAAAAAAAATCTAAAACCCCAAAAACAGACCCATAAATGTTTTCCTGCTTAGAGACCGTATGTTAGGTCTGGATATGCATCAAATGACTCTGCAGAAAGCCCAAAGACGGCACAGAGGAACACAGGAGCTAGACAGTCTCAATGGCTTACAAAAATCAATCATTTACCTACTTTATACTTCATGATCTTTGGGATTGGCTGTAGCCTGATCTGTGTTCCCTCATTCAGGACCTTCGTTGATAGAAGATGCTCTATTGGAGCATAAGAGGTAGCCTTATGGGGAGAAGATAAAGGAATTGGGTAAGTCATAATTTCCTTGGACAAGGGAAGTCATGTAGGAAAGTGCCACCCACCATCACACAGGGAAGGGCAGAGATATGCATAAAATGTACCATTTATCACTGTCTGAAATATGGATCACATTTGATTCGTGGTCTTTTCTACACATAAAACATATTCAGTGGGTAAACCTCACTGGGTCCCAAAGTCACATTCAATCGCTACCTCATCTGGATTCAGGTCCTTTTGCTTTGAAAACTCAATAAACCACATTTTTCCCAAGTCTACTCCACCCAATGACCCCCTGTCCAACAATGGGCCAGAAACAAAATAACTACAGAAACAGGAAACAGTGGCCATTTGTCCAATGAGATTCTGAAATCCCTCTAGGACAGCCCCACAGTTCACTGTGTTCCCTGGCCCTTAGCTCCATGTTGATGAGAGTCTCTTCTCTGTTATTTTCTTGGCCACATTAGAAGACACTGGCAAATAGGCACAACCTTAGGAATAGAGCTGTTTTCATAGTCCATATTCGGACAAAAAAGATGAGTGTCCCAATACACCATTTCTCTCTCTCTCTCTCTCTCTCTCTGTGTGTGTGTGTGTGTGTGTGTGTGTGTGTGTGTGTGCGTGAGAGAGAGAGAGAGAGAGAGAGAGAGAGAGAGAACTTACATGCCATGAAATCATGACATGCATGTATGCATGTAAAGGTCAAAGGATAACATGGGTTACTGTCCTTTCCTTCTGCCATGTTTAAGACAGAATCTCTTGCTGTTTACTGTTGCTTATGCCTGCTGTCTGGCCAGGGAGCTCCTAGAGATTCTCTTGGCTCTATCTTCTGTCTTGCTATAGATGTGCTAAGATTTCAGGTGTGTGTGCCACTGTGTCTGGCTTTTATGTGGGTTCTAAACTAAACTCAGATTATCATGTTTACACAATAAATAGTTCACTCACTAAACCCCAAGGCAACATTTTAAGTTCCAAAAAGTTACCGTCACCTTTAGTTCAGGCTAATTGGTGTAACAGTCCCAATTCTTTCCTTTTTTTTTTTTTTTTTTTTTTGGTGTAGTCCTTATTTAATTAGAACCAATTTTACATGCTGACCTATGTTCCTCTTACTTGCTAACCTGCCCCTCCTCCTTTCAGTCCATCTGGAGATTTCTGGTTCTCCCTCCAATTCTTCACCTGAGTTTTGCACACCTTGAGTTTGTCCAGCTTTTGTGATAAAGTCCTCCATTCTGTTTTCTGAGTTGTTTTGCTGAATCCAAAGTATTTTCCTGGGCATGTAATTCATAGTTTTAAACAATGAGTTGTGTGGATCTCTCATTCATTTGCTTTGGTTCTTGTCATAAAAATATTTTAGCATTTTTTAAAAATCATTTTCTGGGGATCCATCCCATAATCAGCTTTCAAACGCTGACACCATTGCATACACTAGCAAGATTTTGCTGAAAGGACCCTGATATAGCTGTCTCTTGTGAGACTATGCCGGGGCCTGGCAAACACAGAAGTGGATGCTCACAGTCAGCTATTGGATTGATCACAGGGCCCCCAATGGAGGAGCTAGAGAAAGTACCCAAGGAGCTAAAGGGATCTGCAACCCTATAGGTGGAACAACAATATGAACTAACCAGTACCCCCTGGAGCTTGTGTCTCTAGCTGCATATGAATCAGAAAATGGCCTAGTCGTCCATCAGTGGAAAGAGAGGCCCATTAGTCGTGCAAACTTTATATGCCTCAGTACAGGCGAATGACAGGGCCAAGAAGTGGGAGTGGGTGGGTGGGGGAGTGGATGGGGGACCGTGTGGGGGACTTTTGGGATAGCATTGGAAATGTAAATGAAATAAATACCCAATTAAAAAAATAAAAAAATAAAATCATTTTTCTTTTTTTCTTTTTATTCTTTTTTTCTTGGATATTTTCTTTTATTTGCCTTTCAAATGTTTTCCCCTTCCCAGGTCTCCCCTTCAGAAACTCCCTATCCCATCCCCTCTCCCCCTGCCTCTATGAGAATGCTCCCCCACATACAAGTATAATGATCCCCAAACTGGCCAGTTATTTACTGGTTTCATAGAGTTTGCCTTTGTGTTATTGTTGTTGTTAAGTGTAGCCAGTAGCAGTGAAAGCACATTGTGAGAACTGATGACATAGTTTAGTTGCTAGAGCAGTTGAAGTTGGGCATGGTAGCACATGCTTGCCATCACGGCATTCTGGAGGGAGAAGAAGCAGGATAATGACTGAAGGACAGTCTGGGATACTAGGCAAGACCTTCAAAAATAAGAGAGAGGGGAGGGGGAGCAAGAAAGAAGCACAGCCTCGACATATATATCCCAATCAGTCCTTCAAAATGAAGACTCTCATAAGAACATGGAAAACGGTAAACACAAATGAAAATGTCCCAAGAAACTTGTTATCTTATATGCTTAAAAGAAAAGATGCTCATGTGGTTTATCTTCTCTTTCCAAGTTGCTCTGCATACTGAATGGTCCTGAACATGGCAGGTCTGTTTATGCACACACGTTTGTCTGAGGGTAGGACTTCTCATATCATTCACAGACATCAGGACAGATGAGGTTAAACAAAAATGAGGAATGCAACCTCCAGAATTCAGGTCTTACAAGTGTCTATTTCACAGAACATGACCAAGGGTCAGTGGCTGCTTCCTTTCTACCTCATCCTCCTGCTGGATGCTGGAAAGTACAGCACTTCCTGTCTAGGCATCAAGTCTTATGTGAGAGAAGAGAATGTGTGGGAAGAATATGAAAAGAGACCCTATGCCACTTCATACTGCTACACTGAATGTGGAATATCCCCTTAGTGTCTTATTTGTCTGAACACTTGGTCTCTAAATAATGGGGCTCTTCTGGAAGGTTGTGGGGTCTTCATAAGATGGGGTTCATATGGAAGAAGTGAAGGGTGGAGGGACTGATTGCCCTTGAGGTTTACAGCTCAACTCTGCTTCCTGTCTAACTTGTGAGTTAAGGTTTTAGAACTGCTAACTGATTAGTGTGTACTATGGAGTGGGGCATGTACATGCATGTGTAGGTCAGAGGATAACTTTGTGCAGTTAGCTCTCTTCTCCCATCCTTCCATAGGTTCTGGGAATAGAACTCAGTCCATCAAGGTTCAGCAACAAATGCTTTCTCCACTGATCAATGTCACTGGGCCTGTGGGTGGTTTGTTAACTCTAGTTATCTAGCTTCTATTTGCTCCTTACACAAGACTTATCGCTGCTATTATTTCTACTAGTATCATTGTTTGGGTCATTTCCAGTTATTCTACTACTTTCAGAAAGACCACATTCAGGTAGAAAAAAAGAAAGGCCCAGGCTTTAAGATAAAAAGTGAAAATTTGGGTCATTTCCAGTTATTCTACTACTTTCAGAAAGACCACATTCAGGTAGAAAAAAAAAGAAAGGTCCAGGCTTTAAGATAAAAAGTGAAAATACACTACTGGATGGGAGATTCTGCCTGGGTACATGTCAAAGAATTTTTAATGGGACCAAATGTTTTCCTAACAGTTTCTCAGGTTGAAAATCACATACAATGGAAACTATGTATGAAAGAGTGTTGGCTTGGTGATGTGCGTTAGTCAATATGACAGAAGGAAAAGGTCTTCCTGTTCAATAATTACAAAGCATTTGAATTTGCAGATTCTTCTGAACGTGTGCAAAACTACAAGTGGAAACAAGTCTACATATAGGACTTAGAGGGACATCAACAGGCATGAAGAGAGAAAGCCAGAATGGCTGAGAGGACGAATGTTGATGTCCAAGTCAGAAGGGAGAGGGAGGATAATATCCTACCCATGAAGCAACAGGGCAATGGCCGTGGATTGCTGAGTTAGCAGTTGTGTTAGGATCAGTGCCAAGTCCCAAATAGAAAACAAAGTAGGTGGTAATGGAGAAAGCCCAGTACAGAGTTTTTAGCTGTGTTTAATGTAACTTGCAATAAATGTACATATTGTTTCATAAGGCATATCACTTTAAAATGGTTTTTATTCCTATGATTATGATGGAATAATTGGAGTTTTCAGGGAGTAAAGACTGTCCAGTATTTGGCTTTATAATTTTGTCACCAGATTTTTATTATTAATGTAAAAAAAAAGGTTGGTTTTGCTTTTAGGGGTGTTTGTTTGTTTGTTTGTTTGTTTTAGAAATATCAGTAGATAGACACTGGCAGTGTTGTGAGGAACAGAGATATGCAGAGTTGCTCTCGATGTCCGGCACCATGCTGTTGGGAAGTAGGCATTTTATTTTTGTGTGATAATTGGGGCTCAGTTTTTACTTTTATTTTACAGACAACTGTTATAACAATATTGTTTTCCTTGGCATTCATTGCTCAGCATAGATGATGTGTACACTATCTCTGTGCACATAATCCTATTTAATTTTTTTGCATAAAATAAATGCTTTTACATGTCTTAAAAAAAAGAAGCCAGTGCAAAACTTGATAACAACTTTGGAGAAATACATGAATAATGAATATATTTTCCCAAGAGGAAAAGGTTTCTTGATTTTATTGTACAAGTCTATGCCAATATCCTGAGCCTCTTGGACATATTTTAATTCATTTCTCTGAGTGTGAGACCAAAGACTCACTTGACATCCAAATTCCGTCTGCCAGGCTCCACATATGCCACTTTACATCATCTAGACAATCACCCCTGAGTAAGAACGTTTACAGGGCAGAATGGCTGTAGAGTTATAGGTGAGGATGCATTGCGTTGCTCTTTGTGTCATTTAGTCTCTGTACTCTCCCTGCCTTATTCCTTACACCCATGGCATATTTTCTATGATAGCCCCCCCCCCAGGTGATAGTGTTACACATAGGTCCATAAAGTTGGACCATTGGAGATCATTCGCTGATAGCACTAGATTAAGTGCTTTCTAGAGCTGAAGAGTTACATATTGAAAAGGTAGGGAAGCTGGGGAGATAGCAAAGACCTTGCTAGCAAGCGTTAGGACTTGAGTTAGATTCTCTAGAAGCTGTATAAAAAAAGATGCTGAGCATGGTAGCATGTGCTTTTATCCCCAGGGCTGGGGAGGCAGAAGCTTGTAGATCTCTGGAACTCATTGGCTGCCCAGGTTACTCTATTTTGCAGTTTCTAGAACAGTGAGAGATTTCAAAACAGAAATAAAACCAGTGGATGATTCCCCTGTAGCAACAGCTGAGGTTGTCCTTTGACCTCCACTTTGCCCAGTTTCAGAAAAGCAACTGAGCAGCAAGCCTGATGGCATAGGCTGGCCACCTTAGCATTCAGGAGAGTGAGGAAGGAGGATCATGAGTTCAAGGATAGTGTGGGCTACACAGAGAGACCTCGTGTGTCAACCCTTCTTCCTCATAAAAGCAACAAGGTTTGGCCACTCTAAAAGTGGTTTCAACAAACTAGAATAGACCAAACAAGCACACAAACAGGGGGAAAAAGAGTCAAAGAGAGAGTACAAGAAACACACAGAGATGTAATGATACACATTCATGCAAACACAGGAATTTTACTAAAATATAAAATAAAAACCATAATGTATAAGCAAAATATCTCTAAGGTAAAAAAAAAGAGCAAATGAAGCATTATGAGTCAACAGATCAAAACAAAAAACATAAGCAACCTTCAAGAATATCATTGAGTTGATTTTTGTGTTGCCCATCTACTGCTAGGCATGGGGCCCGCCTTTACGTGTAATTTGTATAACCAGTACAACTCCATTAAAGCAAACAAAGTTCAATTGGAGTCACCTTCTGGGTAGGGATGGGGGTTTGTGTCCATGTTCTTCTCAGTGCTAGTGCCCACTCTGGCTAAGACAAGTGCATACTGGGTATGCTTTCACAAAGGTTATGAGTTCACATGGACATCAGCTCTGTTGTATCTAAAAGGCCTTGTCTCCTTGGGGGGGGGGTCTTCCATCCCCAGCGGCTCTTACAATCTTTCCCCCTACTTTTCCAAAGTTCCCTGAACCCTGAGGGGAAGAATTTGATGGAGACATTCCATTTAGACTGAGGGCTCCAAGGTCTCTCGCTTTCAGCCCATTGTCCAGTTGTGGGTGTCTGTCTGTATTCTCACCTACTACGGGAAGAAGCTTCTCTGATGATGGCTGAGCAAGACACTGTAAGTACAGCAGAAGGCCATTAAGAGTCATTTTATTGCCATGTTCCTTTCACCGAATAGTAGTATTTGCCTTTCTTATAGATCTATGACCTATCTAGTCTCAGGTTATTGACCAACTGAGAATTCTTAGGCATGTTTGTTGTTGTTGTTGTTTGTTTGTTTGTTTGTTGTTTTGTTTTTTGGAGTGGACCACCTTAAATACGTCAGATAGTTAGTTACTCCCACGACTTTGTTTTGCCACTATTTACCAGCATATCGTTCAAGCAGATCGCTATTGTAGAGCCAAGGTTTTTAGCTAGGTTGGTGGTTTCCTTTCTCCACTGGTAGCACGGAGTGCCTTCTTCAACCATGAACTAGTCAGTAAGGTTCTATGTGGGCACCAGTACAACTTTTCAGTGTTCATTGAGTAATGTAGGTGTTGTTTTCAGCAATAGGGCCTAACCATCAGTTTGTGGAGAGCCACCAATGACCTTGGCAATAGCTTGGGTTATTTGTGGGTTTCCATGGGGGCATCTCCAGCCAACAACTCAATTAGATGTAAGCCATTTCTGGCACTAGAGGTTTTATTTGGTGGTAGAAGATGCCTAGTTAGAGCTTTGTCTCCCATTTCATGGTGATTTCATTTATATTGCTTTTATTTATATGCGTTTTTATATATTTAAGAAGTTTCTATGCTAGTAGATTTCTATATGACCCTTCTAATGGACCTTAGTTTTAGCTGTCTCTCCCCATATTTCCTCTTATCCACTTCTTTCTTCCCTCTCTCAATTTAACTCCCAGACTACAATCATTCTTTGAGAGCTCTCTCTCCCTTCATATATAACATACCAATTCATTATATAATATCCCTCTTTCCAGTCTTCTAGTTTCATACAGACTCCTTTGCTCTATGTATTATAAATATTTGGAAAGCAGATCCAATGAGTTATTATCTCAGCATCACTCTCAGTACCTGACACCAACTATTATCCTTACAACTTCTGGTCAAAATTACCTCTTGTTCTAACTCTAACCTAATTAGAAGGTTCTCCTCCCCTTATGAATTAATCAAAGGTTCTTGTCCTGCAGTCATTTTGAAATTCTTAATATGATTTTAAAAATACTTTTTCTAAGAAAATTGAGGCAAAAATAGAATAAGCCATCTATATGGAGGTGCCTTAGAGTTTATTGTACACATTAAAACCCCAAACCAATTACTACTGAATTTTATTTTATAATTGAATATGACTATTTGGGAGAATATGAGGGTCACATAGTCTCTACCTTAAGGATGAATGTCTCTTATGCAATTTTTCTCCAAGCATCTCTCCAGCTCATTTAACCCTTACTAATCTCTTCCCTGATGTTCACTTAAGAGTGTTTCTGTTTTCTCTTTCTAATTTCACCACATGACTAAACTATGATAGTGTTTTGAGATGTTCACTTTGCCCTTTCTGGTATCTATTCAATCTCTCTTTCTGTATTCCATTTAAACTTCATTCATTGAATCATTTTCTCATTGTTTTTTGGTCACAACCTCCAAGAAATTGGCTAAGATTCATAAATATTGTTCCATCTTTAGAAAGACTCCTACCCTACATAATTTTAATGTACTTTGTTTAATCTTAGTATGTTTATTTTAACAGCATCTAACTGTATAAACACCCATGTTTCCTGGAGTATTATAAAAGGAATAAAGTTAATTCTATGATTATAGGATTCAATTCTGTTCTTTGTTGAGTTTTATAGCTTAAAAATACAATTCTTATAGGACCTTTCCTGTGTTCCTAACAGTCTCAAAGAAGGTTTATCAAATTATTTCAGATAGATTTTTATTCATCTACTACTTTCCAAAGAGGAAAATTCAAAGGCAACTAAAATTGACTTCAAATTCCTCTACCATTATCAAACACAGTTGCATGAAAAACTTCCCAGGAGTCTAAAACTTAGTGGCACCTGGGTTCCACCACAGACTAACTCACTCTGGAGGGTAGCCTGGGATCTGCTTTTGAAGATCTTTGGAAAATGCTAGCACCCAGCCAGAATAGAGAAGCGCTGTGTCTATGGTCGTAAGTACAAAGAAAGAATGGTGATAAGCAAAGTATGTTAAGGGTCAGCACTTTGGTTGGTCTCCAACCCTACATCCTCAGAGGCGGGTGAGAGTCCTTTCTTTGGCCCAGCTCTGGATTTCTGCTTGTCCAAATATGAGATAAAAGATCAGACCAAACATGTTGACAGCAGCAGACAGGAAAAACACATTCCTCCATCCTGATTCAGAATCCTGAACACAAAAACATACAATGAATTATTAATATTATAAATTTCTTTCCTACCAATTATACAAGTCCTTTGCTTTGCATATTGCATTGCTAATCACACACAAATTAAGGGGCAAATACAGAACACACTTAGTATCCTGTTGGCCAAGAGGGTCATGAAACTGTTGGGAACCAAATGACTCTATAAAGCACACTGGGTCTTATGTTGTAGTAGCTACTTTCGCAAATGAAAACAAATTAAGCAATACTGATGCTTCTCCAGAAATCTGGATTTCAACAGTTATAAATATGAAACTTTATAATTATGCCAAAATGCATAGTGAAGGTCTGTCCTTCTTGCTTTGTTTAGTTTTTTAGGTATTGACTTCAATCAGTACAGCTCCTTACATGGACTTTTCAACATATATTGAACTACATTTGACCTGTTTGATAAACTCTCCTGTCAGGCCAATTCACTGTTGCCATTATCATCATAGAGAATTCTTATACATTTACTCATAAATTAGCCCATAATCTAGGTCATCTAGCTGTACTAAAAACAAAACAAAACTCTGCTTCTCAGGCTGACACTACAGTTCTTCCATCCTAGCCTGAGTCTTCCATTACTGCCTTCCCTCTTGCTCACTAGACCACATTTAGATGCTGAGAGCAAACCTCTCAGCTATGCTCCCTAAAGTCATACAGCTGCTCTCCTCTCTCCTCCGTCTACAGATTGATGTCCTTATTAATAAGGACCCTCAGATATTAGTTTTTCCCTTCACTGATGTACAAACTGTCTACTATTAATTTGATTGGACTCTTCATGACGCCCTCTTCCTTCTCCCATCCTTATCACTTACTAATTCTTGACATCATTCATTCACTCTCGTCACAATAAAGGCCTCTCTCTTGTCTGTTTGGTGGTGAGCCTCGTCTTAAATTCCTGAGCTATCTCTCCACCCGCTCTCGCTCCTTTTACCCCCAGAAGTCATGGAAACACTGTTCTTTGTACCCAAACAGCTCGTTTTCACAAAATGAATACTGATTCCCTTTGACAAACTCAGCTTTTCACTTTTCTTTCCCCGGGAAGCATGACATGCCACAGTGTGATTTTCATGAACTGAATGTTCAAATCCATGCTTGCTTCCCCTGGACACTTGCACAACCTTTGAGAGCACGGTATATATTTTCAATACCTAAGACAATACCTGCCACTTGCAGATGTTCAATAACATGCCCAACCTGACTGATAAGGAATCCGGTGGTAGTGGATGAGATGATCCCTGCAGTAAGACCAAATCCCCTTGAGATGCCCATGAGGAAACTTGCATATCTGTGAAGAAGATGATTTTATGTAGAAAACCATCCATAGCAGAAGTTCAACTTTCATGAAACACATTTTTAATGGCAAGGACATTTGGCCTAGTAGTTTCTGTTACCTAAAGACATCCAAAGAAATATTTATTTACCAACTTTGAAATCATCCATCTACTGAATCAATAGCTAGAAAAACCAGAGAAGTAGTTTCTGTGGGAACTTTTTTCACAACAGTGTTCAGTGCAGAGGGCAGTTTGCTTAACAGACAAGTATCAGTTTCCAACTCTGAAGCCAAACTGTATGCCTTTAGATCCTGGCTCTGCCCTTGTGTGACCACAGCCAGGTCTCATATGCCAGTGTGCTTCAGTCTCCTTTCCCTAAATCAGGGGGTCATAATAGGATCTACTTAATGTATTTGTGATGATGACAAATATTGATTTCTGAGAATGTGTTAGCATAGGTCTGGCTCGTGGTGAGTAGTCTATGTGTGGTGGCTGGCATAATAAACACCCTGGAAATTTCCAAAACAGATGTCTGTGGCCTTTTCCCAAAACACACAGTTTAATCTCTTACCAGGGAACTTGAAAAACTTTCTCTATCCAGACATGAGACACGTGGCCATGGCTGTGAACCAACATTTCTAGTTATCTGTCACTTCACCTTGGTTTAGTACATACCAGCAACAGACAGGCTTTGCACATTGGCATTGACACTGAGAACTACCATCACGTGAGTGGTCTGATAAAGGCAACAGACAGGTAAAGCCCTTACCTGGGGGCAACGTCTAGGGTGTTGATGATGAACCCTGAGTCACACAAATTGCTGGTCCCAGGAATGAGTATCAGCAAAACAATGGTTGCTATGTAACTGGAAGTCACAAAAGGCAGGGCCACAGCGCAAAGGGATGGAAGGAGGAGCCCTGGAGAATGGGGACATGTCAAGAGGCTTCTCAAAGCACACGCAGGAAGGAGAGTGGTTACCTGAATCCACACACCTATCCTTACCCAGGGATGAAAAGAGTTTTCGAACTGTGATTAAGCTGAGAAGATTCCTGGAGAGAAGGAAATCTGCCATCTGACCTCCTAAAATTGTACAGCTTGAGGCAGCAATGAAAGGCAGGGAGGACAGAACCCCACTCTGAAAGAAGGAAATGTACACAGAACATCACAGAGCAGTGTGGGGAACCAGCGTTTATCACACAGATGGAACATAGCCTAACCTCTGAGATTCCCAGTTATTTCAGGGAAACTAGCACCCTTGCCACGCGGAAGGGCACTGTCTTAGGCCAGAGAACCAACGCCCGAGAAAAGGGATGGAAGTTTCTGGGGGAAACTTCTGGACCAGTAGGTGTGGCAGAAGAACATGGCGATTAAGAACCCAGATGCACAGCAGTAGTCGCAGTAGTCACGTAACCCACAGCAAGTTATCTCACCTCTGAATGTCCCAGTTCCACTGTTGTGAAATGGGAGTCATGGCACTGCCTCTGTCACCACCATGGTGAAGGGGAAATAATTCTATACACTGGAATATAGTGGGCAGTGCAGGACTACAGCCATTATTGTCACAGCCACAGTAGAGGAGTGTACTCACGTCTCTGATGTTAACGTGCAGCACTGTGCTGATGTACGTCGGTAGGTATGTTATGATTATGGTGCAAAGCCAGAAATGACTGAAAAAACCCATGAAAATGGCCCACAGTGGCAGGCATCTGACCATCGCCTTTATGGGGACAGACCTTCTGGGAGAACTCGACTGAAAGAAATCATCAAATCGACATTGGCATTATGATAGGTTACCCTAGAAACAGAAAGTGCTCTGCAGACGTCTGCATGGTCCATGGGTGGAAGGAGAGAGTGCGGAGTACCTGCTGAGCCACTGAGGATGTGATGTGTTCCTTTTCCCTCACACTTATGCATGGGTGATGCATGGGGTCATCATAAATCACCGTGAACCACAGGACACAGCAGACACAGCCAATGCTACCTGGGAAGGAGGGATGCAGTTATACTTCAGGTTGATTCATAGAGTGGAAGAATAATGTTTTGTTTGAAATACCACAGCCTTTCTACCACACATACCAACTTGGGAGTATTCTATCATATAGAACTAAGTTTCTCTTCTCTTTTCTATGCTATAAATCTCCTTCTATTGAACCTTTTTAGATGCCAGTTCACAAACAAACAAACAAAACAAACAAACAAACAAACAAACCCTTGCTTTTTGTCAATGTCAGAATCTTGGAGATAATGTGAACATGAAAATAAATCAGTGAAGCCAAGGCTTAAGAATCCAGAGTTTATTTATAGCCATATATGGTCTTGTTATAGCCATATATATCTTTTTGGCACACAGGCTATTGTCTTGTTTTGGTTCGTGTGGTTGAAACTGAAGAAAAAGTAGTTATGCATACACGAAACCACTTGCCACAACATCAGTCACCGTGGCACAGAAATATTTCTAATATGTTTGCAAGAGGTGTCTATTTGTATTCAAACTACAGCTCTCTTGTGGAGTCAAAGCAGGAACAGTTTTCCCATGCCAGGTTAACATGTGTGAAACAAAATGACTGGGATTCCGTGTTAGTGCGAGAGTTAGTGCCTCTCTCTGCCTCAGGAATGCTGGGGTTTAAAGGCCTGCACAACTGGCATCATTTCAAAAATACTCTATGTTAAAAGATTCTGAGAACTAGTTGTTCTTTAAACCCTTTCCATACAATCTGGTTAATCTGTTGTTTTATTGGGAGCTAAATTTCAGGTACTGTGATCACCATAGCAATCTGGAAAACATTATATAATGGATCCTTTGATCTAAGCATTTCACAGTTTAGTGAAACAAGAAACATCACATGTCTTGAACAGGAAGTGCTGATAAAAGACCATAGAGGGGAGAATGGCTGGACCTGATGAATAGGCTGCAGAATGCTCATTGAAGGAAGGAAGATTTGAGTTAAGCTTTCCATGACTCCCTTGGTAGAAAACAGGCTAAAGGCATATTGGATAAATGTAATAATTATTACAAAATGTGTAGACACAGAAGGTGCTCTCAATCAGCTTTGAAGTCTTAACTGCTCAGCAGCAGGAGACCCAGCACTTGAGGAACGGTGGTGGAGTTACTGGGAGGTATGTGTGGCAGACAGGAAAGGCGTTGTAACTGATTTCTCAAAAGCTTCTCAGAAAGCTGCGGAGAGTGATCTCATCTACCCTGTGCTTGTAGACTGGCCAAACCTCTGGAAGGTGGGAGACCAAGATTCATGAACTATACTAAGGAAGCCACCAATCTTCAACATTCTCCATAATTTTCCAATTAACGAAGAACCCGGGGAAAGCCTGAGTGATGTCTACCTTAAACAAAATCCTGAGAAGTAGAAGTGTTATTTAAGAGACAGTGGCTCACCAAAGATGTAGAAGATAAAAGGCCAGCCCAGTGCCTGTGAGATTAATCCTCCCACACAGAGGATGATGAAGGACCCAAACGCTGCCCCTAAAGGGAAGACAAGGGGGAATCCTTATGGAGACAGCAGTGGCTAAAATGTGAACATTGTCCCTATGCCGGTTTGGTATTATTGGGTGATGAGAGGATTTATTCCTGTTCACTAGACTCTCCCAACATCGTGAGAAATTACGAGCACTGTACTAAACAGCAGTCTACTTCAGTAGCTCTGTAACAGCAACGTGGTCAACTCTAACTTCTCAGCTTATCATAGAAACTCTCTACTAGTACAGCTCACCATGGTGGAGTGTGAAGCTGGGTGCAGAAACAAAGACTTACCTGAATTAGAGAGGTACAGTTCCTGTGTTCAAGATTTTGCTCTAATTGGTGAGAGAACAATGAGCAAAATTTACTATCACAAATGTATTCCAACTGGATTACAATTGGACCTTGGGGTCTATAATGACAAAAGCAACAGCCAGGCACAAGGGCATGTCTCTGCAATCCCAGCACTCAGGAGTCTCAGGAAAGAGGATTGACATGAATTTGAGGCCAGTATGGACTACATCAATAGAACCAGGCCAGCTATGACTAGTAAAACCTTGCCTCAAATAAGCAACAACCAAATAAACAAAGCTGAACAAAAATTACAGCTATGCATTTTACAGATTCACAGTTGAAAATGCTTTTTACATAGCAATATTATACATATTTAGTGTACACAAACACTTGCACATACTACCATATATACAAAGCTCAGAAAGGTTTCACAAGTTCACAGTCACCTGCCCAATGTGGAAGGAGTCTAGTCTAGTCACTAGACTCGTCTATCCTATCCTATTCTCTATTCTATTCTATTCTATTCTATTCTCTCCTACCCTACCCTGTCCTCTCTGTTCTTCATGTTTTAAATACTAGATTTTGCTCCCACTGAATTAGTATCACAACACAGTTCTATTCTTCCTTTTGAGAAGTGATATTAGAATGTAAAAGCAACAATAAAATTATAATGTACAATGGGAACAGATAAAATCAAATTAACTGCAACTGGAAGACTAGACAATTGTATAAAGATACCATAAAAATCTGTGGTTTTAACAAAACCAGGGGTATAGAATATTTTAAAGACATAAACCTGTGAGCTGAGAGCCATGGGGAAGTGATGACAGCTTCCACAGGGAAGTGGACAACTCATGCTACCAGATCCTCGCCTGCAGAGGGAGCTGAGTGGTCAGCATGTTGTAACAAAATGTCTGACCATCTATCAGTATAATAAGGAAGTGAGTCTTTATTCTATATTTGTAAGGGGGCACATGGAACTGCCTCAGCAGTACAAAAAAATAAATTAGCATCGATGGAAAGAGTAAATCCAGCCAGAGAAGAAAGACTAGCAGGGAGCACTAGGGGATAGAGGAAGCCATGACAGTGGTGGCAGAGAAGCAAGCAGGAGGGTTTCTATGAGGGAACAGACTGCATTGTGTGGCTTCTGCTGGACCTGTCAGTGAGCTGTTGATAGAACCTCAGATCTGTCCTTTACATATGTGTTCTCAGGTCTACAAGTTGCTGTACAATCATCCCCGAGGGGGCCTTGGTGAGACTGCACATTATGAGGGTCCTTCTTGCATTATGACCAAGAATGTGTGCTCTGAGAACAAAGAGGCTAGGCTTAAATCTTGGTTCTACTACTTACTGTTTGTGTTTGGACCATTTTCTTAATCTCTACACACACTAACTCCCTTCTCTGTGAGATGAAAGCACGACAATAGCCTGCACCTAAGAGAGTTATGGGTGTTACTTAGCTCAGAAGAGCAGAATGATGTAGATATTTCACCTTCCAGTCGATTTTGCTCTTGGCCTTTCTGAGTCCTTATTTTGTGCTCCAATATTTTCTTGAGATGTGAGTGCAACATGGTTTTCATTTACGCATTTCTTTTCTTTCTTGAAACAAGAGTTTCAAGAAAATATAATTTTCTATAATATGAGCTGAGTTCAAACTCGAAATCCTTCTGCCTCTGCCTCCTCAGTATTAGGATGACAGACAATAGCCACTATGACTAATTCCATTTCTACCTGTCATAAAGCTCAGTATTTTTTTTTTCCCATCAGGCCTCAGCCTTTGACTGATGTAGGTCACAGTGCTTTCCTCCTAAGCCTGAGGCTCTACATCACAGATGTATGTTTCTCCTTTGTTAAGCAATTGTCACATCTTGCTCTATTTTTTTCTTGAATATTGAAATCACCTGCGTCACAGAAGAACAGAGCAAAGCACCACCCACTGACGCACTTACACGTCCTCACCTGAACCCGCAATGCTGGTGAGCTTGCTCCGTTCAAGTGGCGGAGCCCACTTTGCCCAAATTGTGAACTGACCAGTCCAGGCCATTCCCTGCAATGAAAGTGGTTGAGACCTTTGTTGTTTTGCAGATGTCGCGAATCTGTACCCGACTCGGTCTGAGAATAGTAGCGAGATACCTGTGCCATCCCCTGGACTGTGCGAATGACAATGACCAAAATCACCCCAAAGTCAGCAGCCAGTGGAGTAAACAGCGTGAGCAGGGATGAGATGAGCAACCCAGCGCCAAGGATCTGCTTTGCTCCAAATATCCCCGCTAAATATCCACTTGGTATTAACGTCAGTATGATTCCATAGCTGATGGAGCTAAAGATAATGCCCTGGGTCTCTGTGCTCCACTGATAGACAGCAGCCTGGAAAAGACAGAAAGGGTTAGGGTTCTTAGTTAGTAGGGGCACCCTCTTTGCTAAAACGTCCTGATTTGAAAACGACTTTACAACTAAAGTTGTTCTGAATTCAAGAAAATCTATTATAATTCTATTATAAATACTTAGTTTGATTTAGGGTTTTTTCCCCTCAGATTTTTATCTAACTTATTTTTATTTGTTTGTTTGTTTTTACAAATAACCAACTCTATCCCTAATTTGTTTCCCTTAACGGGAGGGAAAATTCTAAATGTAAGAGATAGAGAAAAGAGATAAAGATATGTGATTATGGAGTTCGAGAGATGTCTTGGCTCTTAAGGGTACCTGCTGCTCTTGAAGAGGACTCAGGTTTGGTTCCCAGAACCCACGTGGTGGCTCACAACTGTCTGTAACTTTAGCTTCGGTGCATCTGATGTCCTTTTGGCTTCTGAGAACATATGTGACACATATTTGGAAGGTATACATACATACATGCTGGCAATCATTCACACATAGAAACATTAATATATCTTTTTTGAAAAGATAAATGGCCACATAGATGAGAGTCTGAGAACAGCAGCAAGCCTCGGCCGGATGGCTTCCATGCTAAAGAGCTTCTTTGAAAACCGGAGTGCCACCGACTCTCATTGAGTAAAATGAACACAACTTTTCTTATTTCTTATCAAAATTAACCCCCTATTGAAAAATGAAAATCACATTTAGTTGTTATGTATGGTCTGCCTGGAAGGATCAAGTTACTAAGATATACATTATGAATGAATAACTCAGTACGTTAATAATCTCTAGAGATCTAGATCTGATCACCAAAGGATGTACCACGAGAAATACTTTATTAACTTAAAATAACTTTAGCCTCCAGGCATTGGTGGAGCATGCCGTTAAGCCCAGCACTAGGGAGGCAGAGGCAGGCAAATATCCATGAACTCAAGGCCAGCCTGATCTACATAACAAATGCTAGGACAGCACAGCCAGGGCTATCTGAGGGTCCCTGTCTCAAAATATAAACAAAGAAAAAAGATTATTATAACTCAGAGTATACGATTCATGTTAGAATTAACATTTGAGGGTAGACATAAATAGAACAGAAAACTTGAGGAAGAAAAAAACAGTTTAGGAACATCCTAGATTTTGAGGCATCTTTTGAAAAAATGTCTGGGATTTGTGTGAAGAAAGCAAGTAAGACATTCCCATTGGATAAAAAGCACATTTAGACTTGCGGCATCTGGTATATGAACTGCTCCCACACTGACAGTGACAGTTCTGACTCTGAGCAGAGAAGTTCCTCATCCACTGTGGATGGCAGTCTGTGGAGGAAGACCAGGCTCTGGTGGGATGCAGCAAGTCCAGACAAAAGTCGACTTGAAGGTGCCTTGAGTTCCCAAGCACGGGAGTATGATAGCACAGTCCTAACTCGTGGCTTATAGGGACGTCATTAGGACTGCATAGTAAATGACTGGTTAAAGGATGCCTACAAAAGTAGGGTATCTTTATGGTTCTTATACAACTATGCAATGAACCTGTGATAGAGATACTATTTAACTCATTGATTAGTGAGGGAACTGGTAAACATGGTAGCTTATGAAAAAAAAAAAAGAGAATGAAAAGAACCACTCATAGTTAAGCTAGACAGAAATGGGGGGTAGAATTTAAATAGATGACGAACTGCCTAACTCAGCCACAGTCGGGGAGCTGCTGACTAGACGAGAGGAGACAGATTCTTCACAGGACTTTCTAGTCATCCTATAGAGTTTGCCGAGCTATAAATAGCTTTAGAAATTATGAGAGCTGCAGGGACTCAAATAGAATGGGGCAACCCAGAAGGGTTCCCTAGACAGTAACTAGTTTTTTTCTGAGAAACTCAAGTAGTCTATTAGTCCTATTTTTAAATTTTTCTTTCATTTTTCTTACAACTTCTCTATAATGTTACTTCAATGAAAGATTATTATTATGACAGACTCAAGCAATGGCTTGAAAATCATTTCAGTCCTTTTCAGTTTACGATTGAATTCTATAATCTGCAGAGTCAAGACTGA
Organism: Mus musculus; assembly: GCF_000001635.26. NCBI lineage: Eukaryota > Metazoa > Chordata > Mammalia > Rodentia > Muridae > Mus > Mus musculus. Next base: position 23,812,820 of record NC_000079.6, on the reverse strand, counting down.
AGCCTCCCTCTCCTGTTCTTGTCTGTTATTTTCTGTCAGCACAGAGCCCTCTCTCTACCTCACTCACCCGGGTACTAAAGTCCTTGATTCCTCTGCTCTGGTTGCTGAGGAGATCCATCACAGGCCCCTCCGTGGACGCATTAGCTGGGTCCTGATGCTGTGTGCTGTTCACCATGGCAATGATGGCAATGCTCAGGCTCACACGCTGCGTTATCATGGTGAAGTTGGAGAAGTGCATGATGAGAGCCAGCGCGTAGCGTAATGAGCAGAAACCTGACCCTAGGCAGGACACAGGGTTACAGAATGAACACCTGAAAGGAAACTGCTGCTTTCCATTTCTGCCCCAGTTAAATATGAAAGAACTCTAGATGACACCAATCAATACTACTATCTTGGTTTTTGGAGGAAACTCTTGTCCTTTTCTTTTTCCTTTCTTTTTTATACTGGAGATTGAATCCAGATTTTGCATGGGCTTTACCAGGCAAGCAGCCTACCACTGAGCTTGGTCTCAGCCCCTTTTAACATGCTTTTAAGACTGGTCTTGTTAAGTTGCCCCAATTGGCTTTGAATTTACTTTGTAGCCCAGGAACTTGCCATCTCTCCTGCCTCAGCCTTCCATGACAACAAAACTATAAACCAGTTGTCATCAGGCTGAGGTAATCCCAATGCCTACCTTTTACCAACATATTTCCTCTAAACAGTGTTGCTATATTATTTTTCTGGGTATAATAAGCATGATGAATTTGGAATCTTGCAAATATTCTTTAAAACTGTGGGGTCAGGTGCCAAGGAAAGGGAAAACCTTAATGCAAGGATTTTGTGCTACAATTCTCTAAAATAAGACACTGGAAAGATAATGGCAGAGCTGGCCGTGAATGGCACCCCATGAATGGCACCCCTCTGCATTGCACGGAAGCAGTCCATCTCATCTAGTACATTCATTTCTCACAGAGCTTGTGAGATTTGACATGACAGCTGCCTTTCAGAGACAACACTTCCAAGTCTGAAGATTCTCCTTCAAACTGTCACAGAAATAATATTCTTCTCCCTTTCTGTTCTGAACATGCCTGTTTTCTTCTCCTCCTTTTTATTTTGTGGCTCAAACTAGTCTGGAACTCCTAGGATCAATTGATGCTCCTACTTCTGCCTCTTGACCATCTGGGACTGCAGGTGTTCGCCACCAGGCCCAGCTGACAGCTGATACCTCACAATGCTATGAGTGCTTCATTGACTTCCCCCACCCCTGTGTATTACTAGACCCTTCCTCCATGGTTTTTCAGCTTTTCAAACAAATATGGAAAAAAAATTTTGCTAAACTTATAGGTAAAATGATACAAAATAGTATTCAACGGAGTTGCAATACACATGCATGTGTCTATGCATTCATTGTATTAGTATAATGTATGTATAATGTATGATAGTCTATATCTATTCCCAATGAAATAAAGCAATGGGTTAGTATTAGAAGGATTTCCATGTGACTGACGGGTTAGGCCTTTTTCTCCTGCATATTTGGAAGACTATGACTTGTGAGACATAAACTGGATCTGTGAAGAAAAATAAAAATAAATGGAAGAAATCTCCAAGTAGCCTCACAGGTAGAACTAGCTGCCTGCAAATGAATTATTTTGATATCAATTTAAGTTGCCAAGCTCAGAGGAAGTGGCTAGACATTTGGCAAATGTGTCCCACAGGGATCTGTAAAACAGCTAAGCTGGCTGTTTGCTTTTAAATCACTTGTTCAAAACCCATTGCATTCCTTGGCTATAGTATTTATTGATCATTTGGTTCAATTTCTGCAAGATTAATCCATGGTGTCTCCTAACAATAAAAAGCAAGTGACATCTTGGGATTGAGGTTGGGTCTGATGTTATACTAACAGCATCCAGGAGTACAATATAAAGGCAGGAAGAGGACAGCTGTCATGAATGAAGTATCTAGGGCCAAGCCCTGAGTTTTTTCTAACTACCTGCAAACAAGGACAGCATCTTACCTTTCCTGGTGGTAGGCTTCTCATCCATTTTGTTTCTCTGGTGAGTGATGTGCACTTTGTGGCAGGTTTTCCCTCTGCCCCAAATCACGTTCACCACGACAGGCTTTGACCTATGAGAAGAATATCATGTAAGAATGACAAACAGCGCCGGGCGTGGTGGTGCATGCCTTTAATCTCAGCACTCGGGAGGCAGAGGCAAGCGAATTTCTGAGTTCGAGACCAGCCTGGTGTACAAAGTGAGTTCCAGGACAGCCCGGGCTACACAGAGGAACCTTGTCTCAAAAAACCAAAAACAAAAACAAAAAAAGAATGACATACAGCTTTCTCCTGCCCGTGCTGCCTCTAGAGATCAGAAAGCATTTGCTGTTGGCTTGTTTGTTCTTCTTCATGACGTCCACATTCTGGGTCTTATACATTCTGACTATGCTTTCAGTGGACTGAGTTTTTAGGAGGAACTCTAAACTTTAGAGCAAATTCCCTAACCATCCAGTAGTGCTATGAAACTGAACGAATGACTGAGCAAAGGCTTTATCAAATCACAGAGAACCATTCAATGCTAGGAAGTACCATTATTTAGAGCAGACCAAAAAGTAGAACAGTCAAGCTCACGAGCTGAAGAAGATCATTCTAGAGCAGCCTCTGGGCAAGCACAGTGTTTGGTGGCATCTTCTTTGAAGATGCTACATGACCTTCACGCACGGTGATGCTCAGTGGTAATGGTCAACTTGATAGAATCTAGAATCACCTGGGAGGTAGGCCTATGGGTTCCCTAGTGTGAGACTAAGTTGATTATGTTAGTTAACTGAGCTGAGAATCAGCCAATCATCATTCCCTAGCAGGGGACCCTGAACTTCATAAGAGTGGGAAAAGTGTTGAGCATGCATTAGTCACTTCTGACTGAGGACAGATGGAATATGAGCAGCTGATTCAAACTCCTGAAGCCTTGACCTCTCGTTAGAATATTTTTTTTTTTACTACTCATAGAATGAGCATTTTATTGAGCTGACAATATCTTTAAAACACTTATAAAATTATACTGAATGGAGGTTTCTGCTGTAATCGTAAATTAATTTAGCGACTTTAAAAAGCAAATACAATTTATGGCTCCAAATGTGGACATGTGTAATTCAGTGTTTGCATCTCTTTGGGAGGGATATATACATTTGCTTCCTTTAGGGAAGAACACACCTTCTAAGAATCTTACAAATTATATCCATTTGAGACTGTATCTTCAACAACTGTTAAAAACACCTGTATCATATTTATATTTCATAATCGGGATCTTATACTCTCTGAAATCAGATTTAAAGAGATATTCTCACCCTCTTAAATGACCTTAGGACAGAAGGCCATCATGGAAGATATATATCTATTGTAATGCGTGCATATGTGAAGGTGCTTGTGGAAGCCAGAGGTCAGACTCACATATCATTTTTCAAGAGTTGTCCATCTTGTTTGTTGAATTAGTGTGTGTCACCAAGACCTGGGTTTTGCAGATTCGGCTGGGCTGCCTGGTCAGGAAGTCTCAGGGGTCCCTGTGCCTACTTCCCTACCACTAGGAAAACAAACACATGCCACCAAACTTTTGTTTTGTTTGTAGGTGCTGAGTTTTGAACCTATGTCTCTTGCTTGTGTAGCAAACACTTTACCAATTGAGCTATCTTCCCAGTCCAAATATATCCTTAAAGATAGCTAAGACATAGGAGCCAAATTAGTTAATAAATAACTATTAGACATCTAAGTTTTGAGATATTCTTGGGTGTTTATATATACAATAGCTAGCTTCATTTTGAAATATTCTAAGTTTTAATCATTTATTCCCCCAGGAAATTTAATGATAAACGTATAAGTTGGACTTTGATTTGAATATTAAAGAAAAGATGTGTCCCAATCACTTTGCCTCTGAGTTACATTCCACCACCACTGGGCAGAGAGCGGTGTAGGGGTGTGAAAGTGTGTGTGAGGGGGCAGGGGAGTCACACAGCTTCTACTGTGTTCAAGTATTTGAATTCTGTCTTAAATAGCCTTCCATTGTTTTGTTGTTGATGGCTTCTCCTTTTCCTAAGTATAAAAATTGGCCATTCCAAACTTTAGTCTTTCCATAATGAGATAATGAAAACCATGTTTCAAAACAGCCACCAGGGCTCATGAAATCACAAGCCATTAGAGTCACTGAAGACAGTACACTCATTGTAACTGTAAACCATCAAGACCATGGAAAATTTCAAAGACCTTCCCATTCAGGGAAGCAGACCTAGAAACACAGCTCAGGTATAGCCTCACACAGTACAGATTAAGTCGAACTTAATTTATATTTAAAAAAGGGTTGGGACAATATAGATTGTATTGGAGAAAAAGGGAACACAGACATTATGCTTAGGCATAAGGCACACGGAATAGGTTTTATTTGAGGGGAATGGTGATACAGACAGAGTTGCATAAGGGGCTTCATTCTATTCTTAGTCTAGAACTCATTACTTTATGCAATAATGTTTCTAATACTCTTTGATTTCCCCTAACAACCTGCTTATCTTGCATAATTTTGCCAGCCCAGCCTCCTGATTTAAACAAAGCAAATGTTGCATATTGTTCAAATATCAGGAGCCAGAAGTTCAGAGTCTCAATTTCCACTCTGTACAAACCATAGCAAGTTTCATAAACTCTTAGCGCCTTAATTGTTTCAGAGGAAAAGAGAGGACAATATTACTTCATGGGACTGTTTGCATGAGGAGAAGTCCGAGGTGCGCTCCTCCAAGGAGTTCTACATTGTCAAATGTCACTGCCATTAACAGCAGCAGTGACAGCCACCATGCCCCCACTCACTCCATGTTAGAACTTCTCAGATTCATGAGCAAATGCAGGCACAGAGCAAATAAAAATATTTTAATAAAATGTTCTGTTTTAAACTTCTATTTTAAAGTGTGTTCTGCCTTGGACGAGAAAGCGCTCATCTCGCCACAGACTGAAAAGAACATGAGGGTAAAAATATCCCTTGAGTGCTAGGCAACTCATTACCTCTCTACTTTTCTGAGGAACTGAGAGGTCCCTCAACCAATGTATTTATAAGTTAAATCACAGTCTAAAAAAATGTTTAAAGACCCCAAGGGGAAAATTCTTGACAGAGTTATGCCAAAAAGCCAATTGCACAGGTGTAGCTTTCTGCAATTCCGCTAGGACAAGAGAGAAACCCATCCTCACTAAATCCTGTCCTCTATGGCTACCAGTCATTACAGGCACCTACCATGGTCTCCTCTTAACTGTACAAAGGCAGAAAGCCTTCCAGAAATAGTCAGTTGTCTTGATTTTCATCTTAATCTGGCTTCTGCCAGTCTCCTCATCTTGAGAGGCAAGATCGAGTATATTGAAACTGGAAAAGACTCATTAAGCCCATTCACGAAGCTCAACCTTGTCTGTTCTGGTTCAGTGTTTCATCCAAAGCCAGTTGTACACATCTACATACCACAGCCAATACTCACCGATAGTGTGATACTCCTCCGGCTAGTGACCACGATCCACAGTGGCCCTTGACACCAGTGGCCTCGCAAACCTTAGAGTCTTGATTGGATTGTTATTTTGTAAGAAAGCCTCTTCTCCAGAGCCAGACACCATTCCCAATGGAGGTCCTCACACAGCAGTTGGTGTGTTTTTGAGTTCTCTTAACATTACTTCCTCCCTTGAAGGCATCTCTGATAGCTTCATAATTAACATCCTATTTACAAGAAGAAAAACACTTACCATCACCATTAAAGTAGTATTTAAAGCTCTAGACTAGAAAGCTACCTTGAAAAAAGGTGTTCCTGTATCTTCCTCTCTTTGCAGAGAAACGTAATGAGTCACGTGGGAACAAACACCGCCAGGTTTGACCCTGTGCTCTTGGGACAGAGAATCTGCATTTGGCGTGGCTGCTTAATTTTTAACTTCACTTTCAAGTTCTCACCGACCTAGTGAGTATCTCAACGGTGTCACTATGTTTTTCTGCTTTGAACTATGCACACAGACATTCAGTCAACAAGCCACTTCGCTGAAAGTGGAAAGAGGTGTGGAATGCAAGCAGCAGTGGGGCTCCTTAGCCTGAATCTCTGAAGTCATCCCCACCTTTGCTCCTAGAGCTTTCTTCGTCTGCAGACAAAGCACCCCGCCTGCTAGAACTGGCTTCTACATGAAGAAACAGGGTTGAAATGGGCGCAATGCCCAGAGATTGATGGGACGAATGAAATGACGTCTATCTGCTAACATCTATATGCCTGAACGAGATGGTCCTGCAGAGGGATCCAGTCAATCAGCTAGACTGCCTTCCGTCCTCTGGTGTCCACAGTGAACAGATGTGAACTGTGACTGAGAATTCCCCTGTTCCCGACCTCCATTTTCTCTGGGTCCTCCTGATGTGGTTTTGCTTGACTCCTGACTCTTGGGTTTGTTTTGTGGCTTTTAGGTTTTGGAATGTGGCTGGTGATAGATCTTTCTAGTTAGTCTCTTGGCCTTCTTAAAACAAGGTGAAGACCTGCCTTCTCTGCGTTTCAGCACCAGCTGAGCCTCTGACCCCAGTCCTATCATCATGGTCCCCCAAAGAGCCTATACTGCCCAGCTCCTTAGCCAGTCTTACTGGTCCCTACTCATTTTCTTTTTATTATTATTATTTAAAAAATCCAAACTATATTAGTTTTCTTATTTTTATTTATGTGTCTGTTTGTGTGATTGTATGGCATGCATGTGGGTACCTAAGGAGCCCCCCAAACCCTGGAACTGGAGTTACAGGTACCTGTGACTCCTCTCTTGAGAAGGTTCAGGAAACTAACCTCAGTACTCCAGAACAGAATGCCCTTTAAACCACTGAGCCATCTATTGTGTGACATTTTCTGGGGGAGACATGAACAAAAAGCTGTTCACTCAGATTGGGAACACGTGATTGGCCAAAGTAAGGATACCATCAAAATACAACATGGAAAACCCCTGAGTTTTATTTCGGTTACCTACAAGGAGTAGAGGTTAGGGGTTGCTTATAAGAGCTGCAACTCCAAAAGCCAAGCCCAGGATGGGTGACAGCGCAGAGAATTCAGAAACCTGGAGAGTACTACACAGATACCTAAGCTTCCCTGAGCCTCTTTTAGGCTGCTTAGCTTGTCTCTATATATTTATACTTAGACTGGATGGGGCCTAATGTGTCTGATAAATTTCAGGGATTTCCTGAAACCTTTGAATTGTTTAAGAAGGCTCCCTGCAGTATGTAATGTTTTACCTCTCTTGGAACATCTTGTGTCTTAAGGAACTTCCCTCAAGATGAATGTTCATCTGGCAGGACATTGCCATGCAACACCATCTCTCTAGCTCCCATAATTAGTGCTATATTAAATCAGTAACAAGCTTGGAATGTTTAAAGCAATATATGCTTATTCTTACAGTTCTAGAAGACACCAGACCAAAATGCGTTACACTGGATCAAAGTCAAAGTGTCTGATGAATTGAGTTCCCTCCAGAGGCATTCTGTGGTAGTTCACAGAAGCCTGAATAGAAGAAGACAGTAAGCTCTAAGTAAACAATAGCTTATAGAGTGAATGAATTCCTGAGTTACACACACAATGAAAAAAGTCAAAGTTTTTGGAGCTAGCTCAAACTCCTTACCATGCTGTGGTTTTTATATAACACTTTACTGATAAGCAAACTCAGTACAGGGCACACTTAGACTGTTTATATTTTGGGAGGCTTAGGTGGGACAATTATGAGTTCATTGAGCTACATAATAAATACCTAGAGATATATTTCAGTAGTAGACTGCTTTTCTAGTTTGCAGGATACCTCCAGTTTAGTCCCCAGTACTAGAAAAAAAGTTGAATATCTTACATCTGTAACATTCATAAACATCAAGAATAATAGAAAAATAGGTGAAGTCTTAAAAATGTAGGTTTTTCTAGATTGTTAACAACTGTCCCTAATTAACAGCAATACTTTTTAACTCTTTTTAATTTGGTATTTTTCCACACATGATGCTTCTTTTCTGAGAATGTCAATTTGTTTGATTTAATGCCTGGCCCACGATCTACAGAGCTCAAAGTCCACTGAGTGAGGCTGTACACAGACACACACCTAGGATGAAGGGTAATGAACTCAGGCCACACAATCTTGCACAAGGCAGTAGGAAAGAGCAAACAACACCCCCTGCCAACTCTGAAGTGTCAGAGGAAGGCTTCTCGGAGGAGGAGGAGCTGTGGCTGGTTTCATAGGCTGCATGGGAAAAAGACCATCCATGTTTCCCCATCATTGAGGATTACAGCAAAACCATCAGGGGAATTTGGTAAGCTGACTCCAAACACGATAATTCCTTTCAAGAAATCGATTGCTTTTTCCCAGTAGTAGAAATAGAATTTCCGGAATAAAAATAGAAAAACATCGTAACATTTCCTGCAACAAAAACAATAGAATTTTCAAGACTTACTTGAACAAGAACAGTATGAGTCAAGAGGAAAATACAGCAACAGATTATTAAAGGACACAAGACTGTCTACATAGAACTGTGATGGTTTGAATGATCAGTGCCCACTGTGTGATCAGAAATTTGAATGTTTGGTCTCCAGTTTGGTGGTGCTGTTTGAGGAGGTGTAGGAAGTGTAGCCTTATTGGAGAAAGTGTGTCAGCGGGGGCCTTGTCAAAGCCTTGAGTCATTCCTAGTGAGCTCTCTGTTGGGAGCTTGAGTTTGAGATGGGGGGGTCTCAGCTCTTAGTATCCAACTCCAGCTAGGTATATCTGCAACCTACTGCCATGCTGTCTCCATCATTACAGACTCTAAATCCTCAGGGGCTGTAAGAACAACAAAAAAAACCTATTCTATATTTGCTTTGGTTGTGTGTTTTATCACACTATAGAAAAGTAACCGAGACAGGAATCAAATACTGTATTCTTAGATAGAAAAACTTAATATTATAAAATATTAACTCTCTCTAGATGAGTAAAACACCAAATAGACAATTCAGTGGCTACGGAGTAAAAGAAAGAAAAACAGAAGGGCATAATAGAGCTGGGATAGCCTAATGTCCTCAAAGGAGATGGAACGAGTGGCACATGTCAGAGAGACACTGTGAGGGACTCGCCACAACGGAGGAGGAAGGAGCCATGCCTATCACGTGGACGACGTGCTTTTAAAAAGAGTGTAATACTCTGGTTTCTCTTCAGATCGTATAAATCTTTCGCCTTTTACTAAAGATGGTGTGGTGGATTTTGTTTTGTTTTGTTTGTTTGTTTAAGTCTTGTTGGCTATGTAGCTCTTGTTTTCAAAGTGGTGATCCTCTTGCCTCAGTATCTGGAGGGCTAGAATTACAAGCATGAGCCACTATGCCCAGCTAATACAATGTAGTTATAAATAAGTAAATAGAAAAGTAGAGTGTGCATGTAAAGGGTTTATTTTTTTCTAAACGCTTTCCTCCCTGAATACTGACTCTCTCTCTCTCTCTCTCTCTCTCTCTCTCTCTCTGTACATGGTTACATGGGCATATTAACTGACCACTTTTGTAACTAGTAATTTTTTTTCTTCAGTTAGAACACTAAGCAATAAAGTTGAGTATAGGGGCTGGGGAGACAGCTTAGTAGTTAGCAAGCTGCCTTAGGGCCATGGAGGCACAACTGGAAGAACACACTCAGGATAGAATCAGAGACAGAAGGGAAAGGTGAATTGAGGGTCAGAGGGCTCTGTGCACCACTGATGGGTGTGTCCACAGCGGAGAAGTGGAGCAGTTGAAAAGATAACAGCCAAATATTATGTGGAACTAAGCACACTTCTTAAATCACGAGTGAATCATGTGTCCCGGGTGGGAGACATAGGCGACTCTGGTTTCTCTTCTGTCCCATTTCACTTTGCTGTGCTGTCCCTTCATTCCTCTTTCCCTTGTCTGGACAAAGAGCTTTTTCCTTGTGTTATTTCTCTATGACAGCTTTTAGCTGTCTCTCATTATCATGGCATTCTGGTCAGAGAGCTGTTTTTTCCTTAGTGGACCTCACCTTGGGTTGTCTTTCTCTGGATATTGACATTTGGAAATTAGAAGGTTAAGAGCAGTGCTGGAGACATGAGTCTAGGGGAAGCTGAAGGAGGGTGTGCCTGAATGATCAGATACGTCACTTGTGGCTTTTCCCATGATGTGCAGGCCACGTCACAGGGATGGAAGCTCCATCCAAAGTTCTCGTGGCCTAAACTTTTAGAAACAGTCAATGCTTTCTTGCTAAAAGAATCCCACTGGAATATCTTTGTGATTGGAGATGGTTGTTTTGGTGATTTCTTAAAACCTCAGAAATTGTGGTCTATAGTTATGTCAATTCATTCCCCTCCTCTGACAGTTGGTAAACAAGTAACAAAAACTTTTCCTCACTCACAGAAAGAAATGCCGTATGAGGAGCCTCTGTAACGGCTTCTTTGCTTTGCTCTCATCCTTACTTGTGTGCAGTTGTCCTTGTTCAGATGCAAGGGTCCGGCTTAATTCTGGGACTCTCATGGCTAGTTCTCAGTCCTGCTTCGGCTTCAGTTTGAGATGTGCTCAACTGTGTCTGTAAGTCATTGTTACAGAATTAATAAGCCTTCCCACTGAGAAATCAATCACTCCAGTCACAGATTAATAAAGGAAAAAGGCTCTTTAATAATGCATGCATTGAAAAAAACAACAACAACAACAACAATAATGCATGCAACTGTTTCTGGCTAATGCAGAAAAAGGAACCAAGCTCAAACTGAAAATGTTACAGCTTATATAGACCTTGGGCTTAGACACTCCACATACGCTGTCATCCTTAAATCTCCCTGTGGTTTTGGTCCCAGGTTATACTTTGTACAATTTAAAAAGATACAGGAGACCACAAGCCTGGTACTTGGACAGAAATGAGATTTACACAACAAAGATATTGCCAGAGTAATTTCTTAACTACATCAGCCTTGCTCTTCTCTGCATAGCTGTCGCCCAGGTCCACCTTGCCCACTTGGCAGAATTATGCTTCTCCTGATAAAGCATAATTCATAAAGAACTTAGCAGTAGACCAGGACTTAATGGTTCTGTGAACTTGAGGTGTCCACTAGAGGCACTTCTTGGATATGGGGGTGGGTCTAGTGACTGCTTGTAAGTTAGGCTTTTCTCCTTTTGTTAAAGGGAATAGAACCTAAGTGCAGGCCAATCTTGATTAGCAGAAATATTTTCTCAGCAACCCTAGACTTCAGTTATGACACAAAATATTCTTTCCTGTAGTTTCTAACAGGCCTGGTTAGTATACTGCTTGTCCCAGTCACCGTGGAGGCAGTGTCCACTAGCTAAAATCTACTTTATGCGACTTAATATATTCTAAGAGAATTTATTGGTAAGTCTTTCATAGCATCAATTCTACATCAAGTTTCTACTGCATCATTCATTACGTTTGGAGCTATGTAACTACAACTCCAGTTTAAAATTCTGTGTTGCAAGTGGCTGAGGAAAATAGACAACATCCTTCATCATCAGGGAAATGCACATCAAAGAACTTCTCCTCTTATACCAGGCATAATGGCCAAGATCAGTAAAGCAAATGACAGTTTGAGCTGACAGGGATGTGCCTGAAGGGGAACTGACTGCCGGTGGGAGTGCAGACTTGTGCAGGCCTTAGAGAAGAAGGCTTACTTACTAGTTTAGTATGGGTTCTGAGTTTGTATTTTAATAGTATGTGTGTGTGTGTGTGTGTGTGTGTGTGTGATGTTGTGTGTATTGTGCTCTTTCTTTTTTTAAATTCTGGCTTGTTTATTTATTTTTATTTGCTTGTTTATTTTTGAAAGAGGAAAAAAGCATGGGAGGAAATGTTGGAGGGGAATTATTATCAGAATATACTATAAAAATTTTCAATTAATTTTTTTTAAATCCACCAGTAACAAAAGAGAGTCAAAATGGCGTTATAGCCTAGAAATGTTGTAACTGTAGATCAGAACCCAGTCTCTGGAGTTCACTGGGTCTGATGGCTGGGCCAGTGAGCATACTAAAGATGAGTTATCCAACTCTCCAAAAAATAAATAAATAAAATAAAATAAAATAAAAACCTGTGTAGGTAAGTGAACATTCAGCATCCTCTTGTTTCACCTCTTAACAATTTGGCTCCAAGGTCACACACACACACACACACACACACACACGTCCTTTCACAAGTTTCTCTCTTCTCCCTTTCAAAATTTACTTCAAATTCCTGTAGAGAGGTGAAATTTACATTTGAACAACCCTACTTAATTGTTAAAAAATCCTCAGACTATTAAGTGTCCATGGTACTTGAAAAAAAAGTCTTATATTTGTTTATGACATCAGCACAATGGCATGTGTCTCCATTCAGTGAGTACACACTTGTATTCAGCAACTACTGAAAGAACATTATAAAGGTTTTGCTCCTGAATAATCTACAAACAAATAGCTCTTGTGATCTGGAATACTCTTCTCTCCCCCCCCTCCCCGTGTGTGTGTGTGTGTGTGTGTGTGTGTGTGTGTGTGTCTACAGGTATAGGTGCACTGGCAATAGCCAAGCCTCTTCTGGGAATGGTGCCTGAGTGTAATGCCGATGGTTCTCCTTATGGCAAGGACCTGTGAGGGTATTTGTGCAGAATCTTGTGGCCTTTCCTGAGGGAATGCTTGATTCATTTTTGCCTCCAATTTGTATTCTTGGCCTTGTTATTGGAACTCTTTATTTTCACTCCATCTGTGACAGATGTTTCCCCAGAATCAGAAAAAGAAAGCTTGGGCTATGATTTATTCTTATTTTTCTCCGAGGATCATGAGAGAGTAGATAGATCATGACTCCTCTGTTTGTTAATGATGGTAATGCGGTTGAGTCAACACAAGGCCTGTCTGGGTACATCAGCTAACGTCCGGATGTTTTCTTCCAGTGGGAACTTAGCTCCGACAATAATCTGCCCACTGACCTGTTCCAAACCACAGCTATATGATTATGAAAAGGTTGGAAAGGTCTTGCTGGATTGTTGGTTCCAAGACCTAAGATGAAGAACTGACTCACGTTACTAATTTGCTGACAGCTCTTGGCATTAAAAGAGATCCCCTGATTAGGATTTGGGGAGATGCTAGATGCAAATAATTAAATCAGAATGTCCTGGGTATGCCGTCTGTCATTTCTACACTGTAACCGCAACTGCTACCAACCACGGTCACTCGGTTATGTAGCAGTGTGCTGGGTTAGACGTTAACTACTTGCTGAAGCTGTTTCCTCTTTCTTGAGACAGTCCTTGGGTCAGCAGGAAACCACAGAGATTGAGGGGGAAAGGAAGGGACAAAACTGCAGTCTTCACATTAGTGTTAAATGTAGGCAGTCCTTAGAAGAGACTGAACCTGAGAAAATGAGGAAATGCATATAAATCTTTTCAGTTGTGAAAAAACAGATGTATAAATAAATAAAGGTGGCCTGAGCTGTCTCAGTGCCAGAGAGTGTGAGCTGCACTTCCTAGTCCAAGTCGTCTTTCACCTACTATACACATCTTCCTTCCAGTTTTGAACCCTGTAGTGCAGGCCTTTACAAATGAGCAAAAGCAGGAAGGCCAGAGATCAACCTCAGGTGGTGTTCTTCAGGAACTCATCCATCTTGGTTTTCTTTTCTTTTCTTTTATTTTATTTTATTAAGATTTACCTACTTATTTAGTGTATAATTAATTGTGTGCCATTATGAGTGTATGTGTGCCACATGTGTGCAGGAGGTCAGGAGAGAGCATTGGATCCCCTAAAACTGGAGTTGCTGACAGTTGTGAGCTCCCACATAGCTGCAAGAGCACTGTGGTGGCTAATCTTGGGCCTCCAGTTGATTGCATCTGAAATCAATTAAAAACCCAAGCAGCTGGCCACACCTGGGAAGGATTTTCTTGACTGCATAATTTGGGGTGGGAAGACAGACCCTAAACCTTGGATAAACTTTCTGGTTGCTTGCTCTGGTGTGAGACGCACTCCCCACAGCCTTAAAATTTGTGCTCCCTCCTGTTGTAGACCTAATCTTCTGCCTCTGCCATGTTGCCCAGAGAAACCCAAAAACGCCTCCATCTGTCCTGTCCCACTCTGGGAGCAGGAACACTTGTTTGTTTTCTTGCTTGACTCCTTCTCACAGTAAGGGTTGGTCCCTAAGTAGAGGTGAGGAGGGACTGGGCCTCTTATTTAGGCGCCTCTGCTACCTCAGAGGAATGCACATGGGGAGGAGGAAATAGTTCCCCAGGTGAGCATTTCCTCCACTCTCACCTACTCTAAGCAACCCAAGGGAAGGAAAGAAGATCCCCTGGGCTAATTCCAAAGGAAAAGAGAAAGTTTCACTGCTTTCTCTTTTATGATTTATGTCACTTTTAAAAATCAATGATCCGTATAATTGGAAACCTCAAAGCCCACCATTCTCTTAAAAAAAAAATCATGAAGTAAAAAAGCTGCCCATGGGATGGGCACAGAGATCACTGTCAAGCAATGCAGCCTGGACAGAAACGATTTTCCCTTCTGTCCTACACTGACTGAGAAGACCCTTTGCCTAGATTAAAGAGACAGGCATCCTAGTACCCTGTCAATCAACCTGGAATATGCCTCTCTTGCCTATGAAGAAACAGGGGATACCTAATTCTTATGAGTCTGGTTTCAGAGAAAGAGGTACACAATGTCTTGGACCTGGAAGATATATTCTTCAGTCTCCTATTGTCAGAGGTGAGTCAGCCTGACTCGAGGCTTTAAAAACTGCTGATTGCAGCTCCGGCCCCAGAACTTCCAGATGTTTCAGCTCCGGCCCCAGAACTTCCAGATGTTTCAAAAACCTTTTCATCTGTTTGCCTGTGAAACAAAAGACACACGGGGTTTCAGTCCAAAGTGTGGGGCACTGAAAATACCCTAGGACACACCTGTCTAAACAATTGGTTCCTAAGAGCTGTGGCAGATATTGCTAGTTTAATGAACGAAAGAAAGTTAAATCTGGGTCAAGATATACTCACACAACCCCATGACACAGTTGAGGCCCTCCACTAAAGAACATGAGAATTCTGAATGTCTAATGACTATGTGAACCCATACCAGGCTCCTGGCTCATCCTTGAGTCTGATTTGAGAAACCTGCCACCATCAATTAAGCTACCCTCTTGCTTAATGACATAGGTGCTTGTCCATGACTGTCACTAGATGAAAGATGAAAAAAATCAGGTACATGAGAGCTGCAATAGCTGCAATATTATTTGGGCACAAGCCAGGTACCTCAGCCTTGAGACTAGAACCAAGTGATCTGACCCAGACTCTGAGATGGGGAAAAGGAAAGTCCACCGCCGTAGACATGGACAGTCAATT
The DNA here is from genome assembly GCF_000001635.26 of Mus musculus. Classification (NCBI taxonomy): domain Eukaryota; kingdom Metazoa; phylum Chordata; class Mammalia; order Rodentia; family Muridae; genus Mus; species Mus musculus. Next base: position 23,797,545 of record NC_000079.6, on the reverse strand, counting down.
GGTGTGCTTTTACTACAGCGTATGCCATGGTATTATCTATAGAGAAAGAGGAATTCTCATTCTTGGGGAAAAGGACATTTAAAAAATCTTGGTTCTCCTAGAGACTATTTGACTTCCTCTTCAAATTGCTGTTCTCCATTGCTGAACTGCTAACCTGGCCTGTTGATACTCTGATGATGTGTCTGATCTAGGGTTGTAGCGTTGCCTGAGACTCCATGGTAAAGAAACCCTACAGGTTGATGGAGGAAACAACTAACAGGACTCTGGTAACTGACCTTCACCAGGATACTCATCTGGGGTCCACAAAACTTTCTGAGTGGCTCAGACCAAGGTATGTTATACTTAGACTAGACAGCCTAATGTGAGATATCTCAGCCAGATGCCATGTTGTGCTCAAATGAACTCAAAATAGGGAGTCCTTTCCCAGGAAGGAGGCCAAATGAGGAACCAACATCCTAGCAAACCCCAGGAACACTGACCTGCCCTGCTAGAAGAGGATAAAAGTACTTGCTAGTTTTTATAGTAGCTTTCCCCACCCAGACTAAACCTGCTCAAACAGTAGCTTAAAAATCTCTTCCAGGACCTGGTCCCCTGATTTGGCCTCCTAACAAGCAATCAGGTTTGAAAATGGCCTGGCTTTCATAGTCAAAAATCTCTCAATTAAAAGCTAAAGCTTTAGACATAAATAAAAAACGTCATTGTACATACAGATTTCAGAACCAGGTCAAAAGAACAAACAGGAAAAAACCAAAAAACTGCCAGCAAAGGATGATTGATATGTAGGGAGGCCTCCCATTTCTTTTTCTTTCTTTTTTATCTTGAATTTTATGTATTTATTTTTTATTTTGCTTCAGCCTATTGCACCCCATATAGGGAAGGCTTTACCCTCCTATAAGATTATGTTTGGAAGACTTCTCTCATGCTGCCCAGACTCAGAGGCCAGCAGTTGGTAGGACATTCTAACTATTCCTTTCCCAAGTCACTCCAGTGACTGGGCACTCCAGTCCTCCATAAAGTCTATGAGTTGGATTCTCTGAGACACGTAGTGACCTCCGATTCTACCACCAGTTTCCCCTTGTCCAATGGTACTGTCTGTGTAAAGCAGGTAGCCAATGGGGCACTGAAACCAAGTTAAAAATGGTTCTACATGTGGATTCTCTCCATACCTGTGGCTGTGGGTATAGCTGGCTTTGTACCACAGATTCACTACACCCAGGTCCAAAAAAAAAAAAAAAAAAAAAAAAAAAAAAAAAAAAAAAAAAAAATGGATGTTGCCAAAAGGATTGTCTCTGGACACTCCCTGATCTTCTACCCCATCCAAGACTTGTGTTCACTATGGATAGAGGCTTATGGTCCAATGTCAATGGCCCTCAGGCAGGAACCCAGGAAATGATTAGCATGACTACAGACCAGTAGCCCATACTCTCCTTGACTGTTCCTCACTGATGCCCACTTTAAATATCTGGTTGGATTGGAGAAAGGAAAGGTATGGGAATTTAACTTTCGAGATAGAAGTACAGAGTGCACAATTCTAAGCATGCCCTGTAGCTGGGTTCCCTGGTTGCCAGAAATCAGGGAGTTTTCATTCTAACAACTGAGGTTATGAAACTGAGGCTTCCTGAAAAATTCCTTTAAAAGAAAATTCTGGCCTTTGAAAAACGGGAATAACCTGGGGCATCAAACTCTAGGCCACAGAAAGGGACCCTGGGGATAAGATTAATCAATCCTAGCAAAAAATATGCCAAGATTGCTGTTTCTACTTAGACATCCAACCCCCATACTACATAGGGATAGGAGAAACCAAACTGCCAGCCCATTGACTGACAAAACTCACTATGACCGAAGGCAGCACAAATTAGTGTTAAAGGACTACAAGGGGATGGCGCTTGTCTAATATCCAACACTTTTAACCTAGGCAACTTCTCCTTGTTCTACTGCCTGCTATCTTATGGGTTAATTCATGTAGATAACGAGCCCCTGGGACTGCTTGGTGGGCACGTGCTAATGGTTTGACTAAATATGCCTCTTCTGATGCTTCCTAAACTAAGTACACAGATTGATCAAGACCTAGATTAAAAGATTTAGATGTACTTCTTATGAGATAAAATACCTGTTTTTTTAAAACCCGTTGTTTCTATGCTAATTGATCAAAAGTAATTTAAAAATTCCTGCTATGGTTAAAAAATAGCACAAAGAGAAAAAAAAAAAAAGAAAAAGACAAAGACATAAATCAGGTAAGTGACACTAGCTTTTGTCCTCTTAGTCACCCTGGCTAACTACTATGCCCTCAGCACTGACTTAGCCCTTAATTCTCATTCTTATTGAATTAACAGTGGGTCCCTGCACCTTAAACTATATGTATGTATCAGGCCAGTAAAATTAATGGTCCTTAGGACCAACGACACCTCTTTAGGGCAGAATGAGTCCACAATTTGACTTATTCACTAAGACCAGTGGTGAATGTAACAGAGCCCCCAGGCCTTAGCACATCTGACTCCATAATAAAAGTACCATTCAGGTTATAAAACTCAACACATAGACAGCACCAACTGCCAAAAGGAACACAAAGGCCTAATCCATCAATGTCCATAGTTGTAGGAAAAAACCCTTTAAATGTACTAACCTTGCTTTTTGGCCTCTGCAGTTCCACTTCTGGCTAACTGTTCTTGTCAACTGAAGTATGTCAACCCAGGACATGTTTTTTGTGCTTACAAGCCCACCTTGGAGAAGGCTCAGGTCTATACTGGAATCCCAAACATCTAATGTAGTTGCTGGCTGGCTAATAAAGGACTTTCTGTTGGCTCACCCCATGTCTGAGCAGTCTTCTCTTATGAAGACCTCCATAAAACTAAGAGTCCTGGTAAGGAAAGAGCAGCACATGGCCTGTGAAGCCCCATTGACTTCTGCCACCAATACACCTTGGAGATGAAGCAGAGTGTCTGCTGGGGACTAAATATGGTGTTAGGAAGACAGTGGGAGAAGAGCCGGATCTGAAGAACTACCTGGATTGGAGTAAGGGACCATTCATTCTTTTTTGGTTTCATTATTCCCTCTTCTGGACTTAAGGAAGCTCACCATCCACAGATGAGCACAGAAGTATGTGGGTGTGTTTTCTTTTTCTCTTTGGTGGTTTGAATGATAATGGTCCTTATAGGCTCATATGTTTGAATGCTTGGTGAAACTATTTTAGAAGGATTAGGAGGTGTGGTATTATTGGAGGAGGTGTGTCACCGGGGGTGGGCTTTGAGGTTTTAAAAGCCCAAGCTCTTCCAGTTGGCTCTCTTTCTGCTACTTGGTTATTGTCTCAATATGCAAGCTCACAGCTACTGCTCCAGGCTGAAGCGAAATAAAAAATAAATACATAATACTACCTGTCTGTTAAAATGTTCCCAGGATACCAAATATGGATTCCAACCCTCTAGGACCATGAGCCCCAAATTAAACACCTTTTTTTATGAGTTGCCTTGGTCATGGATTTAATTAACTTCATGCTGCTACAGCTTCCCAGGCCTATGTGTTTGACCAAAGCCGAGCAGAAGAGCACAGAGACCAAACACACACACACACACACACACACACACACACACACACACACACAAAACCCAACATTCAACACACATCTTGAAATCACAGTTTCCCTGACTTTAGATGTCTTATCACTAAAATACTAAAATTTTAGGGATGTGGTTGCTTGAGAATTAGAATGAAAGAGAAAAAGAAAAAGAGAAAAAAATTACAGCCATCTCTCTCTGTCTCTCTGTGTGTTTCTGCCTCTGTCTTTCTACACACACACACATACCCCAAGCCTATCTGTATTTCTCTGCCTACTTGGAGATAGAGGGCTGTCTGGCTCCCAACTCTCACCCTAAACAGCCACAGTCCTTAAGAAATGAACTATGGGTAGAATGCCACTAAGGACCCAAAATAGTTATAGAAGAAATCTGAATGATAGTTCAAAACAGTTAAGAGCTGACCTGCCAAGGAGTCTTGATGGGGTGATAAAACCTGACTCTAATGAGGTTGATGACTTGCTAAAGCAAATGAAATTCATAGGAATTAAATAAGAAGCAAGGCTCCCATGAGGTGACATTTAAACCCACCAAGGGAGCCAGGGATATATTATAACTTAGTTGGTAGAATGTCTGCTGAGCATGTATGAGCCTCCCTACTTGACCACCAGAATCACAAACATTGGATGTAGTGATGCCCCCTGTATTTCCAGCACGCAAGAGGTGGATGCAAACAATCAAAAGTTCAAGGTTATTATCTGCTACATAGTGAGTGTCAACTTGGACAACCTGAGATACTGTCTCTAAAAACTAAAATCGATCAACCAGTCAATAAAGTCATAATTATGCATGGTAGTTCATACCTATAATCTCAACACTCAGCACTTGAGATGCTGAGGCAGGAGGATTTCCATAAGTTTGCAGCCAGCCTGGGCTACATAGTGAACTCCAAGATAGCTTATCTAATCAGATCTTATCTAAGTTGGGGGGCTTTGGAGGGGGGGAGAAAGAATTTTGTTGTTCTGAATGAAAATTAATATTATTGCCAAGTGTGTTGTTGCATGCCTTTAATCCCAGCACTCGGGGTGGAGTCAGGTCCATGGAGCTCTATGAGTTCACACAGCCAGCTTGGTCTACAAAGCTAGTTCCAGGCCAGAGTGAGACCCTATCTCGAAGAAAACCAAAAAGCAACAACAAAGAAAAACACCAAAAACATCGCTGGCTTAAATTGTTTAAAATCTTTTGTAAGAACAAGATGACTTTTACCTTTATTTGATCTTGGACCAAGAAGTATTTACATTTTATTAAAGCCAAAGCTGTGTTATCACAGCCACCAAAAATACAAGACTGCCACCTACTGGTCAGCATGTTAGCTAACAGCATGGTGAACCACACAAAGCTTGCTTTCTCTTATGTGCCTCTGGTGTAGATTATGAAAACTATGAAAGAAAGATGGAATAAAAATGGAGAAACATGGTTATTGAATTCTCTAGGAAACTGAAAAATAGATTCTAAAAATTCATCCAAAGTGTATTTTTAATTGTACAAGAAAATGGTATAAAATTCTTTTTCAATCTCCATGCCTCTTTTCCAAAATAGGAATAAAGCATGGATATCAACAACCACTATGTATGTACATACATACGTATGTATGTATGTATGTATGTATGTACATATGTACGTATGTATGTATGATGTATGTATGTATGTGTACACACACACACACACACACACACACAACACACACGTATGATTTCTTTATTAGTATGGCTTATAGGCTGTGGCCCAGCTAGTCAACTATGATTGCCAACCAAAAGAAAGTCCAAAAATCCAGAATTGTTCAATACACGAAGCTGAATATCTCAGTTGTTCTTCAGTATACATTGAAATCTAGAAGAAGTAGGCTCAACTGCCAGGGAAAGAATGGACATGCCAGAGAGACCTGAGACAAGCAGGGAGAGAGAGAGAGAGAGAGAGAGAGAGAGAGAGAGAGAGAGAGAGAGAACTTTCCCTACCATGTCCTTTATATAGGCTTCCAGCAGATGTGGCCCAAAGTGGATCTTCTTCTGGAGAGATGGCTCAGTGGTTAAAAGCAATGGCTGCTCTTCCAGAGGTCCCGAGTTCAATTCCTAGCACCCACATGGTGGCTCACAAACATTTGTAATGGGATCTGATGCCCTCTTCTGGTGTGTCTGAAGACAGTGACAGTGTATTCAAATATATAAAAATAAATAAATCTTTTTTAAAAGTTTGCAAAAGAGATAAAAGTGGTCTTTCAACTTTTAATGATTTAATTTAGAAAAACATCCCTCACAGCTGTGCCCACTATAAACAGAAAACAATAATTACCTTCAAACACAGGGATCGTGCAATATGTTTTGAGTCATTCAATATTCAACACATTTGAAAGGGTTATTAATTCAATGCATATTTATTGAAAGTTCACTAAAAGAATTGGGATAGCAGTGAAGATAAAGTTTCTGCCTTGTGATATTTATGGGTTTTCTATGAGGCTACTTAAGGCATAGGGACTTACTTCTTTCATTGATTATTTATGGCAGGCAGGAACAAAGGAGAATATTGATAAACCTGGAAAAAGGGCCTCAGAGTATCCTGGAAGGAAGCCTTAGGGAAGGTGAAGATATGAGAGCCAGTAGTTACACTGTAAAACGATACAGCTCCAGCCTCATAGTCTAGGAAAACTCCCAGAATCTGGGGCTTTTCAATCAGATGAAGGGGAGGAGTAGGGGTAGAAGTAAGAGCTTCAAGGCCGTCCTCTTCAGACATCTTGATGGTCCAGAATCCAGACTCAGGCTCCTTCTTCATGTTAAAGCCCCTGTGCACATTCTCTACACAGACTCCCAAATCCCAACTGGTTGCATTCTCAACAGAGACTTCAAAGTAATATCTCCCCGAAGTAAAGCCCTCACAGCCCAGGACACAGGGTAAACCATAAAACCTCTTGGCTGAAGATCTTGCCTGAAGATCCCTGGGGCATCTTTTGTAAGTCACTAATCTTCCACCTTTAGTCAGAGCTAGGTCAAGGTGGGCTGTGCTGGGGTCCAGGATCACGCTGACTGTAAAAACAACCATAACCAGTCTTTTAAGAGTTACAAACGTAATACTTTACAAAGACAAAACTCTGATCAAATATGACTTAAGCATGTAAGTCTGTGCAAACCATATATAAAGTACCTATAAAAAGAAAATCACCATGCCTATTGTAAGCCATGAGGAGAGTTGAGTTAATGTTTGTCTGAGATATGGTACATATATGTCTAACAAACAGTGGCAATAATACCATCAATTCCCTTATCTCTATCACTGGCATCATGGTTCATTCAGACACGCCAAGGATTAGAACTCTTTAGAATTACTCTGGTTCCTGTTCTGCCCCAAATCATTCTGATTCAGAACTTTTATGACTGCTGACATTGATCATGGAGCATAAAGGAGTCCTTCCCCTCTTTGTTTATAATTACATTCTACCCAAACACTATCTCAAAAAAAAATCTCCACAAATAAACAGAAAGCACAAACAAAAACTATCACTAATGGAAAAGAGAAACAAAACAATTTCTCCAATATTGACTAGAGGTTTTTGAATTTAGTAATCATGGGCCAGAAGCTATAGGATATACCAGGCACTGAGTAACAGACAGAGCATGAAGCTTATTCACTGGGATAATAATGTCCCTTCATTATTGAGAAAAGTCCCTAAAATTATTTCCAGTATACTACATGCTGCTCAACTACTGTGGTACTTTGAGCGAGAATGGCCCCCATATACTCAGATATTTGAACGGTTTGCCCCCAGTTGGTGAGACTCTTTGGGAAGGATTAGGAGGAGTGGCCTTGTTGGAGCAGTTATGCCACTTGGGACAGAAGCCCTCTTTGAGCTGTTCAGGGTTGCCCAAGAGATTCCCAAAACTCACAGCTCATTGCTATTGTCCTCTGTTATCCCTAGATATGGAAGATAAGTCCCTATTGCTGAAGGCACCATTACTTCAGACACAGGGCTCAGAGTCACCTGGTCTGGAACTGACCTGACTGCCATCTCTCTAAGAACTAGACTACCCAGCTATGAAACCAGTGAACCAAAACACCAACCAATAAGGTGTGATAACCATATGTGTGTAGTAGTGGCACACATACCTTTGGGGGTAACCAACAGTGTTCTAATTGGACTTAAGACCTATTCAACACCAGGGAAACTATTCCTGGTACTGGAAATCTAGTCAACTAGTCAATGCCAATGACATCATGAGTCTTGGGGAAGGACACACATCCACCGCCTTACTAAACTGGCATAAACCATAACCACAGTCTAAGCATTTGCACTGATGCCAACAGACAACTGTAAAAAAGTAATAAGTGAATAAGTGTTGCAGCTGGAGACGAGCCTGGTTCCCGCTTAAGGTTCTTCCAGCTGTAGCAGGTAGGGACCCCTGCATTCACATCCCTACCTTGGTGACGTCGTAATATCGTCTTCACATCGAAGTACAGCTCAGACACATTACATTTAGTGTGAACCTTCAGGGGATCAGCCTTCAGTGGGTTTCGCTTCATGGCCTCACACCTAGGAGAAGCAGAAGGCGGGGCTTTTCTCAATGTCACGCTCCAGTCGGCTCTACATACAGACCCTGAATCCTTCTTTTGGGTGTACATGCAGGACTTACCTGCTCAAAGTGTTTTTCACGTCCTATGGGGAAAAAACAAAAACCAAAAAGGTGATTGTGTTTACATCAGTCATTCATGGACTTTTCCATGTCCAGCCACTCTCTGAATATACTCCTCTCAGAAGAAGTAAGAATCAAGTACCCTTCCATGTAATGGACATTGAGGAATGTTTTCCTCCCTGGTCTGCCATAAAGGGGGAGCCTGTAGTTCATGATTGAAGCCTGTGGATCTGTGAACCCTACAATGTGGGCTGCTTAAGATAAAAACCAAGAACTGCTTCCAGTGATTAAACTTCCTCTACAGAGAATCCTTGGTAGAGATAACTTGTAACACAAATCCCTAGTGGTAAATCTGCCCATAGCTCCTTAGACTGAGCTAAGCAGGTACCACAGAGAAGTGCAGCATATAAGCCGCATTCTCAACCTTAAGCTGTAACCAGCAGCACTAGCCGAGGAGGAAGTCAGAGCTCCAGTTATTTATCCTGATGGGATGGATATATCAGACACGCAGCTGTAAGTTAGTTCTGGATTGGGGACCCTATAAACAAACCACTGAGTAGTCATTATTCTCTTACATCTTTATGCTGTCACCATCTGTCACTTGAAAGCATATTTGAATAAGTCTGACAGATACCTCAGCGAATGAGCTAATGCGAGCATGATAGCAGGGATCAACCCGATTTTTCTAATTCCATGTTCACCCAGAGTAAGTTACTTCTTCTAATTAACTTCAAGAGTCCTGTAGCCTAGTGGAGATCATCCTGATGCTACTCGAACATGACCCCAAATTCCCCAGACCAATATTACTGCCATTCTGAGTGGAGACAGGCCTTGTCAATCTCCATGCTTCTGTACCAGCCCCCTTCTGCTATCAGAATCACCTGCCTTCTCTCCCTGCTTCAGCACACAGCCTCACCTGTAGCAATTTCTGGGCTGAGCCCTGACATTTTGCCTCCAGTTCCTGAATTTGGCATTGAGCTCTCTCAAACGTCTGCTGTAGATTGGCCTCGCTGCCTTCCAGCTGCACCAGCATCTCCTTTTCCTCATTTTCCAACCTCCAAAGATAAAACTTCTCTTCTTCCTGTAGAAAACTCTGGAGATTCTTGAAGTTTGACTTGATTGTTTGCCGACGATCCTCTACAGCATCCTGGAGTCAACAACAACAACAAAATGCTCAAAGCATGGGAACACGCCTGTCTTTGAATTTACAAACAAATAGATAAACAAAAGACAAGGAGGAAGCTTGATGACATCCTGCTAATTGAAATAAGCTCAAAACTTGGGAACTGATACGCCTATTTACACAAAGCACTAGCAGGGTAAATTTTGGAGACACGGAAATCCCAGTGATTACCAGGCTCTGGGAGACAGAAGGAATGGACAATTAATTCCTGCTTCAGTTTGAAGAGTATGAAAGTGTCCTGAAGGTGAATATGATGATGGTTACATAACAGCAACAATGTCACTAGTCCTCACCTGTAGTCAGTTGTGGTTGCCAATGGCTAAAAACAAGTTTTATGCTCTATGTATAATATCTCCCCCCACCCGTACCCCGCAACGCAGGATCAGCTACACTGATGTAAGCTCACAATGAGTCACCCAAGCAGGATGAGTGCCTTAAGTTCTTACCTGGCACTTAGAGGTGTGGGGAGAGAGTGTCCCTAACTTCTTATTTAATTTAACTACCAATTAATTTTCTTCTGGTTCAACTAAGATATGGGAGAACGGTGGGATAGGAACCTGGGAAACTTGAATTATAGAAGGAGAGCATTGTTCAAATACTTTATCCGTTATAAAAGGAAACAATTTCTTTTTTAAATGTTCTGGAAGTTGAAGTTAAACATCCATATGCCAAGGAGGCAGAAGGAAGAATGGCCCTAGCTGTGCAAGCTGACTGTGTCGTAATTGGCCCCAAACCCAGGATGGCTGGCTAAGGTGCTTATTTAATATATCAAGGTAGACTTGGCTGCAAAGATCTCCCAGGATCCCTTGGTCCCTACCAGTTACAGGGTATGGCTGGTATACCCATCCCTATGCTAGACTTCTCCAGCCCAGGGGTTAGGCTGCCCTCTGTACAATCAAGCCATTTTGGTTGCCTGATTATTTTTTTGTCTTCCCTTTACTTTCCCGATTCTCCCCTTTCCCATCTTCTCACATGGCCTGGCTCAGGGTCATGGTCACGCTGGACTCTCGCAGGTGTCTTTGGCTATGTTCTTCCTCATATCTACAATAAACCTCCTTTACCATGCCTAGGAGCAAAGTCGTGCTTGATAAACTTTCTCCAAGGTTGGTTTCTCACCTGGTGAGGCTAAGAGCTGGATTCAGACAAACACAACAAGGTCAGAATGTTGGTGTCTGAAGGTTGGAACATGACCCATGACTGAAGCTGTGTTATAACAATTCTGTGGGCTTGTGAGAAAACTCCAAGAAAACTGGACTCTGGTGAACTCAGCCCTGAAAAGTACACGGTTATTCTCGGACTGTACATTCATGCCCCTCCTGGGTGTAAACAGGAGTGGTTTACACCAGATTATCCATTATCTTACTGTTGTTTTTCAGATAATGTTTCCAGGTACATAGTCCTTGTGATTGTATACAGCTTGAATGCAAGTGAACTCTGCTCATAAGAGCATGGTTAACCCTCAGAATATAAACTGTCTGATGCTCTAAATAAAGTCCACCTCATTTCTAAGCTCCATTCTCCCACGTTCCACTACCTCTAGAGCGATGACACCAGAGTACCAGACTACTGCATTCAATATGTGAAGCAAAATGTGTCACAGAATAAATAAGTAGCATGCAGTATTAAAGATGAAAGTCTTAGGACTGGAAAGATGGCACAATGGTTAAGAGTAACAACTGCTCTTAAAGAGGACCTATCAGGTGAGCTCCAGATCTGATGCCCTCTTCTGGCATCCCTGGATACCTGGACTCACTTCCCAAACCCATATACATACATAATTAATTTTTTGGATAATTTTTTTAAAGGAAGAATGAAAGTCTGCGCCTCAAAGCAAAGATGGAAGTTTTCATGCATCCTAGTATGTAAAATAAGCATGAGACAAAAGGATGGGTGTACATTACACCCAAGTATAATGGTAGCAAGTTGACTTCATAAAGATGAGTCCAAGTCCAAAGAACCTGAGAAGCCAAATTTAGCTTTTGATGAAACATCAGAAATCCCAGCCAGTTACTATTGGCAGATGGAAGACCTTGGTGTCAAAGCTTCGCAGATGTAAACATCTAGGATATGAAAGCAGTGCTCTCTTCTTTAGGGTTTCTATGTATTGGCAGGAGACAGCCATCCCTGTATTTGTCCCGGTCTTCCTCTATGCCTAGACTCACTACAGAAAATCACTCGACACCAATGAACTCAGACTCTTACCTTCCAGGCATTTATTTGGTGTGTTATGAAATGTATCTGAACTTCGTGATTCTCTTGGAGTTCACGCAATTTTGTCATGGTGTTCTGGAGTTTTTCCTGAAGGAAAAATTTGAGTGAGTAAAATAAATTCTTATCAACCTTGATTTCATTTCCATTTCATATCAAACAGGGTCTGATATGGCCCAAGGTGATCTTGAACTCACTAAGTAGCCAAAGATGACCTTGAACTCCCTGCTTTTATCTTCGGAGTTACAAGAAACAGACATACACTACTGTCCCCTGTTTTGTGCAGTACTGACAAACATTGAACCTAGGGCAAGTTAAGCAAGCACACAACCAACTGAGCTACATCCCTTACCCTTAATTTGATTCTCCATTAGGCACTTAATATGAATCTCAGCACTCCGAAATGTGGTAAAATCACAATGAATAACTATTGAGCTCTTCATACATCTCTCTGAGTGCATGCTGAGGGTTTTGTATGTGGTGAGTTACTAATTGCCTTAGCAATCCTGGGCAGTTGGTAGGATGCTTAATATCTTTGCTGTGCTATAGAAAATGAGGCTTAGGAAGGGGTCAAATAACTCACCTCAGGAGGCATAATTGGGAGTCTCAAGAGTAAAACTGGACTCCTGTGTCATTTGCCAAACCATGTCACTTGGGGAAGGTTGTTATAGACTGCTACAGCCATTTGCAGGGAGAGTTTATAAATAGTGTGCTGAACCAATCGTAGCCAATACTGAGATGTTTGACATATCTGGAACTCTGTATGTGTCTTAGTTAGGGTTGCTATTGCTGTGAAGTGACACCATGACCAAGGCAACTCTTATAAAGGGCAACATTAATTGGGGCTGGTTTACAGGTTCAGAGGTTCAGTTCATTGTCATCAAAGTAGGAGAATGACAGTATCCAGGCAAGCATGGTGATGGAGGAAATGAGAGTTCTACATCTTGTTTCCAAGGTACACAGAAGACTGGCTTCCAGGCAGCTAGATCGAGGGTCTTAAAGCCCACACCCACAAAGACACACTCCCTCCATCAAGGCCACACTTCCTCCAACAAGGCCACACTTCCTGATAGTGCCATTTCCTGGACCACACATATTCACATCATCACAGTACTTATTACGGTAAGGTACAAAGAAAAGGCCAGGATACTAATTGAAGTTATCAGAGCTTGGAAAGAAGAGGGGTCTTGAGGATGACATCAAGAAACCAACTTAAAGGAATTCGTGTCCTTGTCAAACTACTCCCCCAAACCCCCACCCCCGAATAATCCTTAACATGGTTTCTTGTATTTTCACTTAGAACAGTTTGAGGCTACCAGAAATTGCTTGTAATGATAAAAGGTTAAAAAATTGACTTCTGTCCTCTGTAACTCCAGAGTTATGTGTATGCATTAGTGTCCAAGAGATCCTCCAAAAGATCCTGTGACTGATTGAGAAAAACAACATATTGCCATTGCTATGTGTCACATGCTGTCCTAAACTTTACATGCTATAATATCCATAAAGCAAACACAGCTCCCAGCTTATGTTCTGAGGACTCAGATGCTATCATGTCTGTGTACTGATAGGGATAACAAGATGGGAAAACTTGAAGCAAATTAGCACAGTTATCCATCTGCTGAGCACCAGGGCTAATGTTTCGCCCAAGCAGTCTGACTCTGTGGCAGGTAGCTGTCATCCTACCTTGCTCCTTTTTTTTTTAAAGTCATTCGAATAGGAATTTCTGCATCGCAGCTGTTGGAGGGTGGATGAAGGAGAACCGAGTGTGCTGAGTGGCAGCGGTCACTGATTCATCCTTATGGAAGTCGTGAGGCCTTTATGTGAGGCCATGTCTGCTTCACCGACTAGAGCATGAGGAGCCCACTTAGTAAGTTCTCCTGCACGCCAGAAGAATAGACAAGAATCAAGACAGCAGCCAACTGTGGTGGTGCATGCCTTTGAACACAGCTCTTGGGGGCAGAGGCAGGCAGCTCTCTGTGAGTTCAAGGCTAGCATGAACTTCATAGTGAGTATCAGGACAGCCAGGGATATGTAGAGAGATCCCGTCTTAAAAATCACATCACATTAAAACAAAACAAAACAAAACAAAACAAAACAAAACAAAACAAAACCATCCAAAACCAGCAAGACTGACCATTTCTCTCACTGTGTCAGACAGAAGGCTCTGTGCTCTCAAGGGAGAGCCTATGAATCATGGCAAATCTCCCACTGCACAACTCACCATGAGCATTTGCTTTCAGATCGTTGACTCTTCTGGAATCTTGTTTGAGTCTGCCCTCTCACACTCTTTGAAACTTCCCTTGATGTTTTTATTTTACAGTACTAGATCTTCTCAGTGCTTCTGGCCCTTTACTTTTCAAATAAACTTTCTAAATGAACATAGTAGGTACTACTTGGTCTAGGATTAAGAATTGGAAGTGATGAGAAGAGTCTGGGTTCAGCTATGTTTCTCCCTTACCTTTACAGTGCTGCTTGCCTTGGCAATGATGAGGAAGTTCCTATGGCATGACTTTGCATGTGGACTCTCTCCTACAACCTTGGTAGGTGGTGTTGGTGTTGTTGTTGGTGGTGGTGATAACGGTGTGGTGTGGCATGTGTGTGTATGTGTGTGTGTGCATATGAAAAAGAGAGGTGTGCAGGAAGGAGAGATATAGTTGTATGCATGCACATGTATGGGAGAGCCAATGCCTGTGCACACACAGAGGCCAGAAGAAGACAGTGGTTTTCCTGTTCTGCTTCTCAGCCTTATTCTTTTGAGGCAGGGTCTCACACTGAACTTGGAGCTAAGCTGGTGGCCATCAAGTCCCATTGATCCTTCTGTCTTGTTCCTTCCAACACTAAGGTTTCAGATGAAGGGTAGCCATGCTTTTTATGTGGGTGCTGGGATCTGAACATGGGTCTTTATTACACAGCAATTCTCATACTTATAGAGCTCATTAGATTGGACACTTGTAGAGGCTCCCAACCATAATTTTTACCTTGTAGTTCTGGTACACATCTTTCACATGAGCCAAGGTATGACCTTTGTGCCGATCTTCCCAATAACAGCGCCAGCAGAGGAGTTGACCGTCATCTTCACAAAAGCGATTGAACTTCTCTTCATGTTCCTCACACACCATGTCTTGATCCTGCTCTTCCATCCCCTTGATCATATCAATTATGGTTTCTAGCTCCTTGTTGGGCCTGAGGTTCTCTAAGCTAAATGGACTACTACACAAAGGACAGCCCAACATCTTCCACCCTGTTTTTGGGCTGACATTGCAATAATAGCTCTGTATGCAGGATTTGCAGTAGCTGTGTCCACAGTTGATGCTCACTGGGTGAGACATCATGGCCTTGCAGATGGAGCAAGAAGTGACCTTTCTTATCTTCACCGTGCTAAAGTCTGAGCCCATGGCTTTTTCTGAGAAGTTTCCAAATGTGGCAATCAGAAGTAGAGAAATGTTTCCCACAGTGGTAGATGTACACCTCACCTAAACTTAAATACAATCAACTGACGGCTACTGGGTTTAGAGGTTTGTAGTCTCTAGAAAAGAGAAACAGATTAGAATTGAGAAGATACATAAATATCTATTGTATTTACATAATAGCCACTATCCCATGTAGCCACTTACATTCAACCTAATAAAAATTTAATCATTTAAAAGTATATTTTCTGTTTTATTGCTCACATTCCATTTTTCTAATTGCCAGATGCAGCTGGTGACTACATGATAGCCCAGATATAGAACAGTCCATTTTTGTCCAGTGTTCTCTTGGGCCAAGTGCTAAGAATGGCAGAGGTAAGATAGCTTCCTCTCAGAAGTTGAACTCAGCTAGAGAGTATGAAAATTTTCCTATTCTTATGAATCAAGTAGAAGATAGAATACCATGACTTGAAGAGAAGGCAAAGGATCAAGAATAAGCATATAAAATAAAAACACAGAAAAGGAACATACAGGAAATGTAGGCCACCAAGAAATGACCAACCCTTCTAATTACAGGAATAAATGAGGGAGGAGAATCCACAAAAGATGGCATCGATCAGATGTATCTTCAGTATGATCATAGAATAAAGCTTTCCCAAACTAAGGAAAGACATACTCATATAGATGCAAGAAACACATAGAATACCAAAAAGACAAGATCAGAAAAGAAAATCCCCACAGTGTTCAATAGTTAAAACAAAAAAGATGTATTGAAAGCTACAAAAAAGGAGGCATAATTTCTCAGTGAAAACTCTGTTCTTAGGCAAATGGATGGATCTGGAGGGTATCATCCTGAGTGAGGTAACCCAATTACAAAAGAACACACATGAAATGCACTCACTGATAAGCAGATATTAGCCCAGAAACTTAGAATACCCAAGATACAATTTGCAAAACACATGAAACTCAAGAAGAAGGAAGACCAAAGTGTGGATACTTCACTCCTTCTTAGAATGGGGAACAAAATACCCATGGAAGGAGTTACAGAGACAAAGTTCAGAGCTCAAATGGAAAGAAGGACCATCCAGAGACTGCCCCACCCGGGGATCCATCCCATATACAACCACCAAACCCAGACACTATTGCATATGCCAGAAAGATTTTGCTGACAGGACCCTGATATAGCTCTCTCTTGTGAGACTATGCCAGTACCTGGCAAATGCAGAAGTTGATGCTCACAGTCATCTATTGGATAGAACATAGGGTCCCTATTGAAGGAGCTAGAGAAAGTACTCAAGGAGCTAAAGGGGTCTGCAATTCTATAGGAGGAAAAACAATATAAACTAATCAGTACCCCCCAGAGCTGTGTCTCTAGTTGCATATGTAGCAGAGGATAGCCTAGTCGGCCATTAATGGGAGGAGAGGCCCTTGGTCTTGCGAAGATCATATGCCCCAGTACAGGGGAATGTCAGGGCCAGGAAGCAGGAGTGGGTGGGTTGGGGAGCAGGGTCGGGGGAGGGTATAGGGGTCTTTGGGGATAGCATTTGAAATGGAAATGAAGAAAATATCTAATAACAAATTTTTAAAAATAAGGTATAAAATGAACACGTTAAAAATAAAAACAAAAACAAAAACAAAAAAACCCCCCAAAACTCTGAAAGCCAGCAAAGCATGGAGCAGTGTGTTCCAAGTCCTAAAAGACCATGCCAGACAACCTAGATTAATATACACAACATACCTGCCTGCCATAGTTGAAGGGGGGAAAAGACCTTCCATGATATAAACAGCCTAAAATGTATCTAGCCAACACATTAAACCTAAAGAAAATATAGGAAGTAATATTTGGGGTTGAATAGAGGAATGAGACTGTACAAAGAAGTACAAAGTTAGAATTACTCAAACCCAAAGTAACACTAGGAACATAACATCAAAATCAGCAGAATGACTGCAATCAAGGCATATATTTTGATAACTTTAAATATTAATGTCTTCAATTCTCTAAAGAAATGATATAGGCTGGCTGAATGGATGAAGACACAAATCTCATTTGTCTTTTGTCTACAAGAAAACATCACAGTTTGAAAGATAGGCTTTGCCTTAGAGTACTCCAATCAAATGGGACCAGGAAGGAAGCAGGTGTCTTAATATCTGACAAAATAGATTGCAAACTTCATGACTATTTGGAACTTTCAGGTGGTTGGTGGAAGATTCCAATCAGACTATCAGATTTAAATCTTTCTTAAACCTCTACCCCTAAAGATCACAAGATATCTTGACAATAAAATATCAGTAGAGACACAAATAGGAGGATGGCAAATATAACTGAGGCAAACAAAATTGATCTACTGGTAGAATTTCTTGTCTGTTATTTGAGACATGGCTTACCTACATAGCCCTGACTGGCAAAACAAACAAACAAACAAACAAACAAAACCCAAACCAAACCAAAACCCTTCTATGCCTATCAATCTGATTTGGCATATGAACTAATCTGTTTATCTTTGCCTTCTGGCATTACACAAGTTTGTACCACCATGCCTGGCCAAAGATTGGTTTATTCTGGTGCCAAGAGAACTGGAAAAAAGGCTCAAAGAGGGCAGAGGGGAGTAACATTCCTTAAGACCCAGGGGATTCATGTCTCTTCTCTAGGCCGAAGCCTGCTTCCAGAAGTTCAGGTGATGTGAACTCAGGGAGTGTCATGTCAGAGCCTAGGCTATAGAGAAAGTGGGAAGGAGGCCAGACTTTAATGAGAACTGTAATTCTGATATGTCCCAGGAGGACACTGACAACCAAAGGGCTAAGAGCAGCTATGATGGCAATGATGACAGCTGCTTCTGAGACACATCGTGATTACACACACACACACACACACACACACACACACACACACACACACACACACAGAGAGAGAGAGAGAGAGAGAGAGAGAGAGAGAGAGAGAGAGAGAGAGAAATTAAAACAGAAGTTCAACTGAATTTGCCAAAAAGGTTGCCTTCCTCTTAAACGAGACACAGAGCCACAAAGAATTTCTTCTCAAGGGAGGATACTGACCCCATATAGTTGGGGCTTCTTGCAAGGGGCATCACATTCCTGGCAAATGGGCTCCCCTGACCACTTCAAAGGCTCCAGCAGCCTGGCCTGACCTAAGCTTCACTCACCTATATTCTGGATTATCTGAGATTGCTTGTGCCATTCGAGAAGCAAAAGCAGATGCCAATGTGAGAGCTGCCCCAGTCCTGAGTCTTTCCAGAGCTGTAGGGGAGAGGACTCTGTTATCTGGAGACACTTTCCACGGAGGTCCCACCCTGTGGATTGCGGTCTATGAGCAGGTGAGGGCAGGGCACAAGATAAGGCTAGAGCCTGTAACTGGGCAGTGGAAAAAGAAGGTGGGCGGAGAGTTAGAGAGTACAGAGATGAGGAGACAAGATGGTGGAAACTTGTAGGAGAGGAAGTGGAGCCAGAACCACACAGTCCTGGGAGCCATAACTATTGGGGATTTCCTAGATAGATGATTAAATAATAAGTAGGGTGCATTTGCCCCATCTCCGTGTACAGCTTGTATTTATATCAATTGAGTGTTAAGTTCTTTCGGCATTTTGTGTGTTGAGAATTTGCTTATTAAATCTGAGTGATAAATTACAAGCTGCTAGAGTTTTGATTTTGCCAGGTTATGAGGATTTGTGACAGTTAATCACAGGGGGCAGAGTACTGGGAATGACAACAGGATCCGCAGCAAGAGAACGAGTTGGGCGGCCGCCGCTTGGGGACGATGGAGACCACGGAGAGCCTGGTGGCGGGAAACCGCGTGACTAGTACGTAGCCGGAGCTAGTGTGGGTGCCTATATATATTTCACGCACCAACCCACATATTAGTCACACATGTAACAACCTTCCCTCCAGTGTGCACAGGCCCACACCTCTGGAGACAATCGTGGATCCAGTTGTGCTCTGCTGAGCACTTGCCACTTCCGGAAACCTAGAAGACTCTGCTGAGTCATCTGGGTGAGAGCACTGCAGGAGGCCAATCCATAGCCAATGAAGTCGCTCTGGTCTTTTGAAACTTTTTATCTAAAAAAAAAAAAAAAAAAAAAAGAGGGAAGGACAAACTCAAGAAACAAAGTTCAAAACTCTTGTGACACAGCCAGAAGAGTGTTCTGATGTGAGATCTATCTGCTTTTACGTCCAACGCTCTTGAGACTCCAAAGGTTTCTAAAGCTGTGTTGTGTCATTGGCATTTTGAGGTGGCTTATCCGTTCTTAACTGCTTTGGAGGTGCAAAGGGGAGGTTGTCACAGCGGATCACTGACATCAACAGCCACTGCTGTTGAGTTAGTCAGGACACTCACCCTAAGATCCTACATGCCAGTGTGCCCAGTGCTCTATGGAGAAAGGCTGGAGGTGAGGATGTCAGACTCAGCCTCTCTATTCCAAAAAATCAAGTCAAGATAGTTTCACTGAGTAAGATATCAAAAGAGAATTATCAAAAGGAGGGAAATGAATCCCTCCTTTATATAAAAACAAGGCGCCTGACTATATTTGTAGCTGCAGGTTAATAGGGCAAGTATGCAAATACCTTTCCTGCTTGCTTAAGGAGCTGGGAAAGGGGGCTGAGGGCATCGGATGGAGTATGTGTTACTTGGACTCTGGAGTCCCCAAGGCCATAATTGTGATAGTTACTCAGTGCTGGGTCCTCAGGTTGCAAAGGGTGCACAGAGTTCATCCCAACCACTGTCTCAACTCAGGCTACAAGCAAATGTTAGACATGTTTCTACCTTCCCACCTCAAATAGTAGACTCTTCACCACTGTGAAATCCTGAGACCATAACAGTGCTGAGGCACCGTGAGAAAGAAGGAGCCCCTGTGTCCTGGATTCCAAGATGACCCCTTCAGATACCCATAGCTTTTGTTGTGTATTTGTGAGACTATATTCAAGTATAGTTCATCTCAATGGGAGAGACGGAAGTTTGTGAGTGCCCAAACCAACTACCATTACCCCACCAAACACTAGTGACACAAAAGCAAATTGGAGTCTGTCTCGTGACAGATGACCCTCATATCTGTGTCTTGACTCATGAGTGGGTATGAGTAACAGAGTGTAGAAGGAGGGAGACGTTTTTTCAGATGAGACTTCAGCGATATGCTCCCAAAGATAAACCCCAGAAACACTCCTGTGTCAGTTTGACACAAGCCAGTCATTTGAAAGAAGAGAATCTTGAGAAAATGCCTCCATAAAATCTAGCTGTAGGGCATTTTCTTAGTGATTGATGGGGGAGGGAGGGCCCAGCCCATTGTGGGTGGTGCCGTCCCTGGGCTTAACAGGCTGAACAAACCAGATAAAGCAAACCAGTAAGCAGCTAGCCTTCTTGGCTTCTGTATCAGCTCCTGCCTCCAGGTTCCTGTCCTGTTTTCCTGTCCTGATGTCCTTCAATGAACTACGATGTAGTAGAAGTAGTCACCCAAATAAACGCTTTCCTCCCCAAGTTGCTTTGATCATGGTGCTTCATCATAGCAATGGTAACTTTAACTTAGACAAATACCAATGGGAGCGTCTCCAATAGGGGAAATCAAGATATTCAGCAGGGAAAGCTGTTTGTGGTCCTCGGAGCTCCAGTGCAGTAGTACAGACACTAGGAATGGAGAAGGGTCAGTAGGAGCTCTTTAACAAAAGTCCCACTTGGGACTGAGTGTGTGATCTCTGAGGAAGGGTCAGCCCCATATAGCCTTGATAAATTTGCCCTTGCCTGCTTGAAGACTCCCTTCTCCTTCTAACTGTTTAAAACTGTAACCCTCTGTTATTCTCAATCCTTCTCATTTCCCTCCCCCACCTTTTTTTTTTTTAAATCTGTGGCACTTTTTATTGACATTTTATTATGCCAGATCCACATGGGTATGATTCTTTTTATCAATAATAGCCACCCATGAATCACAAATGTCTATAACAGTTTCTAGCATATGTTAAGTGAAAGTAACTTTCAGACTAGCACTAACCACATACCTGAAAAGATGTGTGTGTGCCCTTCCCTCAGCCTTGAACTGGCTAAACAGACCTTAATTGTTTTCCTAGCCCACATAGGGTAAAGTCTTCTGCCTCGCTGTTTCCTGCAGGAGCAGACCGCCAGCTGAGCTTCCTTTGCAACACTGTCCAGCTGAAACAAAGCAACTTAATCCAGCAGAAACAAAGGATGGGTCTGTGGGTTTTTTCCTATATAAACGCAGATCTGAAAATTAAACTTTGAGCCTTGATCAGAAACCTTTGGTGGACCTGATGCTTGTGTGCTGTGGTGTGGCTAGTGTGCTCTGTGAGGTGATGTATGCTGGGTACAGCACGTTATGGGTGATGTATTAGCTGCTACTCTCATTGCCTTGACAAAATACCAGACAGAAACCACTTCAGGAGAGGACTTATTTCAGCTCATAGTTTAAGGCAGGTGTAGTCAGTCCACACTTGAGGGGAAAGTACTGTTGTGTATAGCAGGAAAAAGCTCATTTTTCTCATTTCGTTCAGTCTTGAGACTCCAGCCCAAGGAACAGTGCCACCCAAACTCAGGATGAGTCTTCCTTCCTCAGTTAAACTCCGGAGAAACACTCTCTTAGTAGTTTCCATAGTGATTCTAAAGCCAGTCAGGTTGACAATAAAGATTAATAAAGATAATAACGTGTAGATCACAGCTCAATAGGGCAAAGAGTAGCAGAAAATGCTAGAATCAATGTTGTCTCCTGGCTGCCGCACATGTGTCATGGGCACATGTGCCCATACATGTAATAATAATATATAGTTAATAATAACGTAATAATAACATTGCATATTAATAATAACACATTAAAATCAATAACTTTTAAAAATTGAAATGATATATAAGAAATATCTATTGGACAAAGTAAACCAGTAATGAAAGAAAACAAGAATAAATAACTATATATAAATAATCAACACATCAATATATACTTACCAATATAGCAATTTATCTACATGTATAAATGAATAGCAAACTGGAAGATGCAAATCTCACTTTATCAGCAACTATACTAAATGCTAATGTATTTTAAAGGTTATATGACTGAATACCTAAGATAATGTGATTTTATACTGCCCAGCAGTGACATGGATCAGGCTAGGGAAGAGAAATAGGATGAATTAGTGGATGGGAAAGGCATAGCACAAACAGCACCCCAAAAAGAGCTGAAATAGCTGTCAAAACCAGTCAAAATAAACCACAAGACAAGCATGGTCACAAGAGATTATGCATATCATTTATCATTGTGTAATAAGAAGAACATTAATTCATTAAGAAAGCATACCATTATATCCATACACATATATATGTCCCTAACAGCAGAGCCAAACATTCATGAACAAAAGTGAAAGGACCGATGTTAATAATGGGAAGTTAGACAGTAGAAGTGAGAGACTTCAATCCTCTACTTTCAATAATGGATTCAATAAGTAGATGGAAGATCAGTAATGAAATCTAAGGCACCACAGGACTCTAAGAACCAGAAGCCCTATCTATGGAACAATCCATCCCTTTTTCATCAAGGGTACCCAAACCACTCCTCAGAATAGACCATTTGGATGACCAGTGAGCAAATATCCATCGGTATAAAAATATTAATGTTATTCATTGTATATTCCCTGGCCACGGTAGAGTGGAAAATTAATAACAAGAGAGAAGAATTGAAAGTCTACAGACAGACATGGTAATTAAATTATATATTCCTGAATAGTAAATAGCCTAAATAGTAAAATCACTAAGAAAAATTAGAAAATATTTTATGATGAAAACAATATATAAAAATCTACAAGGTGCAAAGATACCAGTAATAAGAAAACGTTTACCAGTAAATAACTACAGGAACAAAGAAAAGACTCTCAGGTATGTCTAAGATGCCAACAAATAAAAAAGGAAAGATAAAAAGGAAAACTAAAATCCAAAAACAAGAAAGGAGAAAAAATGCATAAATGCATCTAAGAACAACAACTGTATTTTACACACAACAATTACACGGGTCACATCTCTCACAGGCACAAAGCAAACATGAAAGGTCTTTAATAGCTGGCCATGATGAGACACACCTTTACTCCCTCTTAGAGGCAGAGGCAGGCAGATCTCTGTTGGTTCCAGGCCAGCCTGGTCTACATAGTGAGTTCCAGGACAGCCACAGCTACATAGGGAGCCCCGTCTAGGAAAACAAAAAAGATCTTTAAGCACTAGTAATGTTAACAGTAGAAACCCACTGTAAACAAGGTTAGTATTTATGTTCTTAAATCAAGTTAAGGTGTCCATTCCAGATGATTTGACTCTCTAATTGATAGTTCTTAGCTAGTTTCTGAGTGTCCCTGCTGTTTAAGAGGCACTCCTGCCACCTGCATTAGTGCACTGTACATTCTGAGCCTATTAAAGATAAAACGTGAAAGAGAAACACTACCATTAACCCTTTCTGTGGAAGAGCTAGATCTCTGACTATGATTTCTGACTATGAACAGACGGGTGAAAATGGATTAGAGAACCCTTCTCTCTGTCCCCTGTTTCCTCAAGTGGTGTGCTGGAGCTGTGACCCTGGGCTCCTAGGAAGTTCAGGAACGAAGTGCTAGGGATTTTAATGAAATTACCGAACTTTATCATCAAATTATTAAGTTATTGAAAAGCATCTATCCTCTCCCGCTCTCTTACGCACCCCTCCCCACACCAACTAAGTAGTTGAGGATGACCTTAAACATTGATCCTTCTGCGTCCACCCCCCAAATGCTGGGATTACAGCTGCATGCCCACCACCATGCCCAGCTAAAAATAAAGCCACTCCCAAACGATCAGGAAAAGATTTGAGCCCCTGCCTTCTCATAATAAATCCATCTCACTGTCTCTCTTCTGATTTTGTTCCAAGGCTTTGTGGTCAACCTCCTATAGAGGGCAGTACCAGATGGGAGGCAGAGACCTCACAGGCCCTGGCCTGTGAGGCACCCTGAATCAATGTCTTCCCCATCAGCTGGATCAGCAGTAGGGAACCAAGTCCGATTATCCAGAGAACCTTCAACTCCAGAGCTGTCCAATGAGCTGCAAGGGAATTTAACACACACACACACACACACACACACACACACACACACACACACACACACAGCTCTCTCTCTCTCACACACACAGCTGTGTGTGTGTGTTTAGACTTGTCAACTCAATATTTAAAACAATAGGTTCTGTAAGGAAAGAATCATGAGTTTATTTCTTGTGAAAATGTTTGGAGCCAGAAATCATGCTAACCTAAAGAAAAATAAAACAAACCCAGAAACAAATAGTGTATGTTTTCTCATATATGAAAACTAGATTTAAGTTTGTTTGTGTTGGGGTGGGGGTGGGGCGGTTGATTAAACTAGAAACGGGACTGGAAAGGGAAGGAGAGGTTGTAAGAATAGATATGGGAGAATGAGAGGGCACCGAGAGCTGACCGGAAGGCAGAGGAGTCTTCTTTGGGCGCAGAAGAACCAGTGAGCAGCAACCAGGAAAGATGTATAATATCCACAAGTGTAAAGAAACCCATTGCTCTGTTAACTTAAATACTGTGTAAATAACTAAAAAAGAAGTTTGCCATATTTTGTCCTGAAAAAGAAAAAGGAAAATCGTCATGTGAGATTTCACGGTATTATTTCGGCTATTAATGAGATGTGCTCTGAACTGCAGGCGGAGACGCCTCCTGGGAGAACCGCCTGGGGTGGTAAGCTTAACTCCTCAGGACCCCGCGCTGCCACAAGGCTTGATTTCCGACGCTTCTGATTGGTCTGCTCAGACCCAGCGTCCAATCATCTGGTAGGTCACTGTGAGCCAAGCGCCTGAGGCTGGGCGGATAGGCTGTGGTTCTCTACACTGCAAGGTCGGGGTTGGAATGGATGTCTGGGAGTGAAGATGGCAATAGAATGAGACAAGACCTGTGAGCTCCCAAGATTGAGGAAAGTGGAGGATGGGCAGAGCCTAAATGTGATCCGCTCTTTCTGGCGTGGTAGACCTAACTGACCTTCCTTGTGCAAGACTTGAGTGGAATTCCTATTTTACCTCCCAAATAATGTAATGAACGCTTACACTTTTAGATATGTCTGTGTAGTAGACTTGGTTTCTTTAAAAACTTGTTATGATATGTAAACATGCTTTTATTTTTCTTGATTTTTCGAGACAAGGTTTCTCTGTATAGCCCTGGCTGTCCTGGAACTCACTCTGTAGACCAGGCTGGCCTCAGAAATCCGCCTGCCTCTGCCTCCCAAGTGCTGGGATTAAAGGCGAGCGTCACCACTGCACAGCCAGGCTTTTGTTTTAATTCCAGGTGTGCGACATGGGGCTGTCCAGATTATCCACAGCTGCAGACTTTTGACTTGTGCGTTTTCTGGCAGGGGTTTGATTCTGCCCGATGCAGATAGTTTAATTCTGGGGACTGTGAAGAGGGTATAAATGCCAGAGGCCAGCGAGTGCTCTGGAGAATAGAAGGGGTGCTTGCTCTGAAGAAGACAGCGTCATTCCGCCTGATGGTTCCTGCTCCTGCCCCTGCTCTTGCTAATGGTCGAGAGAAAAGAAACTAGAAGTTGGAGATGACCTGACTAGACAAAGATTGGACTTGACCCCCCCCCCCCCCAATTCAGCAGGAAGTAGTTTAAAGAGACCTATGGCTTCTTTCCCTCTAACCTTCTTTTTTTCCTACCTGGTGCTGCTGGAAGGAATAAGAATCTGAAGAGAGGTATAGAAAAACGCAAATAAAATAGCTAAACCAAATATGCCAACGTGAAGCGATATAAAAGGAAGAAGTCGCCCTTATGCCCAAGGCTGAGTCTCTTTGTGCCTGTTTGTATTAAGATGTTTAAAACTTGGGCTGGGAAGTGCAGGCCTTCTTGTTGCTATGGAGACTGGGGGCAGCAGGCTCATAATAAGTTCACAGACTACTCAAGCAATTTAGGGGAGCCTGTCTCAAAATGAAATACAGACACGAATACAATTTTACTGCTGCTGTCTTTGGAGTGAACAAAAGAAAAATAAATAAAACTGGGACTGTAGCTCAGCAGTGAGCTCCAAGTTCAATGTCCAATTCTGTAAAGAAAGTACCATATATTAAAGTTTTCTAAGTGTCAGAGTTCATACTACATTTTGTTGTTGTTGTTGTTTGAGACAGGGTTTCTCTGTATAGCCCTTGCTGTCCTAGAACTCACTCTCTAGACCAGGCTGGCCTCGAACTCGAACTCAGAAATCCGCCTGCCTCTGCCTCCCAGGTGCTGGGATTAAAGGTGTGCACCACCACCGCTTCATACTACATTTTCAAATGACTTTTTAAGGAAAGGCAAATTAGTATCTATCAAATGCTCTCTCCTGCCAACCTTCCTGTTTTTAACTTTGATCCCATGCCTTTCCATGGCATTGGTTGCATTTCAGCTATGTAGGTCCCATACATTTGAGTCCAAAGGCTAACGCAATACCATGTTCTTTTGTTCCACCACTGGGCTGGACACTTCTGTGTGTATAACTGCAGTATGGAGTTGGGAGTTTCTCAGTCTCTGTCACTGTGTTATTATGCTGTTTCACATTCCTCTGACCCAGAACGTTCTTTAGACAGGCAGGGTAGCTGCATAGGAGACTGAAGTGATCTTGAGAAGGAAAGGGCCCCCTTGTGATTTTTCAGACTCTCTGGTTGACATCCAGGAATTTCAACGTAATTTACTTGACCACCTGCAGAAAACTGTACTGCTTCTCTGAGAGAACAGCTTAGAAGAGATTGTTAAAGAGTAGCCGATGCTTTTCCTTGCCTAAGCCCTCCCTTTCAACCTGCAAGCTGCACAATATACCTACGCAGTCTCCTCTTCCAGGACAGAGGTCTTTGGATAAACTCAAGCATACCAGCGCGTACAACCTTCCTACCATCTAAACTTAGTCCTGGATGAGGTAGCTTCAAGCCCC
The DNA here is from genome assembly GCF_000001635.26 of Mus musculus. Taxonomy (NCBI): domain Eukaryota; kingdom Metazoa; phylum Chordata; class Mammalia; order Rodentia; family Muridae; genus Mus; species Mus musculus. Next base: position 23,770,636 of record NC_000079.6, on the reverse strand, counting down.
TCCCCCATCACACTGATTGACATTGCTAGGGTACTTGGCGAGCTTCCTCAGCCAATGCTGTCACCTCAGTCTCTTCAAGCCTGCCTTGTCTTTTTGTTTAAAAAATAAACTCAATTTTTTTTTCCTCACCCTGCTGTACAGAGATCCTTTCTTGGGAATGCCAAGGGTCTGGGTGCCACTGAGTGCTGGAAGAAGAGTCCCCAGGCTGTACTGCCCAGGGCCACACTGACTTGCCTTCCTTACGTCTGCTAACCAGGTCCTTCACTGCTGCCGCGTTTCTCTTAGTCTTGTAACCAGACTGGGTGTCTCTAAGCTATGCAGCCAACCCTTTCCACCCTTTCAGTGATGACCTTAATTCAAACAAGTCCTGGGGACTGCCAGGTGTTCCTGTATCTGCCCCTAGAGTATTCTGAAGTTATGTCTTCCCACTCCCAGACAATCCATGACCCTTTCGAACACGTTACTTCATACTACCCTAGTAGGAATAAAGTGACATCTGTGTTAACAGTGTAAATCTTTAACAGAAACCCCTCATTTTACCACTGTCTTAGTCAGGGTTTCTATTCCTGCACAAACATCATGACCAAGAAACAAGTTGGGGAGGAAAGGGTTTATTCAGCTTACACTTCCATATTGCTGTTCATCACCAAGGAAGTCAGGACTGGAACTCACGCAGGTCAGAAAGCAGGAGCTGATGCAGAGGACATGGAGAGATGTTCTTTACTGGCTTGCTTCTCCTGGTTTGCTCAGCCTGCTCTCTTATAGAACCCAAGACTATCAGTCAAGAGGTGGCACCACCCACAAGGGGCCTTTCCCCCTTGATCACTAATTGAGAAAATGCCTTACAGTTGGATCTCATGGAGGCATTTCCTCAACTGAAGCTCCTTTCTCTGTGATAACTCCAGCTGTGTCAAGTTGACACAAAACTAGCCAGTACAACCACAGTCAAAATGATTGCAATTTGCCTCGTAACTTAGGCTTTGAGAAATTCTTCCCTACCCCTTGTTTGCTGGATGACAGCTTTATGTTACAAATCTTAGAATTTGCTTTGTTCTTCTAAGCATTTAACATACTGGATTGCAGCTTTTAGAATCCAGTGATGTAGTTTTCCTGACTCAGCTTGCAGTCTGGCCTTTCCCGTTATAGGTACTGCTTTCTTTTTTTTCTTTTTCTTTTTCTCTTTTCTTCCTTTTCTTTCCTTTCTTTTCTTTCTTTCTTTCTTTCTTTCTTTCTTTCTTTCTTTCTTTCTTTCTTTCTTTCTTTCTTCCTTCCTTCCTTCCTTCCTTCCTTTCTTTCTTTCTTTCTTTTTTTTTTTCAAATTCAGGCCCCAGAGAGTCTGTCTCTGAGCTCTCATTGTTCCTGTTTTCTTTGTTTTTATTACTGTGCCACTGCCATCTGGAGGGTTAATCTTAAGTATTCTAAAGTGAGCTTAATCATCTTTGGTTCCTCTTTTAATCTGTATACGTTTTAGAAAGTTTATTAAAAAAAAAAAAGAGTCTATCAGGCAGGGCAGTACCTCCTTTGATTCCAGCACGTGAGAGGGAACGGTAGGAAGATTGGGAGCTCAAGTCGTTCTAGGGCAGGCACATAGCAAGTTTAGTGCCACACTGGGCTCCATGAAACGCTGTCTTCAGCCAAAGCAAACCACACTGTTCTGCTGAAGCTTTGTCCTGGGCAGCAACAAATCTATTTTTGTCTCAGTGTTTGAATTTCATCCTTCTCCTCTTGTATTTAAATCTCTTGGTCTCTGGTGGGACAGAGGGGGCAAACTCCTTACAACACAGGCTGGCCTTGAATTTGTGTCCCAGCTGTTTCCAGAGTTCTTGGGGCAATATCTGGGCTCCCAAAAATCTCAACAAACTAAGCTCAGCCACCTGTACTCATTATATCCATTAATGAAATCGTGAAAAGCAGAGAAAAGAGGATTCATTCACTGCTACCACATTGGGAAGAGGAACAAATACAGGGATCTAGAAGCCTTCCAAGTCTGTCTTCATGAGTACTGACATATATATATATATATATATATATATATATATATATATATATATAGCTAAACTATACCGGTCAAGGTATGGTTCTACCATGGTTTAATCTCTGATCTGTGTGGTCCAGCAAGTTCTCAGAACCGTTTGAAGTTTCCTGGAAGGCAGTTTTTGACTCTGGTGTGCACTGTGGGCTGCAGCCTTTTCCTAGCTTGGGACTTCTAAAAGAAACTTTATTCTTTGGTATCCATCATTTCAATAGTCTGATAGACTAAGGAGATGCGCAGTCTCCCCTTAGAGCATCTCCACTCCTGTCTAGCATTTACACACAGTTACTTCAATCTACAGAGTGCTAGATTACAGGTATTTTCTACTTATCAGGCTTAATTTCTTTGACAATGATCTATCTTGCTGATTTCAAAAGAAGTAGGTTTTGTTTTGTCTTAATATTTCAGCTCTTCCAGATAAGTGATTTGTCTTATTACTGGTTTGTACCTTAAACTTGATCCATTCCTTCCTCCTTTTCCTGCTTTCTGCATCAGCTTAAATTGAATCATTAGCTACTTAACCCTCTTGTCTCAGTGACAAGTGTCTATTGCTGTGAAGACACCACAACAAAGGCAGCTTGTAGAAGAAAGTGTTTATTGGGGGCTTACAGTTTTAAAGGGTTCTTAGAAACCATGAGCATCCGTGACAGGAAGCATTCCAGCAGGGCATGCATGACACTGCAACAATAGTCGACACCTGTATCCTTAGGGGCAAGTAGGAGGTCGGGGCCGGGGAGGAGTGGGGAATCACATTCACTAGGAAAGGTGAACGTTCAAAACCTCAGAGGCTGTCCCCAGTGATACACCTCCAATAAGGCCATACACTCTAATTTTTCTCAAATAGTTCCATCAATTGGGGACCAAGTGTTCAAGTTTGTAAACCTATGTGGACCATTTCCATCCAAACCATCAAACCTTCCACATCTCCAGAATAATCTATTGGCTTTCTCACAGGTATCATTTCTGATTTAATAGGTTAATATATATATATATATATATATATATATATATATATAAGCTTTTGCTGTAATTTAATATTTATATATAAATATATATATAATTGCACACACACACACACACATACACCTGTATATATACACCTGTATATATATACACCTGCTTATAGAAAGCAAGTTTTATACTTATTTTGTAACTATTTTCTGATGTAGGAAAGCATAGACTTCCTGATTGGGCCTAAGAACATTGGACAGAAGTTTTTAAGAGAAACACATGGGAAACATCTGGGCCTCTACCCTCTGAGGGTTCCATAACTCAGTCTATGAAATAAGCTGACATCAGGCATATTAAAGGGAACAGTTACTTAAAGTTGGCTTATACGTAGACTATTATGTAGACTATTACAAGAAAGAAAAGAGAATATCCTAAAACTCAGATTTGCAAGCTTATACCCTCAAGGGAAGGAAGAGGCAGGGGATACAGGTAACTACTTTCAGGGAAAGAAGAGGAGATGATTACAAGTGTGGCCAGAGACCTTTTTGTGCCTGAGTATTGGGAATTGAACTTGTCTCCTCACCCTTTCAAGTGAAACACTTTACAAACTGAGCTATCTCACCAGATCCCTCATACACCATTATTGGCATGATTATCTCAGTATGTCAAGGTCCCACTTCAGAGATAGATGCTGGACTTTGTATCATGGCAGGAAAGGACAACAGCATTTGCCAGGCAAAGTGACAGCAATATATTTGTTTCCAATGTCATTGCCTGCTTGGTTGGCACAGCTTCTTTCCTCTTCCTTTGTGTCCTAATTAGAGCTGCTATTCCTGCAATGAAACACCATGACCAAAATGCAAGTTGGGGAGAAAGGGTTTATTTTGCTTACACCTCCATATTGCTGTTCTTCATTGAAAGAAGTCTGGACAGGATCTCAAACAGGTCAGAAACCTGGAGGCAGGAAGGAGCTGTGCAGCAGCCATGGAGGAATGCTACTTACTGTCTTTCTCATCATATTTTGCTGGCCCTGCTTTATTACAGAACCAGGACCACAGTGGTAGTGATGGCACCACCTACCTCCCCTATCAATCACTAATTAGAAAAATGCCTTACAACCAGATCTTATGGGGTCCTTTTTTCTATTGGATACCTAGAAGTCATTAAAGACATTTGCATATTTAACACATTAAAACATTTACATAGAATATTCAAACCATTAAACAAAATATGCATCACACATGAAAATAAAGTATGCCACATAGACAATAAAGAGAACATCAAAATGAGAACACTGTGCAGCAGGGTAGTAGTGGTGCACAGCTTTAATCCTGGCACTCAGGAGGCAGAGGAAGGTGGATCTCTGGGTTCAAGGCTGCCTGGTCCACAAAATGAGTTCCAGGACAGCCAAGGCTACGCAGAGAAACCCTGTCTCAAACAACTAAAAGAAAAGGAAAAAACAACAAACAAACAAACAAACAAACAACCCCCCCCCAAAAAAAAACCTGTGTGCAATGCTGCTGGTTAAAAAAAATAAATAAATAAAATTCATTTTTCTACTATATTAAAAACCACAATAGACGCAATGGGAGAAAAAGCTTAGTGGTTAAGAACACTTGTTCTTGCAGAGACCCCTGGGTGGTTGTTCCTTGCGCCCACACTTCCAGGACATGCACACAGTACACATACTGAGATGTGGGAAAACTGCTAACACAGAAAAATAAACATATCTAAAACAAACAAACAAAACCTAGAATTGAACAAAAAGACAGACCACTTTGAAAAAAAACAAATGATACAAGCAATCTATTCCCAGGAATATTAAAATAGCCAACAATCATAAAGCCAACAAATATAAAATCTGAGTTAAAAATAACTGACATTATTCTACATCCTTCAGACTCAATAAAAATGAATGAGCCCACACGCTAAGCAGGGGAAGCTGAAACTGACACTTCTGGAAGTTGAGCTGTTCTTAGAATAAATATGTCATTTAGTAAATGCAAAATATACTTTATAGTTAGCAGTATGAGATCCTACTTGTTGCATCATATTAACAAATGGATGAGCACAATACTTTATGTGAAATACTAAAAAAAAGTTAACTAAAAAAAAAAAAAAAAACATTAAAACAAGCAATACCCAACTTTTTTTTAAAAAACAAAACAAAACACCCACAACCAACCAAATAATTGTTTAAGACAGCCTCTGACTCTATAGCCCAGACTAGCCTGAATTCAGGATCCAAACTACTTTGGCCTCCTGTGTACTTGAGATAACAGGCCAATGCCTCAGACACTTGGTTTTCTAATTTTTTGTTGAAAGAGGACAACAAAGTTAAATTCAGGGCCAGAAGACACTCAGAGTAAGAGGAACTTGCCGCCAAGCCTGATGACTTTAACTAGTCTCCTGGACTCAAGTAGTGGAAGAGAACCAATTTCAAGTTGCCCCTCAACTTCCAGACAATCCCCCCACCCCCAATAATTTAAAAACTGAGCTCAGAATAAGGGAGCCCAGCAAATCACGGTGTGGGGCGTTAACTCTAGCTCTTTGGAGGAAGGAGGATCAATGCAGGGACAAAAGTGGCTACTTAGCAAAAATCAATAAAGGCTTCAAGAGCTGCCTGTGAACATTGCAGTACATGGGAGATAACCACTTCCTCACAAAACCAAGCCTCCAAGCACCTAGCATTCCTGTAAGGAACAGTCTTGGTGGGCTTGAATTAAAAAAACTCTATTGCAGCCGGGCGTGGTGGCGTTCGCCTTTAATTCCAGCACTGCAGAGGCAGGCGGATTTCTTAGTTCAAGGCCAGCCTGGTCTAGAGTGAGTTCAAGGACAGTCAGGGCTACACTGAGAAACCGGTCTCGGGCCCCCCCCCCCCCCCTAAAAAAACAAAACAAAAAAAACTCTATTGCATGTGAACCCTTGCTGCAGCCCACTCTTACTGATCAAGCACCTGAGTTCTCATCCTCATTGGCAAAATAGGACCTTATCTGGTTGAGGCACCCAGGCCATTGCACTACCATACCATAGAGAGCTTATCCACCACACCTGGAGAGGGTAGCGCCTCCCAGGGCTAACAAGGCTGTTTTCCCAGAATCTCAGGGAAATAAAACTAGAAACTAGACTGACCCAAATTGTCAGTTTACTGGGGGAAATTAATAATGCCTAAATCCCACCAGGCTTGTACCCAAATGCAGTTGTTATAGTGTGAAACAAGTGTCAGGCTCTTTGAGTTATGTTGGTGGCTCTGAAAAGAGCCGTTGGGTTATTTATAGAAGAAGCCTCCAACTGTTCACTTTTTCTTGGGCGCTGCCTTCTTGGGCTTAGCTGGGGTCTTTGGCTTTGTCACTTTCGCCTTGGAAGCCTTAGGCTTCACTGCCTTCGCCTTGGCAGGGCTTTTGGCTACCTTCTTGGCCTTCACCACCTTCGGCTTCTTGGGGCTCTTGGAAGTCTTCTTGGAAACTGCAGGCTTCTTGGGCTTCTTCGGAGTCTTGACAGTCTTCTTAGCTGCAGCCCCAGCAGTCTTCTTAGGTTTCTTAGCAGCCCCGGATGCTTTCGCCTTCACTGACACCTTGGTGGTGATGGCCTTGGACTCAGCCTTCTTGTTCAGCTTAAAAGAGCCAGCAGCGCCGGTGCCCTTGGTCTGCACCAGTGTGCCTTTATTCACCAGGCTTTTCAGCCCCAGTTTGATGCGGCTGTTGTTCTTCTCCACATCGTATCCCGCCGCAGCCAGCGACTTCTTGAGCGCGGCCAAGGACACGCCACTGCGCTCTTTGGAAGAAGAAACTGCCTGCACGATGAGCTCCGACACCGAAGGTCCCGCGGGCTTCTTCCGAGGAGCGGCAGCTTTTGCCGGCTTCTTGGTCTTCTTTGCAGCAGCAGGTTTCTCCGTGGCAGTAGAAGCAGCCTGAGCGACTGGCGCCGTCTCCGACATGGTTGCTGATGAATAAACAACAGCTATACCCAAGACGAAGAAAAGAAGTAGAAAGACAAGGCCCCTGCACGGAGTATTTATAGAGCAGTGCTGTGCTGTGATTGGTGAATGCTAACGCCCGCCCCCTGGACCCTAAGGCCCCGCCTCCCGTGCGCCTGTCTGCCTGCAAGATTTCAGAAACTAACTCCTTTGCGATTCCACCGACCTAGCTTCGTGTTTTTGCAGGTAGAGGAGGCGGCCTCAAAACTTCTCCGGCTGGCTGCTTGAGGTGGAATTTCAACCACAGCAGATTCTCCTTGTACTCTCCTGTTTTATCATCAGAAAGTGGTAGATGCCTATCAAAAAGGAGCTCAACTAGTGAAAGGTGGCTGTAAATTAGTCAATTAAAACCCAGAAAGCCAGCTTGTGGGCCTTCTCTGCGGGTTTCAGTATTGATTCTTGGCAGTAATGGGAGCAATGTATCGTTACTTTATATTTTAGTTATGCAAGAGGCTTAGTGTTCTTTTAAGGAGTGTCAGCTTGCGACAGTGATTTCATATTGTGAGCCAGTAGTGGCTCAAATAAAAAGAGAAAAGGCAGGACACGACTTTTCCCAGGATATGCAAGTACACAATAGCTCTGGGAAAGTCTTGCCCATTTTTTTTTTTAAAGAATTTAAAAGTGCAATCCTAACATGGTATGACGATTTCTATAGTTTATAGTTAAAAAATTGTTTTCGAACGTATCAGTGATATCTGGCCAAAAATGCGTGAAAGTATTTTGAAAATTCAAGCTCCAAATGCAAGAACTCAAAGCATCCATACAAGTACAGCCATTTAATGAAGAAATGCTCAGAATAACCCGAGTCAGACGTCTGTACTTTTACTCCCATGTTTCTCTCCATTTCTTTACAGTGTGGGTTGCAACAAAATGGAGACTTTCCACGCAAATGAAGAGTTCTAAATCTGCTGTTTTAGTGGCTATTTACGAAAGGCAGTAAACCAATCAAAAGGTAGAATCTGGCCTACTCTCCTTCAATGTAGAAGTCACATTGTTACATTTCAATAATGAAGATAACAAGATTGTTCTCTATTCTTCAATGCCACTAAGTCCAAGCTGCAATGTGTTTGGAAGCAGATGTGCTGTAGAAGATAACAGTCACTGGAATTTTATTCCATTTACTTTAAAACACACACATACAAAAATAAGTACCGCGGCAGACTACCTTAGCCTCAACTGCAGTTCTTAAACATAAACCAATCAGAGTCTTAAACGTCACAGATAACCAGTATTTTCATCCAATCACTATCCTTTGCATACTATAAATAGTAGTTCTGAACTCACCATCTCCAAGTGCTCACCAGCTTGCTTTCTAGTTTTTGCTATGGCTCGTACTAAGCAGACCGCTCGCAAGTCCACCGGCGGCAAGGCCCCGCGCAAGCAGCTAGCCACCAAAGCCGCCCGCAAGAGCGCCCCGGCCACCGGCGGCGTGAAGAAGCCTCACCGCTACCGTCCCGGCACCGTGGCGCTGCGCGAGATCCGGCGCTACCAGAAGTCGACCGAGCTGCTGATCCGCAAGCTGCCGTTCCAGCGCCTGGTGCGCGAGATCGCGCAGGACTTCAAGACCGACCTGCGCTTCCAGAGCTCGGCCGTCATGGCTCTGCAGGAGGCCTGTGAGGCCTACCTTGTGGGTCTGTTTGAGGACACCAACCTGTGCGCCATCCACGCCAAGCGTGTCACCATCATGCCCAAGGACATCCAACTGGCCCGCCGCATCCGCGGGGAGAGGGCGTAATTGTACAGTTCCGTACAGTTCTACGGAATTAACCAAAGGCTCTTTTCAGAGCCACACACGATTTCAAGTAAAATGGCTGTAATTTACTCCATCCTTAAACGAACCTATATATTCCCTAGTGTCTATAACGGTGGATATTCCCCAAAACTTGAGTTTATAACAGCCCAAAGTTGATATCAAGTACAAAATAGGTCAACTGATTGTCTGGTTTTACCCGTGGAATATGCGTAAAGTGTACAGGTCGGATCTCTGACGTGACCTACTCGCAGGCTTTCGGTCCTTATAGGGCTCCGATCCAGAGAGGGGTCTGTGATGTCACTTTTCCCGCCGTCCGGCTTTCGGGGCGGGGCTGATGGGCGAGATATGTGACATCACTTTCCCGCCGGCGCGCTTTCTGGTCGTGACTGAGGGGCGGAATTTGTGAAGTCACTTTCCCGCCGGCGGGCTTTTGCGTCTTTCCCGGCATGGCTGAGAGGAGGGATCAGTGATGTCGCTTTCCCGCCGGCGCGCTTTCGGGTCTTGGCTGAGGGGCGGGGTTTGTGATGTCATTTTCCCGCCGGCGCGCTTTCGGGGCATGGTTGATGGGAGGGATTTGTGACGTCACTTTCCCGCCCGGGCGCTTTCGGTTCTTTCCCGCCAGGTCTTATTGGCGGGGTTTATGACGTCACCGTCCGGCGGGCGGGTTTTCGTTTGTGTGATTCTGTTGGGGGTGGGAGATCAAGGCCAAGCAGCTATATAAAGGACCGACTCTCAGCTCTGACTCCATTTTCCATTCTTCCTAAGACATGTCGGGTCGCGGCAAGGGAGGAAAAGGCCTGGGCAAAGGCGGCGCTAAGCGCCACCGTAAGGTTCTCCGCGATAACATCCAGGGCATCACCAAGCCCGCCATCCGCCGCCTGGCCCGGCGCGGGGGAGTGAAGCGCATCTCCGGCCTCATCTACGAGGAGACCCGCGGTGTGCTGAAGGTGTTCCTGGAGAACGTGATCCGCGACGCCGTCACCTACACGGAGCACGCCAAGCGCAAGACCGTCACCGCCATGGACGTGGTCTACGCGCTCAAGCGCCAGGGCCGCACCCTCTACGGATTCGGCGGCTAAGACTTTTTTAATTTGTATTTTCTAACCAAAGGCCCTTCTCAGGGCCGCCCACATTCCCTGAAAAAGCGCTGTAATACTGAACCACCTAACAGCTTGGGCATCTCAGAATATAGAGAAATTGAGTAAATAAACCTTGAGTGCCTTTGGAGAATTGTAAGGTCAAGTTTGCACCATTTTCTTGGAAAAGAAATACTGCCTTATTAAGTGTGCGCAGCTAAACTCTGTTCCTTGAGGAAAGCCTGAGTGAGGGATAGGAAAGCAGTTAAGCATGGTTCTCATCTAACCACATTAAAAACGTCTGTAAGTCCGGGCGGGGTTCAAGTAAAGTCCATGTAAGGCAGAACTAAACATTCCTCATAATTCTCAACCATTTGCCCTGAGATGTGGCCTTTTTGCCAACAATGCAATGGCAAAAATTGTTTTTTGTTTTGTTTTGTTTCTCTTTCTCAGAACAGGCAGAGTCCCAGCGGATTCATGTCTTAACATGGTGATTACACAACTAAGATAAATGGCATTGTATTTGAGAACTCTAATGCCGTGTAAGTATAGTAGCTTCCATTTCATGACCCCCTTTACAGCTTCACCCCGTGGCCAAGGTTGGTAAAGGCAGGGGTGTTCTTGGAATAGCTTCCTGTAGTCTGATTTTTGTTAATGTGATTGGCCAGTGTAGGCAGATTGAGGAAAGCTGCTACAATTTTGGGGTGAAGCAGTGACAGTTTGAGAGCACAGGTGAAGGGGATGTGAGCTCACTTTGTGACTGAAAATAGGAAAATAACTTTTCCTGCAATGAATGGCCTAGACAACTTGATCCTTCACCCAAGTTCTAGCATTACTGTTTACCACCACACCCAGCTTGCTGGCACTTTTTTGCCTTCCTCCTCCATCTTCATCTTCTTGTGGTTTTGTTGTCTATGTATTTTTTCTTTCGATTGTCTTTATTTTAGTCATCATTTAAAAAGGAGAGTTTTGAACCTCATCCTGTCGCTATTAGCTAGGTCTAAGTATCTCTCCTTGATTTGGGAATTCCTGTTTTCCAACCGTGAATTTCTGGTAGAAAAATGAACTATTCAGCATAGCTTCATCTTAAACTAATGCATATAATTCATGGATAATACATCCTGGAAAGTTTCAGGAGGAGAGCAGACAGAAGAACAAGAAAATGTGATCTCTCTTGATGGTGATTGATCATTTTATCCCTCCTCTAAATTCCTTTGGGAGGTATTTCTTTGCTATTAGGTAATGTGCCAGCCGCTCCCTGAGGCCAGCAGAAAACAATGGATTCTCATGAGCAGTAAATGTCATGTAGATGCAGATCTTGGATCGCAGTAATCACGTGGGCCTTTAAGGTGGCTTGGCCTTTTTCCAAAATATTCCTAACATATATATCTCCTTGGTGGACCTCTACTGTGGATAGGAACCTCTCACTTTTCCTTACATTACCAATTGTCATTCCTAATTGAGGAATTAATTATGGCAGCACCATAGTGTGGCTTTTGCCTGGGGATGTGCATAAAATGATTCATGATGTATATTCACTTTAAAAACCCTTCATATAGGTCATGAATTTAAGATGAGACTGGGCTACATAGTAAGTTCCAGGCTAACATGATTTATATACCAAGACAAAAGAACTCAGTGACATGATTTATCTGATAAAGTTGCTGCCAAGCTTGAAGACCTGAATTTAAGCTCTTGGAGCTAGAAGGAGAGACTCAATTTTCCTAAGTTATCCTCTGATACCCACACGTATGCTTTCGTATGTGTACACTAACACACACACAAGATCACAAAATAATTTTTTAAATGTAAAATTTAAAAGATAAAAGAAGAGTGAACAGATGGTTCGGTGGTTAAGAGCACTGGCTGCTCTTCCAGAGGACCTACATTTGATTCCTAGCACCCGCACCCGCACCCGCACCCACATGGTGTCTCAAAATCTCTTGTAACTGCAGTCCCAGGAGTCCCAGTTCCCACTGCTGGTCTCTGAGTACCAATCATAAAAGAGGCACAGAAATACATGTAGGCAAACCATCTAAAACAATAATATTAAAAAAAGTCAAGTATAACTAGTAAAATGTCATGGAACACTCCCAAAGCAAACTACAGTACTTGGAAGAATCTGAATTTGTGTTCCTAGGCCATGAGCATTCATATTTAGCTCTCAAGTAAAACATCTCTTAATTCTATTTGAAATGAGAACTGTGTTTTTTAAGGCAGCACTATTTATTGTGACTAGTATGGTAACTCAGAATTACTTGAGCAAAATTCTAATTCTGCTGGGATGTTGAGTGGCAAGAAGCAGACACTGTTATAGATTTTGACACTGCAGCAAGATGGTTGGTTCTAGCATCTCAAGCAGGCCATGGAGTTATATTTGAACATAAACTATTTTACAGTACCTATGCGTTATAGCAGGAAGAAAAGTGTTTTAACAAAGAGGCTACAGAAAAGAGAGTTAATCACAAATGCCTGAATAGTTCTACCCTGTGCTATTAACAACAATTGTGTATTTTTTTTAGTGTTCCATTGTTAACAAGATGCAGTTCTAGGGCTGATGAAAGGGTCCAAGAACTAAGAGTATATAACACATACTGGCATATACTATCATTTCTGAGTCTCTGAATGGCACAGAACATATGCTGACTTCTGCATCCATTTCTGGAGTACTGGGATGACAGCTGTTGGTCAGTGTGTAGTGTGTTGGCTAAAACTTCGTTTTGGATGTAAATCAGTTTGTTTCTTCACGCTACAAATGTTACACTACATTGTGTTTTATGCCATTAATCTCATTTAGTTTCACTATTTAGTCGACTGTCAAAATTCATGGGAACAGAATTAAAGACCCATACCACTATATGAAAATGTTGAAGCCCTGTACATGGTGTCAGTGGTATATACAAAATAACCTGTATTACACATCCTTACATTTTATATTATCCTGGCATTACCTGTAGTAATTAATACGATGTAGATTTTATGTCAATATTTGTTTTAATGAACTGTTTGAAAGGGCTGGTCAAGAAAACATCATGTGTATCAAAGCTTCACTCTTTACTCAATTGTTTTTACCTCCAGGACCCGATGAGCCTGTTTCTTTAGTAAATTCTCATCTGGATGGTTACCTTTGTTCACCTACCCAAGGTTATTTTCAGGCGGTGGTAATGAGTCGTTGAACCTAGAGGTTCTAACACCTTTCCCCAAAATTCCAGGTTTTCAAGACTGTTTAACCGTCCTTGAACCAATCCTGAGAAAAGAGCCTTGAAGTGTCCTACTTTTAACAATTTGTACAAGGTGAGGCTGTACTTTGTGCACAAATTCAGCCTGGAGGGGTGGGGGTGGGGAATCTCAACTATGCTGACTATCCACAGCCTGAGTTAAAGCTGAAGCTATTAGTGAGGGCCGCTGCCAGTGTGGGGGAAGGGTGAGGGAGCAAAATGCACAGCTTTTTAAGGAATTCAGTGAGTGGTCCTGAAAAGGACCTTTTGTAACAGTTAAGAAAATCGCTTTAGTCCCTTAACCCCCGAATCCGTAGAGGGTGCGGCCCTGGCGCTTGAGCGCGTAGACCACGTCCATGGCGGTGACGGTCTTGCGCTTGGCGTGCTCCGTGTAGGTGACGGCGTCGCGGATCACGTTCTCCAGGAACACCTTCAGCACACCGCGGGTCTCCTCGTAGATGAGGCCGGAGATGCGCTTCACTCCCCCGCGCCGGGCCAGGCGGCGGATGGCGGGCTTGGTGATGCCCTGGATGTTGTCGCGCAGCACTTTGCGATGGCGCTTAGCGCCACCTTTGCCCAGGCCTTTTCCTCCCTTGCCGCGACCAGACATAGTTAAATTCTTACAAGCTTTCAGTAGGAAGCTGGTGAACTAAGAATTCGCTGTGTTATTATAGGCTCTTATCGGACCTGGTTGAGAACTTCAAGTGGGCGGGGACCAAAGGCTTCTTTTGCTCAGCCCATTTCAGGGCGGTGACTCTGGAGTACTGTATAGGGCACATGCAGACATGGAGTCTCTCAGGTTTCCCCAGATTTGAGTATACTGCTTTTATTATATGTTATATTGTTCTATAAGGATTTTAGCAAGGAGTTACATTTTTATGGACCAGTACCTGGAGGATTAAAACAAATACCCCTGTAAAGTATTTAGGTTTAAAACATCTTTTTAAAAAATTCAACAGGTGCCAAAAGACCATGTGATTATTGTTTCTTAAAACCTAAAAATTCAAATGTGAAAGATACTTTTAAAAATAAATTACAAGAGAATTTTTTTAATAGAAATTGAAATAGAATCGGTATAAGTAGAATTTATTAAAATTCTACTTGTCAACATAGGTCAAGCCCCTTTGCCTAGTCATATAGATGCACTTGGCTATTCCCTGTCTGGAATCCATTCATTGCTGGTTTGGATTGCTATATTTTTTATTAGAGCGGGAAAACTGCATGATGCTTGTATTCTATTTTGCCACCCCTACACAGTGTATGCTCTCGTTCAAAGTAATGAATTCAGAGATATTGGAACTGGTCATTTTCCTGTTCCCCCTTTATACTTATAAAACTTGTCTGATAATGGTGCCCACAGTTTGTTTGCTTGGGTACTACATTAGAAGAGATTGTTTCAAAGAAGTACTACATAAATATTTTTACCTGTTACTATTTGTGCTGGATAGTTTTATTCCAACTTGACACAAACTAGAGCCATCATACAGGAGGAACCTCATTTGAAAAAATTCCTCCATAAAATGAATCTGTAGACAAATCAGTAGAGGATTTCTTAATTAGTGCCTTATGAGGGAAGGGTCCTGCACATTGTAGGTGGTGCGGTTCCTGGGCTGGTGGGCCTGTGTTCTACAGGAAAACAGGCTGGGGGGAGGGTCAACATAGAGCAAGTCTGTAAGCAGCACCTTTCCATGGCCTTTGCAACCAGCTCCTGCCTCCAGGTTCCTTCCCTGATTGATTTCCTATTCCTCACCTCCTTCAGTGATGAACAGTGATGCAGAACTGTAAGCCTAATAAACCCTTTCCTGCCTGAGTTGCTTTTGATAGTAGTGTTTTATCACAGCAATAGAAACCCCAAATAAACACTATTTTAATACTCTTCCTAGAAGTATTTCCTTATCAGGTTATTATTTCCAACACACTATCAGTATCACCAAATGTGTATAAGGATTACATTTTATTACAGCATGTAATGAAGTATAGTGACAGATCTTGTTTTGTATTTCATGGGTGAAGATTTAAGAACTGTTGGTCCATTTCCCAAGGTGAATTAACAATCACAATGCAGCCATGCTACAGCTCAGTTTATGAATTTCCATTCACTTATTTTGCATATGTTTAATTTTACTAAGACACTCTGAATACTCGGAAGTTGCCTCTCCCAGTCAACACTGTAAGGCCCACTGCTAACTTCTGTCTTTCTGTGCTCTTTTTCTTTCCATTTTCTATTTCTAGTCCATCTTCTCCTTCTTCCTCCTCCTCCTCCCCCCACTTCTTTTCCTCCTCCTCCCACTTCTCTTCCCCTTCTTCCTTTTTCCCTGAAAGATCCTTGCTATGTAACCCTAGATGGAAGTTGCAATTCTCTGGCCTCAGTCTCCTCAGCTAAGTAGCAGGTTTGTGCCACTGTGTATGATTTTTATTGTTAAAACTTGTAATCTAAACAGCAGATCTTAAAACTTGACTTCCAAGTTGTCTTTAAGAGCCTTGAACTTTCATACAAATATCCATAACAAAACTGTTTTCTTCAAGAGTACTAGCTGTAAACATTATCATGTGCCTGATATCATTCTGTGTGCAGTTCCTGGAGGATAGAAATCATGTTTACTATAGATCTCAAATGCATACTATCTGTTTAATTACATATATATAGCAAGGTAAAACTTCACAGTTAGACCCTCCACCTGGGCTTTAGGATGGATTTGGCAAAAACATATTTTTTTTTATATAACTTACAAGTTATATAATACAAAGCTATAAGTTACCATAAAGAAAGACCCAATTTTTTAAAAAAGTGTTTTTATTCCAAGTGGAGTGCAGAGAGGAAGGTATAGTAGAACACTAAAGGAAGATCAATATTATTTTAGCAAAATTTGAAAATCAGTTTATTTGTGTTTTGTTTTTGTTTTTCCTGCTCTATAGAGAGAATAGGGGGATATTAGACCATACTACTTCCTAAGAACAAAAACAACAACAAATCCTTAAAAGATTTTTAAGTACATGGTGATAATTTATAAACTGAGCAGAGTCTATGCAATTAAGTGATGCTAAGTAAGATGTAATTTCAGAAGCTTGTTTGAGTTATTTAAAATTTTTATTAAAAAACAATATATAGCTCAGAAAAATTGAAACTATGCATTGGAATATATTCTAATGATAATCATAAAAGATAGATGGTGTAGATTCCAATTTCAAATGGAAAAAAAGATTCATCTGAGATGGCCTAGTAGGCACTTATGATAGAATCTGAGCCTGTGCAAGCTTCCCACACAGTGACTACTATCTGCTGCTGCAGACTATCCACTACTGAGGTCTCTCAAAGAAGATGCACGATTTTATTATTTATTAAGATATTATTATATTTGTTATATTATGAAATTCTATTAAATCTTCAAATAAATGACTGAATGTAGAATCCAGGTTTTAAATGCATGCTTCTAGTAAGGACAATGAGGCAAGAAGAGCCAGACCCTTGAAGACTGCTCATCTGATTCTTACAGAAAAATAGCAAGTTTGCTGCCTTTCAGCAAACTGTACCTAAAACACTACTTTGTTACAGAGGAGAGTAATATATATATAATTTATTCATAACAGCTAAGCAGGGGACATGAATGCCAGCACAGCAAAAACCAAATGTTTAGATATTGGGCATTCAAGGGACATCATGACCATAAGACACCATATGTGGATGACATATCGTTGCCAGGCAGAGCTATCTACAGCAGCCTCTAGGAAATCAAATACCTAGACATATACCTTTTCTTCCTTTTTGTTTGGTTTGGTTTGTTTAATAGGTAAGCTAAGCAAGTGTGATACCTTTTGACCTGGACCCCAGTCTCTTCTAATATCAAGACAAGGTCTTACTAAACTACCAAGGCTGTCTTTGAACTCATTCTGTAACAAAGGGGACTTCAAACTTGTGATCCTGCTGCCCCACTTAATCTATGGAAGAGTATCAGGGAGTGCAGATGTGATTTAAAATAAATTATCATTTTGTAAGCCAGGTTTTAATGTCATTGTTGTATTTGCTATTATTATCCCTGGAAAATATATCCACACGAATCACCCACAAGTTAAATCTTGGTAGTTTGTTGTCTATTCACATTCCCGATATAGGCAGTGTTACATGTAAGAAAGTAGTGGGAAAGGGATGGGAGCCAATGTCTGGAGTGAGAGGTTGTGTAGAGAGGCCTCTGTAGTTTAAAGTTCAGAAATATAGTGAAAAAATTTACAAAAACTAAAAATTTCTGACGATTGCTTGAAATATCCCAGCATAATGTAAATTGTATTTAACTTGAAATACTACTTTTCAGCATCTATTAAAACATAGAAAACAAAATTTTTTAAGTTTTGTACTAGATTTCAATGAGTAACAGCAAAAACAGTAAACATTGCACAAGCTTCAGGACAGACAAGTGTTGGAACCAGAAATATGTGAACAAAAGACACCTGGATATGACCTGTAGTGGAAATTACACAAGAGAGCACAAATATATAGCACGAAAACAAAAACAAAAAAAGACAAAACCCAAGAACAGACCAAAAAGGAATCAAGACAGGCAATGCTTATGACATAAAGCCTGACAGTCCATTACTTTTGGCCACTTATTGTAATATGTAAATTACTGTTTAATTTAAAGGCAGTTTCCAGGACATGAGCTCAAATACCAGCAACAACTGAAGTGAGAACTGATGCCTACTGAAGAAAGCAACAGTATACTTTGTAACTAGATAAATCTTTGAAAAACAAAGTTTCCAAGACAGTAGAAAAGTAACAGCTGCTTTTACAGAAACTGTGGGTGGCTCTGAAAAGAGCCTTTGGGTTCCAGTTTGCACTTTGTTTCGTTTAAGCCCTCTCCCCACGAATGCGGCGGGCGAGCTGGATGTCCTTGGGCATGATGGTGACACGCTTGGCGTGGATGGCGCACAGGTTGGTGTCCTCAAACAGACCCACAAGGTAGGCCTCGCTCGCCTCCTGCAGAGCCATGACGGCCGAGCTCTGGAAGCGCAGGTCGGTCTTGAAGTCCTGCGCGATCTCGCGCACCAGGCGCTGGAACGGCAGCTTGCGGATCAGCAGCTCGGTCGACTTCTGGTAGCGCCGGATCTCGCGCAGCGCCACGGTGCCGGGACGGTAGCGGTGAGGCTTCTTCACGCCGCCGGTGGCCGGGGCGCTCTTGCGGGCGGCCTTGGTGGCCAGCTGCTTGCGCGGGGCCTTGCCGCCGGTGGACTTGCGAGCGGTCTGCTTAGTACGAGCCATGACTTTAACAAGGGAAAATAGACTGACACTATAGTGAGCTGCAAGGCGCTGTCCACCTTTTATACAATCAGACTATCCGCTATTGGACCGAAGAACATTCAAAGGGCCCGCGCTTTGTTGGGATTGGTCAGCCTCTGCTTCTAAATCCTGGTTAAAAAGCTTTCAGAACATGCACACTCTCCGCCTCTCTTCCCCTCCATCTTTGCTATCACTTTAATTTTACACTGTAGTGTATATAACTCCTGTGAACAGAAATTTTACATAAGAAAGTTTTACATAATTTTACTTACATACATACATCAAATTGTCTCAAGCTTTGAAAACTCAATTCAGGTAATCAAACAAGTGAACATAGAAATTTAAAGTAGGTTTTGTGAGCTTTGCAAGACCTAGTTTAAATAAATGTAGTTTATCAATTCTAAAATCAAATATTTGCAAACCGATACACACAGGCAGATCATGTTAGTTAAAATACTGCCGAAACTATGGAAGTGGGATTTAATGGCCCTTAGCCCTTACTACCATTATGCTCTAGACAATCGTGACGTGAATGACAAACCTGGGTGCCAAATTTCTACTAAAAATTTATATAGTATGTTCTAAAGGTTTCATCTCTTACACACTTTTGACTCAAACTAAGGAAGGTCGTAAGATTTATCGCAGGGACTAACAGTATTAAAATCAATTTACTAAGATTGAAAGCTACTTCGTAACTTTTTCATATGTAGTATAAAAACTGTAGTGGAAGAACGTTTCACGAGGTGGCAGCTCATTTTATGGAAAGATGTGGGTGGCTCTGAAAAGAGCCTTTGTTTTGGTTAACTTTCAACTGGGCAGTACAGACAATCGCCAGATTACTTCCCCTTGGCCTTGTGGTGGCTCTCGGTCTTCTTGGGCAGCAGCACGGCCTGGATGTTGGGCAGGACGCCGCCCTGCGCGATGGTCACGCGGCCCAGCAGCTTGTTGAGCTCCTCGTCGTTGCGGATGGCCAGCTGCAGGTGGCGCGGGATGATGCGCGTCTTCTTGTTGTCGCGGGCCGCGTTGCCCGCCAGCTCCAGGATCTCGGCCGTCAGGTACTCCAGCACGGCCGCCAGGTACACCGGGGCGCCGGCGCCCACGCGCTCCGAGTAGTTGCCCTTGCGGAGCAGCCGATGCACGCGGCCTACGGGGAACTGCAGGCCGGCCCGGGAGGAGCGGGTCTTGGCCTTAGCGCGGGCCTTGCCACCCTGCTTTCCGCGTCCAGACATGTATGCGTTTAAGTATCAGTAAAGGCAAAGCAGAGAAAGGAAAAGAATATATAGTAAATTCTGCAACTGAACAGCAAGCATTTATACTAACTGGAGGTATTCTGTTTGTGTTTCTCCCATTGGTTAATATATCGTACCCAATAGAAAGCCAGAATTTGAGCTCCTCATTTGCATAAAGGCCTGCATTTTATTTTTCGCATCCAGTCCTTTTTCATATCGTTCTTTAAAAAATAAAAACCACGTAGATTCTGGGATTTAAACTCTGGTTTTCATGATTAATAGTTAAGAACTTTTTTTTACTTTCTTTTCCAGTTTTTACTTAAATGGAAATAAGTAACTGACTGATTTTCTTGTTGTTTTCATCAAGGTCTTTGTAGTTTTAGAAACTCTGAAATATAGAGTAGGAGTGTTTCTGAGTTGTTAAGCTACTGTCCTGTTTTCAGGGTTTAGAATTGTGTTTTTATGACAAGGAAAGTCAGTGTGGCACTTCCTCCATCTTGTATTCCTGGTAAGGCCATTTCAGGTTTAACTACTTCTTGATCTTGACGTAGAATCTTATAGAATATTACCCAACTGTTTTATGAACCAGAGTTCAAGATTCCCTAGCTAATGTAGCTTCTTTTAAACTGCTTGTTACAAACAAACAACAACAACAACAGAAAAAAATTCTCCCTCTAGCAGCAGAGTGAGATACCAGGATGTGATCCTCAATACAAGGAATAAATCATTTCAATCAGCTACAAACTGTTTCTGAATGGTCATCCTTGGTGGGCTTCTCATAACGGATTAGGTACATAATTTTAGGTTCTATGGCAGGCTTTCTTTTAGCTCCACCAATATCAAAGACAGTATAAGCATGCCAAATTATTCTTTATCGTGGTTGAATTATCCTTAAACTACCTGGAAAATAGAGACTGGGGAAAAGGAGACCCTGCCCCGTCACTGACCCAGGAGAACCTGGAATATATGAGGCCAAGGAGGTCCTGAAGAGTTTGCACTGAAAGGCGTTGCTGTCTTGGTGACTGGAGACAACATAGATGAAAGATCTATGTTCAAGGAGAAAACACCATTTCTTCAGTCCAGGGCCAGCCTAAAAGAACGAGACTAAGGACTCTCCTGTTCCAGGAAACCTCGCCTAGCTCCTGTTGAGCTGTTTCCATCATGTTCTTGGTCTTTTTTCCACTTGACATGACAAAGCATTTTAACTATTTCCTACATTCCCTGCTACCTTGCCTTCTACTCCTTGTGCCTAGCCAGACGATAAGTGTAAAAGCCGGGGCACGTCTCATGACTCAGTGTCTGATAATGTAGGTGTATCACATAGAGGTATAGAAGAATGAAAAGAGAACCACACAGATGCATGAGTCATGTGGGAACATCACAAGAAAGATTGTGTAAACTATTCTTAAACTATGCCAAAATCCAGTGTAGCTGAGGTGGTGCTGTGGTGTTTTCATCATAGACCTTAGCAATATAAATCAAAGAAAAGTTTATTACATAGGTGCCCAGGTGTAGTAAACAAATAACAGATAACAGTTAACAATGTCTTTAGGTGACAAAGGGGATATCAAAAAAATATCCCTTGTGTCAAGCACTGCTATTTTCAGAATTACTTAAGAAGCCTGGATTATTTTGTCCAATGGAGAAGAAAAACAGAAGATATGAATCATGGAAACATAATGGAAGAAATGTCACAAAAATGTCTTGGTTTCAAATAGCAGTGAGTAGACTGTGTTACCATTTACAGTTTCCCAGCGGAAAGTATCTAGAAGACTAACAGTACATGCCTTCTGGGAAGCAAGATGGTATTTTGGTGAATGAAAATAGCCATTCTCGAAGGCAGCTAGGGAACAAGTATGGAAAATATCCTATGTTTATCATTCAATCTATAAATCCCACCTCTTAATGTTTCCCATAAGGTTTTTCAAAACTGCATAGAGAGGTATCACTCTGCATTTTTATGATTAAAAAATTTGAAGTTACTGGTAAGTCTCCAATACTTTAACTAATGGTCAGGTAGTAGATTTTAAGGACATTACAATGAAAAACCCAACAACAAGAGTCACTGACATATAATTTAAGTCGTAAGAACAAAACAAAGCAAGAAACAAAACCAAGACAAAAAGAAACATAAAACAAGCAAGCAAAAAAACCAAAAACAGGAACAAATATAAAAACAAAGGAACCACCACTGTTGGAAATGTAAAGGAGTAGGAAAGAAGGCGTGAAAAGCAAGCTTTAAGTCCTATGGCCCACACTACTCAAGGTCAGGGAGGACGGGAGACTCCTGTAATCTTAGTACTTGAAGGTAAAAGGAAGAAGACCCAAAGCTTCATGTCAAGCTCAGCCACATAGAGATTTCAATTTCTTCATTAAATTAAAAATGTGTTGAATGACGCTAAGGCAGACTTGAGAAGCCTGCATCTTCTGCCTTACAATTAAGCCAGAATACGGCATTCTCGTCTCTTGTTCATACTCCCTCAGATAATGAGCAGGCTGGACTTCCCGCTACCTGTTTCTTTGAAGACCTTGCTAATTTTTCCAACATTTGTCACTGTTTCTTCCAATATGGCATGGTCAAGTAAAACATCAAGTATTCATGTCTTTTTGTGTAAAAGAAACAGTAAATAAAAAGGGAAAGGCATAAAGACAACAGAGAAAAGAATCCCTAACTGGAGAGATCCACTTACAGTAAGAATATTAACATCTTACTCCAAAGGGAGTAAGCTCAAGGTAAGCAAGCTTCAGGAACCGTCGTCTATGTTCCTTTCTTGCTGTTAAGGTGGGCTGTGTATTCTCTCTCACACACAGAAATGTTTCTAAGACAAGTATTTTAGCCATGGTATTTTGTGTGTATGAGAGTTCTGTCTCTCTACTTCTGTGTCTGTCTCTCTACCCCACCCCCACCCCCACCCCCACCCCACCCCGCCCAATCGCACTGTGTGTGTGGGTGTGGGTGTGTGTTTTGTAGTCCAGGTTTCTCTGTGTAGCCCTCAACTGTCCTGGAATTCTCTCTGAAGGACTGGCTTGCCTCAGATTCAAATCCTCCTGCCTCTGTCTCCCAAGATTAAAGGAAGGTATATCACCACTACCCAGCATTCTAAGAGCTCTTGAAGTCTTTGCCTAGCCTTTTCAGGAGCCTGCCTTTCATATTCAAGGATTCGATAAACCAATGAGAAAGCAGGGGTGAAGTCCCGAATCATGGATAAAATATTTTAAAATATTTTCCATGAACTACTCATTCTGAGCAACTTTATTTTCTCCTGTCACCACATATTCTCAGACAGTTTAAAAATGAAAAAAAAAGAAAAAAGAAATTTAAAACTTAACACCCGTTAAGCCATTTGCCCCATCTGATTCCTAGTTTTCCTGCCCTAGCACAAATGCTCGAGGCACTGACTTTTTCCCAGTCAAAGCCTTTACCAGTTTTTTAACAATTACTTTGTAAGTCATGGAAATCCAATTGTCAACATGGTGGTTTTTCAAAAAAGCTAAGTTGCTTCAAGTATTTATAACTCCTCTGGTTCCATCTATTGTCAATATCCTACCCTGAATGTAAATGTCCCAAGACATAAGAAACAAACAAAAAAAATTAGAAAGCTGTGGTTGCTTTTCACTGAAGCGCAATTGGCTGTAATGTTTTAATACTCAATCTCACAGTAGGAAGCTAATTTGAAAGACTAAATACATTAAAGGCCAACTCCTACAGATAGCACTGCTACAAAGCACTGAGTAAAATACCTAGACTCAATATGTACAACATCGAAACTCATGACACAAAGTGGGAAAATGGCAATGATTGTGACCTCAGCCTTTAAACTCAGAGCAAATGCTCAATTCCACTTTTCATAAAGACATATTTGGCTAACAAAGTTAGGTCATATATTACAACTTCTTTTCTGAAAAGTGTGGGTGGCTCTTAAAAGAGCCTTTGGGTTTGTTGTGAGCCCTACGAGCTCACTTGGAGCTGGTGTACTTGGTGACGGCCTTAGTGCCCTCCGACACGGCGTGCTTGGCCAGCTCCCCGGGCAGCAGCAGGCGCACGGCCGTCTGGATCTCCCGGGACGTGATGGTCGAGCGCTTGTTGTAATGCGCCAGGCGGGACGCCTCGCTCGCGATGCGCTCGAAGATGTCGTTCACGAACGAGTTCATGATGCCCATGGCCTTGGAGGAGATGCCGGTGTCGGGGTGCACTTGCTTCAGCACCTTGTACACGTACACCGAATAGCTCTCCTTGCGGCTGCGCTTGCGCTTCTTGCCATCCTTCTTCTGCGCCTTAGAGATGGCTTTCTTAGATCCCTTCTTAGGGGCTGGTGCAGACTTAGAAGGCTCTGGCATTCTGTTCAAAAGAAGACACACAAAATGGTCAGAAACTGGTAGGCAGTGAGGGCGCACTTATTTTATTTATACTCCTGAAATTCAAATGAAGGAGCAAGTGCTTTTACTTTTGATTGGTTAAGAATAATGGCCTCAAAGGCTTTATGCAAATAAGAGACTCAAAATCCCATCTACAATTGGGCAAGAGAAGAAGACCATTTTGACCAATAGGACAGCGATATTTCGTGACACTACACAATCTATGTGGTATGTTAACAGTAGGTTACAGTGTTTCCTTATTTGGGAACTTTTAGTAATGTCTGGACACTGCAAGCAGTGCGACAAGGCTCCCGCCAAAGCCAAGACCGGCTCCTCCCGGGCCGGCCTACAGTTAGTTCCTCGTGAGCCGTGGGCGCCGGCGCTCCGGTGTACCTGGCGGCCGAGATCATGGAGCTGGCGGGCAACGCGGCCCGCGACAACAAGAAGACGCGCATCATCCCGCGCCACCTGCAGCTGGCCATCCGCAACGACGAGGAGCTCAACAAGCTGCTGGGCCGCGTGACCATCGCGCAGGGCGGCGTCCTGCCCAACATCCAGGCCGTGCTGCTGCCCAAGAAGACCGAGAGCCACCACAAGGCCAAGGGAAATAGATTCAAGTCAAGAAATTCTACTATTGACGTATCTAACGGCTCTTAAGAGCTATGCACTTTTTCCCAAGATCAGCTTGTGATGCAGTACCTATAGTGCCTTCCCCTTCTGTAGAAAATACACAAATACTTCTTTGAGTAGTGAGTGTTCATATTTAAAAGCCCAGTTTTCTACGAAGTAAAGATTGGTAACCTTTAAAATAACTCACCCACAGCGCTTGACATACTAGTTGCCCCCTTTAAGACCAAGAATGTGAGTTAAGATTGTTGGATCATGATTTTACTTTACCCAACTCCAAAGTAGTTACAAGTTATTACGCTTTGTACCTTGTAACACAAAATTACAAAGGAATGGAGCAACGTCTAGGCACTCAGACTTGCAATCACCGCATCTCGAAAACAAGATTGTGATTCCATCTGGAGATAAAAACTCCATTAAAATACCAATTTTAATTTTTTCTTTTTTTTGTAAGAACAAAACGTAACTAGAGTGTCAGAACAAGGTAGCCAATCAGATACTCTTAAAACTACCAATCACACGGGCTATTTCCCAGCCAATGAATTTGTAGCGCGCGACTTTCAAAAAGTTGCAAGGCCAATCAAAATGTTTCTTAGTATATTTAAGGGCAAGATTTCTTTCGTCCTGCACTTTTGTGTATCTCCTCCCAAGAATGGCTCGTACTAAGCAGACCGCTCGCAAGTCCACCGGCGGCAAGGCCCCGCGCAAGCAGCTGGCCACCAAAGCCGCCCGCAAGAGCGCCCCGGCCACCGGCGGCGTGAAGAAGCCTCACCGCTACCGTCCCGGCACCGTGGCGCTGCGCGAGATCCGGCGCTACCAGAAGTCGACCGAGCTGCTGATCCGCAAGCTGCCGTTCCAGCGCCTGGTGCGCGAGATCGCGCAGGACTTCAAGACCGACCTGCGCTTCCAGAGCTCGGCTGTCATGGCTCTGCAGGAGGCGAGCGAGGCCTACCTTGTGGGTCTGTTTGAGGACACCAACCTGTGCGCCATCCACGCCAAGCGTGTCACCATCATGCCCAAGGACATCCAGCTCGCCCGCCGCATCCGCGGAGAGAGGGCATAATGGTTTTTATGCTATTTAAAAAAAGGCTCTTTTAAGAGCCACCTAAGATGTCATGTAAAGTTGCTGTATACTTCTGATTTTTACTTAGTACCGCAGTTACAGTTTATGTTGCAACAAAAGCTAGTAGTTCTTTACATTTGTTTCTTTGAAAATTTTTAGAGTTACTTAAGTGATTTTATATTAATCCCATATGAATTATAAGCTTTCGTAGTGATAGTGTTGCGACTAAAAGTGTAGGCATGAAGGTGGATTGTAATTAAGGTGACAAAGTGGAGGAGAAAGCATGTGATGGGCATTACAGAGTCAGCTGTAAGCAATCTGAACACTTGATCCTCAGGAAAAATTCCTGGTACAACTTTAGAACACCATATAGATTCAGCACTGAATTGCATCTTCCTAGAAACAAAGACGTCCTCAGGGAAGAAAGTAAAAATTAGAACTGAATCATAAGAGAGACCCCCAACAGATATCTGGTACAAATCAAATGAACCAAGTATTACTTAATCGCATCAGGAACTTTGAAGCAAGATGATAAAGAATTTGAGGCCTGTCTGTCCCAATACAGTGAGTAACAGGTAGGCTTAGGCAACAAAGTAACTTCTTGTTTCAAGAGAGAGTGGAGGGGAGGGGAGAGGGAAAGGGAGTGAGAGAGAGAGAAAGAACAGGAGCTTAGACTGAATTATTACTTATAATTTTTTACTAATTTTCAAAGCATTTTTCCCCATTAAGGGATTTTGGGAAGTTAACTACTAGCAAATATTTCCAGCCACTCTCACAGCAAACAAACGCAATTATCCTGCTAAATAGGTTTTTACCAAAATGGATAATCAAATGTAAATTTGTCTTCATCATCTTCAAAGGTGACCGTGTTTCAGGTATTAAGCTGTGCCAAGATAGGCCGGAGAAGCTGTGAGAGCCCAGCCTTCCTTAGACCCTAAACTCTGTCAGCACTGGTATGAGGAGGCATGGGTAGGACGATGCATGAAAAGATCAGGATTCTCTCTAAACTTCAGGACCACATCATTATTATTGTTTCCTTAGAAACTGCTAGATACTACCCCAGAGCATGTATTTTTGTTTTTCCTACACTATTAATATGAGAGCTGTTACTGACAAGCATTTTAAATTTAGCTAGTCTAGTCCAAATTATACTTCAATTCCAGATTACAAAGACATCACATGAGGAAAAAAAAATTGACAGAATAGTTTCACATTATTTATTGAAAGTCTATTTGTTTATCCTGGTTGATGGAATTAAGATAGGTTTCAGTTGTTTTGGTTTTTAATTAGAAAAATTTAATTAAACATATGATCATATAGTTTTGTGGAAAATTATTACTGTATAGAAGATATGATACTGATTCATAGAGCAGAAACTAAATGAATCCTTGATGATCCCAAGCCTCCATTCTCAATCTCTAAAACTGGAAAAACAATAATAGTACCCTCCTCTATTTGCTATGCCAAGACTGTGTCAGGAAATGAATGTATTCATTCACAGCTACTATGTTTGGCTTGCTACAAAATAGTGCACATGAAATACTAGCTCTTAGTAAGTGTTGTGACCACAAGCCCTGAATCCCTGCTCTCTTCCAAATGTTTCTAAAGGTGTGAGCCTGCATACCTAGCTTCTGTTCATCTCTAGCTAGGACTGCAAACACAAGGAAAGCTATCGGGAGGAAGTCTTGTAAAGAAACGAGAATGTCACCTCAATGTCTGTTATGTTGGCATGAGGTTCTCTAACCTAAAATCAGAATAAATTGTCCTTATGGAAGCATCTCCATTCCTACACCTGGAAAAGGAGCAATCCGGACCACTACGGATGTCGAGATGGCAGTGCCCTGAGGCCTTACTCAGACAACAAGGCTGTCAATGCAGTTTGAACCTCTGTCTGGACCAGTTTTCACCAACTGAAAGTTTTCATCTTTTGAAGCTTGAGCCCCACTTTCCTGGGCTACCATCATTCATTCTAAGTTCCCCTCTCTAACTTTATCCTTGAGTTTTATTCTGTTCTGTGAACTCTGAACTAAAGACTGTGGGTGGGTTATAATGTTTAGCTCTCGAATAAAAGGAGATGTTTCTTATAAAAGTACAGATGGAGACTGAAGATATAGCTTAATGGAAGATCATTTGCCTGGTATACACAAGACCCTTAGTTTCCCCTCTAGTACCAAAATGAAGGAAAAGTATTAAAAATAAATCTAAAAGGTATATTTATGCAACATTTCCTATATTCAGATTTATATAAATATCCAAATCCAATAAATTGAAACCCAAAGAAGCACTGAATGAAAACTAGAAAATCAATTCTCTTTTCTTGGAATGATTCTTTACATGTCTAACTCTTGGAGTGCTGAAAGCCAATCAATGTGTAGAACTGGAAAATATCTGAAGGTGCACTGTAGTGGATAGTTTGAATACTATCATTAATCTGAGCTTTGTTATTATTATCATTTTATTGTTGTGATGGTTATGGTTAATTATTTACTGGTGATGTAACTCAAGGCATCTCCCACGACAGACAAGCAGTCTACCCCTGAGCTACATACCCACATTCTCAGTCTTACTTTAAAAACTGTGGTTTTATTTGAAGTAACATGTTTGTTGGCTGGGTGGTTGATTATTTTGGTTTTTGTTGTTGTTGTATGTGTTTGTTGTTTTTGTTTTCTTTTGACAGTCTCTCTACATAGCATTGGCTGCCTTGGAACTTATTACATACACAAGGCTGAACTTGAACTCTCAGAGATACCCTCCTGTCCTGCAGAGTGCTAGGATTAAAGGCCACCACACTCAACAGGTTTTCTTTTGGTTTTTGTTTTTTCTGACAAGACTTTGCTCTGTCTACAACCCAGGATCCTCCTACTTGACCTTCCTAAGAGTCAGCTTTACAAACCTGCCACCACACCCTGAGCTATATTTAGCATCACAATTAGATCTCCCAGTAGCTACTAAGTGATTCAATTCTGGTCAGTGAGGTATTTCCAGAAACTAGAGTTCATTTCACCAGGACCCAGGAGGAAATGAGAAACTCAGAAGAGGGGAGGGGGGATAAGAATATGAAATTCTGCCCATCTTTTATCCAGGCCCTTCCCTGCAATTTTGCTCAGTTCTATTCTTACTTTTCTTGTAAGACTTTCTGGTGGCTTAGAAGACAAACTCCAGTCATCTAACATCAGGTGACCACTGTTCCACCTTTTAATTTTTAATTATTTTTCATTTAGGGTCTCAACTACGTAGCCCTACCTAGTTTAGAACTAATTAGACCAGCCTCACCAAGAGTTCTCAGAGATTCCAATAATCAGACACACTGTCTTCGTTATTTCATTATATGACTTATTAACAATACACATTTTCAAATACTCTCATCATAAACAAAGATGTAGAGGAAAGGTCTGAGGTCATTCTAAAGTTGTATTGATCTATATTGTTTCCACAGTCATGGGTAGCTAGTAGAACATTAGAAATAACATACATTCTGGACTGAGATGTATGTTATTTAAAATGGATTTTAAATAGATTTAAAATGGATTTTCCCTATGAATACTGCTTTTCGATTTTAAAGTTACATATGTGCATGGATCTGTTCTCACCTTATGTATCAATGAACAGACCTGGTCTAAAATTCTTAATTCATTTGTGCAGCGATGGCTTCAATAACTAAGTGGTTTTAATGTCCACTTTCTTTGTTCCTACAGAAATAAAATTTCATAAATTATTATTGCGAACAACATAAAGATGCTTCTAGGGTTAAAAATATTGGAACATATTTGGAGAAAATTCAAAGATCTATAGATAGATAACATGTTTGTTTTTACATAAGAAAACTGCTAGTTCCACAAATGTGCTTTAACACAATCTCAATAAAAATACCAAGAAGCTTTTCTCTGAGTGTTGGGATACTAACAATATCTTCAAATACATTGTCAGGGACACATTTCAGTGGTAGAATAACTGCTAGCACGTTCAGTCCCCTTAACAACGAATATAGACGGAAAGACTTGAAAGATTTTGAGAAGAGGCCTAGAGGTGGCGAGGGTTTAATGTCAACCTAGTCTTCCAAGACAGCCATAACTATTCAGAGAAACCCTATCTCAGAGATGGGGTTGGGAGAGGGCGGGGGTGAGGTGGGGTGGGGTGGAGTGGGGTGGGGTGGGGGTGGTCTGACAGCAACAAAAATAACAAAAAGGTTGTGAGAATTAGTTATTTCCTATTATAAGTTTACCAAACAATATTTGAATCATTGCTACGTACCAAGTATCCTCCACATTGACGATAGCACCGAGAAGAGTTTGTCTAATTCTACCTTAGAAACTACAAAAAAAGACGCAGAAAGTTGAGATTCAGGTTATTCGAGGAATTTAACCTATGACAAACATGAAATAAAAGCTGGGAAGAATCGAGAGAGTCGGTCCCGAGGGCATGGAATTGGGAAGATGGGTCTATTTATCATGCTCTGTACTAAAACAGCTGTTCGCTCATTTAAAGTGAGGGCTCAAAACACTGGGAGAAAACGGATTTTTACTTTCTGATCTGGCTTTCCCACGTTAAACACTTAGGTCACTGAAATCAACACTGGATCCACTGAACAAATTTCTGGTTTAGGTCTCCAAAAAGCACGTTTCACATCTCACTATAGGGTACACCAGAAATATGATCCAGGCTGCAACAAATCAGCAATCTGAATCTCTCAAAGACTGTGGGTATGAAAGAGTCCAACAGTGAATGAAAACTAAACGCTTTTTATTAGAAGCATACACTTTCAACAGATAGCCAATTTAACATTTTGGATTGTACAAAGCATTACCAAGAAACCTCAGTATTCATACAAGGTCAATCTTCAGTGACGACACACACGTATAAAGCAAGCGCTTCGGGAAGCTGAGGCAAAACAAAGTTAATCTACAACTATGCTGATCAAAATAAGGCAAAGCAAGTGTAATTGGTAATGGTAAAAAACTTGAAAAAAAAATGGCTGACAAAAGGTTGTGACGCAGTTCAACCCACAACTCCATCGCTGTGGCAAACAAACCGAAAGTACGAGAAGCAATCGTCTCAGTCCCGAGTCCAACTTAACTGTGCAGGCTAGTCGTTCCGGCAGCTACCCCATGTCTTTAATATTAAGGAAGGCAGTTCGTTGGCGCCAGCACCCCACCTTCTCCCAAACTTCCAGGCTAACCCCCACAAGAGGCTGAGCATAGAAGCCACCTACAAGCCCCGGATGCGTTTCTCCAGGCAGGAAGCTCAAACTTCGGGATGGCGCCCAATCAAACGAAGAACTAGAGTCCTGGGCCGGAGTGAGCCAACCCACAAGCAGGGCGGAACTTTCAAATCACCTTGCAGTCCAATACGAACTAGCGCCGAGGGTTGCTTTCTGCTGCTGACAGCCGTGGGAGGGTGTTCCAGCCCATAGCACTTCCTGAGCAGCCCAGCACAAACAAGTCTAGGTGGGACACGCAACCCCACCCATCCCACCGGGGGAGCGAGTGCTGCCGGGATCGAGTCCCTTGCAACCTTGCTTCATTAATCACACAAATGTCACAGCTCTTAAGTGGGAGTGGTGGCTCTGAAAAGAGCCTTTTGGATTGTTAGGGGAGGCAGCCTACTTTTTCTTGGCTGCAACCTTCTTGGCCTTGGCAACCTTGGGCTTGGCAGCCTTTGGCTTTACGGCTTTAGACGCGCTCTTGACCTTCTTGGGCTTGGTGACCTTCGCCTTCTTTGGGCTCTTGGCCACTTTCTTGGTCACAGCCGCCGCCGCGGGCTTCTTCGCCTTCTTCGGGGTCTTCTTGGCCGCCTTTTTGGGTGTGGCAGCACCAGTCGCCTTCTTAGGCTTCTTGGCTGCTCCCGCGGGCTTCTTCGCCTTGGCCGCGCCTGCCTTCTTAGCCTGGGGTTTGGCCTCGCCAGAAGCCGCCTTCTTGTTGAGTTTGAAGGAGCCGGAGGCACCGGTGCCCTTGGTTTGCACCAGGATGCCCTTGCTCACCAGGCTCTTCAGGCCGAGCTTGATGCGGCTGTTGTTCTTCTCCACATCGTACCCCGCGGCCGCCAGCGCCTTCTTGAGCGCAGCCAGGGACACGCCGCTGCGCTCCTTGGAGGCGGCCACAGCCTTGGTGATGAGCTCGGACACCGGGGGTCCGGACGCCTTACGGCGCACCCCGGCGGGCTTCTTGGCGGCCTTCTTTTTGGCAGGCGCCTTCTCCGCAGGGGGCGCGGCAGCGGGGGCAGCAGGAGCAGCCTCAGACATGATGAGTCTCTGGAAGTCAGGAACTAGTGGCAGTACGCCGATAGAGTAGCGCGGGCCCGGCGCTGTATATATAGAGCGCAGGCGCGCGCTGATTGGTGCTCCAGCGGCCTGCCTGGCAAGCTCTGAGCAGCCGCGCTGCGCCCAACTTGTGTTTGTTACACTTCACAAAAAGGAGAAAATATTAAAATATCTTGCACCAAATCTCTCGAGTTTGGTCGGTAAAGGATCCGAGAAGTCTCAGGCTTCAGGATATATGTTTATTTTTTCCTCATCCCTAAAGACAACGCGCCTAGGAGTCCCTAATTCCCCCAACTCCAAAGGAAGTCCGGGGTAGATAGAGACCACTTTCTGTTTTTCTTCTAAATTACCTGGTCGCTCCTTTGCCCTTGAAAGTTCTTTTTCTCAGGGATTATAGAGCACATCCTTCCCTTAATTTAGGGACAAAAATGAAACGATTTCCGCCTAAATTTTCACAATTATTCTGTTTCTTCGCAAGGGAAGTAACACAAGTCCTTAGTGACTTCTGATTACAGACCCACCACAACTATGGACTAGGACTGGGATTTCCAGTATAAAACACTTGGGGTAAATTGAGAGGGGGTTCATAGGCCTTGGGGGTGTATAATGTGGTGGGGGGGGTTAGGACTTAAATATCTGATTTAAAGACACTGACTTTAAAATGCTTTACATTGGTGGGGGCGGGGCACCCCATTGACTTCTATAAAGGGAGACCTTGGGCTATATTTTTAAAGCTCCTGGTTCCCCTCTGAGTTTTGCAAGGTAGGGGTCTAGCTCTGAAGAATAAAGATAATAAGAAGGGAAAGGAACCCTAAAAGTCTATATGAGCCCTCCTCTCCCCCAAATGCCAAATTAGAGTCTTTGAAAGATCTGTTTTTAAAGTGATGAGGATTTAGTTGCTTATTTGGCAGCAATACAGATATAAGTTTCAGTGCACGGGAATTCTAATCTAGAAAATAGTTTGTCTTAGTACAGGAGGACCTTCTAGACTTGGAGACTATGAGATGCAGATGTCAGTAAACTTACTGGCTTTCCAAAGGTTACCTTTGGCATAGATTTGAACAAGCTAAATATTTGAAATAGAAAATGTAACCAATTTTACCAATAAGATAAGAGACAAGATAAGTACAAATTATCATGTCATCTATAGTGGACAGCTGTATGTCATCTCTTCTCAGTTCCTCGGAATATGGCAATCTGCATTCTAGTCAACTTTGCTTTGTTAGCTTAAGGTTTTCAGCTTCATATTTCAATAACTACAACATGGTTTTGTTGTTAGAGAAAATACAAGATAAACTCTCTGCTAGTATAATTAATACATGGGGCAAAGGAAGTTCCCCTAATTTTATCAGAAATCTCTGTTTAAGTATATGTCTACATAAAAACATGTGATGAGTTTGTCAGCACTAAAGCGTGGTAAAGTCCCAAGGTTATACAAATTGAGTTCAGGGATGTTTGTGAAACAAAGCATATTTTATAAGACTGAGAATGGCCGCGTGGTTTCACGTAATAACCTTAGTTTAGCACTTGCAAGCAGCATCTCCTAGGCTTGTGTCCTCTGGGAATTAACAGCCTAATGGGATTAGGGATGGACTAATTGCTAGCAATAGAACCACTTTAAGAGTTGCCTTCCTGTGTGGACTTTGAAATGGGAATTGCAAGGCATTATTGAAAGTACACAACTCAAGCACCTTCGTCATACCAATATGCTTCAATGAAAGAAATGAGAACATGTCACCTTGCTCTGATTACGTGGGAAATGAACGAATGTCCTCCTCATCTGATAGTTGTCCATCTCCCCCAGGAAAATAGCTGTGTGTGATCTAGCTCTCCAGTTTGCTCACTTTCCTGTCACTGTAAATTGTCAAATTATTTGTAAAATCCTAGATTTGTTCATTTGATTGTTGTAATTTTTTAACTTATAGCCTTTCAAGCCGAATCAATCAAATCATAGCTCTTTAATGCAATTAACTAATAAAGCTTGCCTGGTGTAGATGCAAATTCATTGCTTCCAATAGAAAAGATAACCCTGAAAGTTATGTTTGTATTGTACAATAATAAATTATATCTCTAATTTTTGAGGATTCATTCAGCTCTCATTCTTTCTCTGAGTAAATGCACAGTTTATTTTCCTGTATTCTTCACTGAACTAAAAAGTCATCCAGCTTGCTTACTCACTAATGACTTCCATCATTCTTTGACATATACATGAGCTTACTACATATAATATTTATATATGAGTCATATTTTTTAATAGTTCGAAAAATTACATGCTGAAGCTTATTAGTCAGACTGTCCTAAGGGCATCCAATCAGAACCTTCAGATGTCACCCTCTAAAATGGAAACTATAAAATGTGGAACTTGAAAGCAACCTGAGACTTAATGATGGAGTCTGAAATTTTAAAGTAAGTTGAATAAGATCATGGGCAAGAAAACTTCTATTCATATGTGCTCCAAGCAAAAGGTTAGATTGGAGATATGACCTTTAGACTCAGTATCACTGGATAGCTACCAATGAAATGAGGACACTGATGAAACATGATGATGTCATGTGATCTCGTACATTTGTTTGTTTGATGAAGATTGCATGAGGGTTTTGTCATGCCATGTCTTCAGGCTGTGTGGCCCTGGTGGGCAGAATTAAATATGTAGAGAATGTGCAGAAGAGCTAGAGGCAGAAAAGTTTAACAACAAGAAACACTCACAGGAGGGTGAGAGTATTTAGGACAAGTTTAAGGGATGGGCTTCCACCTTTTCTTCTCCATTTCCTCCCTCTCACATGCCAGAGAGGGGTTAGCTGGAGAAGCTTTTTGAGGTTGTTAGTATAGATTCCAACTTGAAGCGATTGAAACCTGTGCTTTTCTAACTCACCAAGGGATGATGGTAAAAGCCACAACCGCGTTATTTCCAATTCCTTCCTCATAATGATAAACGATAACTGGTCCATTGTGAGACACACAATGTTGGCAGCACAAGTAAAAACTATATAAGTGATGTCAGGAGGTTTAGAGCCTTCTTAGTCTGTTGTCTCACCTCAGTCTCACAAATAATTTCTACAAATAACCTTGAGCAGTGCTTCTCTTATTTTCTCAGTCTCTCCAGACAGACGGCCACCAATTACAAGATCAAACCTTTGCTACAATGTTTTCCCTGTTGATACCTGAGTACATGAAAGGTCAAGATCTCTTGCACCTTTCTGCCCCAGTGCACCCTCAAATGCAATGGGGAAACCAACATACACCATAACAGTAAAGCATAGAGGAGGGACATAATGAAAATAGAAAATTGCAAAAAAGAGACACAGTACAAAATGGTCCCCAGACACTTTGGAATTGCCAACAGAGTCCTGGGATACACCTCCCCCGACACCCCCCCCCCCCAACTTATTTCCAAAAGACTTTAAAATGTTTTCAAAACTTTAAGCTCGCCTTCCAAATATACAAAATTGACAATGATGACAATATACACTTTTTATACCTTCTCAGTCTAAGCTTATAATGAAGGCACAAAAGGAAACGTAAGTTAGATAGTTACCTTGATGAGAGCCCAGGAATCATCTCACACATGGTTGTTTTGTGGGAAATATACAGCTAAATGTGCTAAGAAAGTATTTTGTCATCCCTAAGCACACGCTTGCTGTGGACACCCTGCACCAGACAGCCTCCTAGCACTTATTTAAGCACAGAACACCTGCAGTGAACATAAACAACAACCATCCAAGGAGAGAATTTCCTCTCAAGGCCAGGTGCCTGCTAGGACAGACACAAACAAGCATTACAGGGAAAGTACAACTCACAGGAAAACAAAAATCTGAAAGACAACGAACGGTAAGAGGCTAGTGTATGGGCTAAACCTTTTCCTTAAGTAATTAGTGATGCAGCAGTGAAATTGTAAGATAAGAGAATTGCTTAAGTCCAGGGGATAGGGAGGCAGGAGGTATTGAAGCTAGGTATTAAATTGATTTGTTTAATAATCTTTTAAGATACAAACTTAAATGCATTTATAATTATATGTTATTCATATGTAAGGTATATATGCTACACTACAGATTTCTATCTCATATACAAAGAAACCATATATAACATCAGATGGGAAGTTCTTATGCTTCAGCTCATTCAAAAGACCATACCACACTGATCCAAAACATGCAAGGTTGTGCGTGGGTGGAGATTACAATTTACTGGCGATGACAGTGATCTAGAGACATAGCTTTGATGCACACAGGCTTGGTTTTATTTCCACTTCTTTCATTCACGTGCTGGGGACGATGCCCAGTTCCTGAGCAACAACTTACACTTTGATGATAGTGAGGATTAGTAGCGAGGGTTCCCCTTCAAAGTTTGGGGTGTGCTCACTCAGTCACTGCTCATGTAACAGTTATTCCCACCAGACCCTTAAGATGTGAGAACCCTCTGCTGTGGGCATGATTCTGAGAAAGGTTGTCCCTTCCTTACTTTGAAGAGATTGATGAGAATAGATCAAGTCTGACAGATGGATGAGAGTAGAGCAAGTCCAACCAGCTGTTTCCAACTTTTGGATTACTTGTATTTCTCAGATGCATCACAAAGGCCCAAGGACCCGGGTGTTACCCTAATAAGAGGAGATGTTGCTGGGCCGTCCCAGATGGGAAGGAGTGGCGTGTGTTTGTGTGTGTTTGTGTGTGTGTGTGTGTGTGTGTGTGTGTGTGTGTGTGTGTGTGTGTGTGTGTGTAAACAAATATGATTATGCGCTGGAGGACCAGGAGATGAGTAAATGATGCAAGTCTATGACTCTGCACATAAGGGTCTATCCCAACAGTCACCCAGAACCCCATTCCATGTCCACTTTGCAAGCTTGTGAAGACCCTCACATAACACCTCTGTCCCTGCTTCCTCCATTCCAGGCAGATCATACTTTTGATGACAAGAGGCTATGGCTGGTTAATTCATAAGAAAGGCCATGATGTTTCGACCTTGCATGCACTCCCACATTATCTCAATCTTCTTATATTACACAGAACTTCTAATGTGACCAAATTCTTATCAAGTTAACTGACCTAAGATTTGTAGCAGTCAAATATATGAAATATACTTGCATGGCTAATAAGAGTAGTTGTGTTTTCTTTCTTATTTTACAAAACAAAGCAGGGTTGTATATTACTCAAGGGCCTGTCTACCCTGGCTCATAGATGGATTATCTGAGTTAAATTCAGCTTTGCTGTTTTCCAGCTGCTTAACCTTGGATGAGTTAATTAATGTGCCCATGCTACTCTCATCATTTGAAAGATGCCAATAATAATAAACCACATGTTTTATAGGTTGTTGTGGGATTTATGGATCCATACATATTTATGATATACAATAAATTTCAGATGAACATACAAAGAATAAAAACTAGTTTAGAATACTGCACATAAACACCTATGTACAAACTAGTGCCCATCCCTGACTGTGCTGATGTGAGTGTCCTTAAGGCTCATAAACAGCTTAGTGAGTACTAGTCAAGAGGCCTTTCCAGCACCGTGATCATCCCAGCGAATAGCAAGCATCCTACCCAGCCTTAACATTTCAGCAAAGGAAAACCCCAAACCCAGACTTCCCCAGCACAGAGCAGCAGTCTTAGCATTTCATGCCTCTAGCACAACATACAGTTCGAGGAGGCATAAAGTTTTCAACTAAAGCCATGAGAGGTGCCACACCCCTTTCATGGCAGCACTCAGGAAACAGAGACAGCCAGACCTCTGTGAGTTCTAGGCCAACATGTTCCACATGGAGAGTCCAGGCCAGCCAATACTTACATGGAGATTTTCTCGAAACATAGATGATAGATGATAGAAAGATGGGTAGATAGATAATAATTAGTTGTAAGTGTGATGGCTCATGTCTGTAATCCCAGGATTCTGGAGACTAAAGCAAGAGGATTCTCCAAAGTTGGAGAACAATTTGGACTACATAATGAGATAGGTCATCAATTGAACCAAGCTTGAATAACATAAGACTTTCAAATTTCATATATATAAAGTATACAAAGCAAAAACACATCCCTACCAATTAACTACTTACCACTCTATTTAGTTTTAGATAGGTTTTCACCCCTACATGACATGTGTGAAATTTGTATCTTCTAGGAATCACAACCATTTTCAACACGTGCTGCTGTTTGCCTTAGCAGACACTAGATGGCAGGCCAAAACAAGACTGCTACCTTAAATGCCATTCAAATTTCTCTTGACCTAGATAAGCATTAATCCTCGGCTATGTTTATATTTTTCTATCCCTTTCAGAAGTTATTAACACCGTTTGTCATATAATCATGATTAAAAAACCGGAAATTCATGATATGTAGTCTGTCCACTGGCAGGGAACATAAGAAGAAGAAATTAAGTGAACTGGACTCTTCTCTTAAGTGACTGAAGAATCCATGTTGGCTCATTCCCTCTACAATGAGTTCATCAGCAACTACAATAAGCCTCGCAAACGCTGGGCTTAGGGAGTGACAGAGCAATCCAGGCAGTCTGTCCTCCTGTAAGAACTGGAGAACTGAGCTCTCCTCAGAAGAGTTAAGTGATGCTGGCTGTGAGAAAGAGCTCACAGCAGGATGATCAGGAACGATGGTCACTTTATACGGTGGTAGATTTTAATGATAGAGCCTTGATTTAAGTTATTAAATCAGTTCTTAGTTGTTGGGGGGGGGTTGTTTGTTTGTTTGTTTGCTTTTAAGTAAAATGGCCACAATAAATAGGCTAACAAGGCACTGCCCTGCAAAACAGGGGAAACAGAAAGACAGGCAGTTGAAGGGATACACAAAGCAAAGGAATCCCTCACTGGGCGTCTAGTTGAAGTCCGAGAGCTAAAAGTCAACAATTGCAGCTCAATTAGCAATATTTGCTGTGAAGGTTGCCTATGTAGAGACAATATTCCTTTTATAGCAAGTTCTTTCAAGTAAGCAATGAACCATGCTCAAGACTTGAATACATATGGCCTTCCCATAGGCCTTGCCTGTTTATGAACCTGCAACTCTCTTAGAATCTAACAAAGAATATAAACTTTATTTATAGGTTAAAAAAAAAAAACCCTTGTGTAGCCTTTGTGCCCCAAGGTTTTACCTTATCAACTATAATCCCACCCAATGTGTTGAATTATGCACACAAATTAGGAGTTGCCCTATGATGTCATGTAAGTCCCTGAGCACTCATCTTAACTACAGTCACTAAAGTCATGTATGTGACCACTGTAAAGTCACTTAAGCACTACTCTGTTGAGAATCCTATATATACAGTTGGTGTAACTATCTTCCTATGTGTCTCTATCTGCTAACAGTATGTAAATATGTGTTGAAATATATTTTAGTTAAACTCTAACTCTGCTTCCAACTTCTACTGAAGTTCCTGTTGGTAGTGTACCCTGGCTCCATCTCAGTAGTATCTTTAAGGACCCAGAACTTTGTCTTGGCCCTGACCAGCCCTGCTGGTGATCATAAGGCAAGAGCAGCTTTTGTCTTATAGTGAGAAAATTATGAAGTTCATAATTAAGTTTTATCAGTACTCATGATAATAAATATGGCGATCATGGAGATACAAAGGGTTCATAACTGTACAGTGGGCTCAAGATTAGCCCAGCACCTGATTCCAACACACACCCTTAGTCATACTCCCAATAAACTCAAGGGGACTCAGGCTGCACTCACGCATGATCATATGAAAGTCCAACTGAACGGGCACCCCAGGACTATTTTCTCATTGCTGAAAGGAACAACACAAATTATGTAAAGCATTAGTGGAGGGGAGAGGAAAAAAAGAACATTCAACATTCATTCAGGCATGATCCCTGTAAATCTCAGTATTCAGGAGGCCAGCTAAGAATACACAAGAATAAATTAATAAGAAACAATTTTTAAAACACATGCAAAAACAAAACCCACCCATCTCACATTGCTAACTAATCATTTTAAATAGTTTCAGACACTGAGTTAGTTGAACAAGAAGGGTTCTGCTTGAAGCTGTCCAGGGGCAGGAGAGCCGCTGAGGTGTAGACAGAGAACAGGTCGCCTGCAGAAGCTGTCCAGGGGCAGGAGAGCCACTGAGGTGTAGACAGAGAGCATGTCACCTGCAGCTTGCTTCTTTCCTCACAGTCGGCTTTTGCAATTGCGGGTGTTTGTACTGGCAGACGGTCCGTGGAATTCCAGGCTAAAGCGTCAGCTGGCTAATCATTCACTAACTATTACTCAGCAGATTTTAAAGCCCTTCCACATACAGAGAGTTTTGATGACAAGACTGATGACCTAGAACTGTGACAGGGTAAGAAGCTGAGGCCGAATCAAAAGTTCCATTGTGAATATTTGTTTTACTTTTTGTTGTTTGTTTGTCTTTGAAACTGAGCGTCCTGTCAGAAAGAAAACTACAACAGCCATTTATTTCTCTTTCTTTCTCTCTTTTCTCTTTCTTTTTTCTTTTTTCCTTTTGTGTGTGTGTGTATATGAGAGAGAGAGAGAGAGAGAGATTCATTTTATAGCTAAAGCTGGCCTAGAATTATTTAATTCATTCAGGATGTCTTCATACTTTCTCTCTCTCTCTTTTTTCTTTTTTCTTTTTCTTTTTTTTTTTTTTTTTTTTTTTTTTTTTTTTTTTGTCCTTCAATGCTTTTATTGATATCAGCAATGGACAAGAACATCCCGGCCCAACTGCTAGGTTATCAGGCAGATGCTCCAGCATCATTGCCATCTCTAGACCCAACCTAAGATCCTGCCTATCCAGGCCATGTTCCCAAATGGGCATGCCCCCGTCTGTCCTGTTTATATGTGTGGATCAGTCTGTCTGAATGTCTAAGTCGATGCCTGCATGGGTCCCCGATCCATGGTACATGGTAGAGGTTGTTCAGAACACAACATGGCTTGCTTCAGTGGACCACTGGGCCCCGGTGTTGAGCATGGGAGACAGGGCCAGAGATTGATGGTGGCAGGAGACCAGGCACAAAGTCCATTCCAGGGCCATATCCTGGCATTGAGAAGCCCTCCATTACATTGTATTTGATTTCACAGGGTGGAAAGGGCTGGCCTTGATAAAAGGGGGTATTCCGGGGCAGGGGTGGGAACATGGGAGGTGGTGAGGGCTAAAGTGGGTAAGGAAGACATGAGGGAAGGCAAATGAAAAGATGGGAGCAGGGGCAAGGCCAGCTTCTCTCTGAAGTCTGGGGGCTGTTTAATGGCTTCCCTGGAATGAATGATCCATCTCTGGCCAGACCTCAACCCACAGGTCTGGGAGATGGCCATGTTTAGGTGGCTCCACAGCCCAGTGGGTCAGAAGTAAGTGTGAGAGGTGGCGGTGTGCATGCTGGTCCCAATGGACACAATCTCGATGACGGTGGTGTACAACAATGCTGGAAACGGAATTGGAGATCTAGGACAACGAAACAGTAGTTCCCTGCTAGTGTAGCTTTGTAGAAGTTCCTCTCAACCACATCCTGTAGCAGAGAGACGGCCAAGGGCTGGAGCCTGGCAGAAAGAAACCTCCAGTGACAAGTTTCCCCAAAAGATATTGCCAAGTTCCACACCAGCAAACAAGAGTCTGGCAAAACATGGTCCATTCGTACAAACGCTCGTTCCAAGTTCTCTCTGAAGCTCTCTATTGAGCAGCGGCCATATCTGGAGAGATCCCAAAGTCAGGAGTTGATGATCACTAGGTCAGGGGAAGGTCCATATCACAGCTCCTCCAAGAAGTCCTCAAGGTACTCGGAGTAACACGAGTGAGGAAGTAGAAGCACACAAAGTAGTGGTCAGAACCAGAGCAGAACTGGCGGACCTGGCAATACTATTTCCCATTGCGCCGCTCTCCCAGCTGGCCCCCAGCCACCAGCTGATCCTGTGCAAAGCTCAGCTCCCCCTGCCCACCCACCCACACGCCGACGGTCAGATCCATGCCAGGTAGGTGGTCCTTTTCAGGCCAGAGTCAGCCCCCACCCAATACTAGCATGGCAGCCAAGCTTCTCTCATCTTGGCTTTTAACTGGGAAGCTGTGAGCAGTGTGTGCTTCTGGAGCAAAGCACCAGGTCCTTTTACACCGCTCTTTGGATGGAGTCTCCCAAAATGACCGCGAATTTGTTGTGTAGCAGCTGCTGGACTTGAGAAGCAGTCTTTTCCTTATCTACTTTAGCCCTCACCACTTCCCATGTTCCCACCCCTGCCGCGGAACACTCCCTTTTATCAAGGCTAGCCTTTTCCACCCTGTGAAATCAAACACAATGCAACTGAGGGCTTCTCAATGCCAGGCTTGGAAGTAGACCATGGCGCTTCCCAGCAGGAAGTGCGGCATCGCGTTTTGTAGCCATAGCTGACCTAGAATTATTTCATTCAAGACGGCTTCAAACTTCAGCTTCTCAAATGTTGGGACTGCAGGTGTTAGTCACCATATATGACTCAAATGTTTTTAGAGGGACAAGTTAATATAGGGAGAAGAACCTCACTTCAGCGAAAGAGTCATTTTGCTTCTTCAAACAGCTGTTTTGCAGGAAGGCTAACTTCCTGTATAGCATCTTGGGTTGCATTTCAAGACTGGTTATATTTATTTCTCCAAAGAGAAAGTATCCAAGGAGCTGAAGGGATCTGAAGTCCTATAGGTGGAACAACAATATGAACTAACCAATACCCTCCTGGAGCTCGTGTCTCTAGCTGCATATGAATCAGAAGATGGCCTAATCAGCCATCAGTGGAAAGAGAGGCCCATTGGTCATGCAAACTTTATATGCCTCAGTACAGGGGAACGCCAGGGCCAAGAAGTGGGATTATTTCCTAATGGAAAGCAGACAATCTCTTATAAACAATACCATAAGCCAGGCCCAGGGACACAGGCCTCCCTGTCATTCCTGCTCTTCAAGAGACTAGGGAAGTAGAGTTTCAATTTCAAAGCCTGTCTGGGCAACTTAGCAAGACCCTTGTCAAAATCAAAATTAAGAAATAGCCTAGAGGACTGGCTCAGTTGTGGAGTAGTTGCCTAACACATTCATGGCCACTGGGTTTAATCTCCAATTCTAGAAGAAGAAATAAGGATAAGTATTTGATTGAAGCAGTGGGAGCATAGCAGGGTATATAGTCATAGCGACCCAGAGTTGCCATGAATTGGAGTACCAGGCACTGTGCTGATGGCTTCGTATATTATTTCGAGAGAGTAGGAGTTAGACAGATCCCCTGATATTCAGACAGATAGGGAGAGTGGTCATAGCTAGGTAATAAAGGTAGCAAATTTCCAAGACGACAGCTTCTTCCTCACCCTCCTGACCTGAGACAAACGCATAGTAGCTAAACAACAATAACTTGGCAGGCCTTTTTCTCTCTCCGGTAAGCCTTTTCTGATGGTTTAGCTCAAGAAGTTTGAGGACTGATCAGGGAAAGTTATACAGTAGTTATGGGCGAATCAACCACCCTACCTTTCCTTGAGCTAGGTAGACTAGGGCGTTGGGGGGGGGGGGGGCGGGGGAGTGTAGGGAGGATTGGACCGTTTGGTTTGTAGAGGGTCTTTTGCTCTATGTCAACTTCATGTGT
This sequence comes from Mus musculus, assembly GCF_000001635.26. NCBI lineage: Eukaryota > Metazoa > Chordata > Mammalia > Rodentia > Muridae > Mus > Mus musculus. The sequence continues at coordinate 23,727,318 of NC_000079.6, read as the reverse complement.
GTTTCTTTCCTCACCCTCAGTGACTGCTTTTCTTCAACAGCTGATTCTGCTGCTCTCTGCAGTGTTTGAGAAGTCTCTGCTCTTACACTCAAAGACTTTTGTTTGCTTTTTAATTCTAAATATAACTGGAAGAGAAAATGGACCCAATCAAGATCCCTACACCATATCGTTTTACAACAGCTTTTCTAGTTTTAAATATCTATGAATATTTAAATATTATTAAATGTATTCATTATATTAAATAGGAAATATTGAAGTCTACTTTTAAATATCCTATGAAGTAACTGTTGTTTCTTTTTTGCTTTACAAAGGAGCCTTAGTGAGCTTCATAGTTTTCAGTTGGTTTATAATGCAACTGACTGCATGCAAACTGATTTTACTTCAGCGATCCCAGAAGCTTGGGTTGTGGAGGAGGGAGGGGTCTCCAGATCTATGCATATAACACGAACTTAGTAGTTGTACTGAAAGGCTCTGACTTTTCCCTTGGCCTGCAGGTGCCCAGTGAGTAAGGAAAACAGGCCATGTAGTCTCTTCACAGCAATAGAATAGTGACTAAGACACTGATGCCAAAAACCGAAGTTGACCTCCTACACACAGGTAGTCACTTTATAGTGGGCATAACTTCTGAGGCTCTGTAAAACCAGATTTGAGATAGTGACCTACTAGGCCACAGTGTGACAAAGGCTTATCTCCTGCCCAATTCTCCCCCTATTTAAAGTTAAAGCTCACGTCAGTAACTCTCAGAACAGGGCTGCGTGTTCTGCCCCATATCCCCATATGGCTGTAACAAAGAACGAAATACCCATTCTTCCACGTCATAACTTTTTTCATATTTTCTATGGGGAAAGTACTATGCCTGGTTTGCCTCTCCAAGATGGAGCTGCTGCCTGGACTCTGATCCCAGCAACATATATGCATTGGAACTGACATAAATGAGAGTGCACAGTGGGTGCTCAGAGCCCCAGAATTGCAACAGCACTTCCAAGACCCTCCAGGCTTGAGGCTGATAAATCTCTTAGGCAGCCTTGTTTTCACAGTAGCTATTACTTGCTCTTCTGCAAGGTGCCTTCACTCCCTTATAAACTGTATAATAAATAGCACAGAGTGATAAACAAAAGCCCTGAACTCTTTACCAACCCCCACCCCCTTTTGTTTTCATGTCCATGTGTACAGGCTTAGCCTGTAACCATGATAGGGCCAGTGTCTCTGAAGAAGATCGGGAGAAGGTAAAGGGGGAGGAGGAGGTGGGATCAGAGGAGAAGGCCTTGCCTTGTGTAAGTGGGTCAGAGGGAAGGGGTTGGAGTGCAGAAATATTCCAGATCACAAGAAATATCTGCTTTGGGGAGGAGGGAGAGTTGTGTCTGAGGTCTGAAAGAAATCAGCAAGTGTGTGTGTGAGAGAGACATCCTGACAGTGATCCCAAATCCATTTTCTATTGTCAATGAACAGAAGAAAAACCATTTTGGAACATTAGTGCCTTATATTTTACAAAGGTTCTGTGTTGTGACTTTGTTGTGCCTGTTTTCATGAACCCCAAATGACCACCAAGGAGCTGATTCTAATGCAATCACGTTAAGGACTTTATTTCAAGCTCGAACTTGGGACACACCAGGCTCTCTCTCTCTGATACAGCAGAATGGGAGAGTGAAGCCCTGAGCTCTCAGCAGGACAAGGTTTTATAGGAAGCAAGTAAAGGAGACTTTAGCCTGATATACATCTGATGGGGCGGGGGGGGGGGGGGGAGGGGGCATTACAGAACTTTGTTGCCCTTTAACAGAATTGGCTGGTGCTGGGAGCCAAACCATAAACTTAGCTTCTGCTTTCCTCCTGATTGGTAGTTGTTAGGAAGTAGGATGCCAGGGGCAGGCTAGTAACCTAGAAACTAGTGCCAGGCTCCAACCTGTTGGCAAGTAACCTGGAAAGTGGTGTTAGGTGCTGGCTTGTTGGTTAACTGGAGTTCAACCTTAGGTCAGGTTCTCTAAGTGTAGTATGAACCCAATATCTGGTCTCAACTTCAAAGGGGGTGACAATGACCAAAGTCTGGTTATAGGGAGCAGGACTAAGCCCTGTTAGAACCTGGGTCATTCTGCTGCTAACATTCCTAAAGTCAAAATGGTATTGCAGTCGGGGGGGGGGGGGGTGGTAATAGGGGAAGAGGAGGGAGGGAGAGAGCCCAGTCAGGCCAGAGTTCCTGTGCTCTGGGCAGGCAGACAATGGAGGACTGCGAGATGCTTTCCATAAGGCCCCAGGTGGGCATCTGGCTGTGTGAAGCCACTGACCCTGCACAGCATGGAGTAGGGCAGGGGGAGGGAAGGGGCAACCCCCCCCCCCCCCGTACCAGGTTCTCAATCTCTGGCATCCCACACTGGATACAGCAGAGATAAGAAGAGAATAGGGAACCCAGGGCGGCACTAGGCCCTGGAGATACAGGAAGAGAGGACAGGCAGAAAGAAGGGGCGCTGGGTGGTTCCCACGCAGGCAAGAGTCTTTAGTCGGGTCCATGGCTGGAGCACAGGAAGGCCTTCTGACAGGAGGTTAGAAGCGGCTCATTAGGAGAAAGCCTATTCCATCGTCCAAACACGGAAGGCCTCGATGAACAGAGACAGTCTAGGGTTTTAGAGCTTTAGAAAGGCAGGGGGAAAGAGAGAAGATAAAAGGAGAGAGAGAGAGAGAGACCAGCCATGGCCAAGAGGAGAGAGGGGAGAAGGGAAAGAGAGAAAAGGAGCTAGAGAGTAAGAAAGTTGAAAGCTCAAGAGAGAGAGGGGGGGGGGTAAAAGCTTAAAGACTAAGAGAGTGAGGAGAGTAAGAGAGAGAGAGAGAGAGAGAGCGATAAGTGGGCTGCTTATCTTGTTGTTGCTAAGTAACTTTGTGGAGGAGTCTAGCCTGAAGTTCAGAAGCTTGGGACATTGTATATATGACTGCTAGTCACATGCTTCTCCTGTGGGGACTGTGGGGACGGTGACTGCAACAGGAGCCAGGGGTCCAGGAGACATGAGAGAATGCCTTCCGTCCCATGTAGATGGAAATTACCACCTATTGGGCCCCACAGGGTTCAAGACCTCAGTTCGACTGGAGACCAGGCCGTCTGTGCATAGCCCATTGCCCCACATTGCAGAGTTTAAAAAAGCTGGGCACCACACCATGCCTTTGTCAATGGTGACTAAGTGCTGTCTTCAAAAGTGCAAGACATCTATCTGAGAAGAAGCCTCTGTGTAACTAAGGTCTCGACTCACCAAGACCAATTCCAGCCTCCTGCCCTGCCCTCTACCCCAGTCTCACATCCATTAGAACCTCACTAGGGCTCATAGACACACAGTCCAATGGTGGCTGGGACCTAATTCTGCCAGAGCAGGGATCATCCTGGAAGCCTGGGGCAAAGAAAGGACCACTCACCCCTTATGATCTTAATGGAGGAATGAAGACTCAAGAGACACTAAGGTCCTCTGTTGGCTCAAGGAATTGTAATCTCCCAAGAATCTTGTCCTGGGAAAGGAAAAGGCAGAATCCTTGTGCTAGCCATAGGAGGAACTTGTCTCCCAGGAAGAGATTTCATACAAACTGCCAAGTTGTTAGGCCACCTTTGCCAGAGAGACTGTAGCCAAAGAGAGCAGGACCACACCCTGGACAGGGATGCCTAGTTGTGTGTATGCCTTGCCCTCTATTTATTTGTCCCGTCCAGCAGGACTTAGTTATTCCGTGGGTCCAGGAGGACCGGGGCCTGCAAGAGAAATGAGCGGAGAAAGGGAAGCGAGACCAAGCAAAGAGTTGTCAAGGTCTGTTTAATGGAGGCTAAGAGCCTGGTTATAAGCACACAGTGAGAAAAAATAGGGAGGGATCGAGGGGGTATAATAAAATACAGAGAAAAGGGATGGGCATCTGGGGCAGATGCTGATTGCAGGCTTCTTGCAGCTTATCTTGGAATGTCGGCCCTAAAACAGTCCCGGGTGGCCTTCAAACGTTCTGCAGTTTATCTTGGAGTGCCACAAACAGTCCCAGGAATGAAATGGAGACATGGAGGAGGAGGTGAAGCTGGCTTTATCTAAGCAGTTCTAGGCACCAACTGAAGGAGGGACTGAAGCTGGCAGTCCCAGGCACCAGGTGGAGACAATGAAGGAAGGGGTGACATAATTCCCATCCAAGAGTCAGCTGGATCTTCAGGGTGAGAGTTGCTGTGGGTCTAGTTTCTCACAATTTGGTCGCTTACATCTCCCCCTTTTTTCTTTATTAAAGTTGGGGGGTGTCAATGAAAAGAGGGTCGGTTAAGCACCTGTCTTAGGCCTTTGTCTTGGCAAGCACCCACGTCCAGTACCGCAATAACTAGACATTTTCAGGTCCTAGGTTGGCAAGGGCCCTGTCTTAGGCAAAGGCAGGTTGCAACCACTCCCGGCATCACGTCTTATTCCTATGGCTTAATCAGGCCACTGATAGTCGTGATGGGCACCCAGGCAGTGGACCCACAATAATCCCACCATTGGGTCACCTTGCAGCCAATAGGCAGTGTGCATCTGGCTCATGGCACCACAAGATCCTGTCATTGGTAACTCCACAGTTTATGGCCCTCAGCCACTATAAGATCCAGAGGTCACCCCATCCATCATTGCCGTTTCCATAGCGCATGGAACCAAGAAGGGTTTGTTTCTGTATCGAGGGTGGAAAACTGAAGGCCAACGGCTGCCCTCTCTGCATTGTTGAAAGAGAGGTCTTCAGCCAAGTCTCGGATGTCTAGTCAATGGTAGTGAACTGCAACTGTTTTGTTTAAGGCAGAGTCAATCTGTAACTTAACAAAACTGGTTAATCTGTTAAAAGCCCAAGGGCCAAATGACAAAAGCAACAGAATGCCCATGAAGGATCCCAAAAGGCTGGGAAGCAAGGTGGAGAGCCAGGATTTGATTACACATGTCAAATAGGGGTGAGGGGGGAAGCATCTGGGGTCCCAAAAGACAGAGACCAATACCAGATATTTGGCCAAGCGTCAGCCCTTCTTTAGACTCCAGATGCCATCTCAGAAAGCAAGTATCATTGGTGGCAACCACCTCTCCTAAAAGGGCTATTCCTTCATAAAAAGGAGGCTGGGACGAATAACAATCCCTAGCAAGGGTAGAATTAGCCTCAAGAATGGCTTGTAGTGAGGCATTAATCATGGTAACAATAAGTTCTGCCGAGGAGGATGGGCCTGCAGGGAGTGTGGGTTGAAAGAAGGTAATAGGGACATCAGTATAGTCTTAGAAGCCAGGTGTGAGGTCTTTACACTCCTAGGACAAGGGCTTTCACACCCAAGTCATGGTTCTAATTAGGGAGTTCCGCTCTAGCTAACCATCTCACAAATAATGCAATACTCTAAAACCACTCTAAACCCGATCTACTTCCTAAACCATTGTAAATTCCTGTATATGGGAGCGACTTGGCTTTTATTCTAAGTGATAGTGTGGTGGGACTTTCTGCTAATAAGAAACGTAGTCTGCCATACATAAATATAATAAGAATTCTAAACTTCCGTTGCTAAGCTTGCCCTGAGATTTCTAACACTAAGTAGTAGACAGTAAAGCCTGATTCCTTCCATATCTCTCTTAAAATACTAGAGGCAATTCTGAAGGTCACTGAATAGGCAGCATTCTTCTAATATCTGAAATTTCTGCCTTTGTAGCCTTAATATTTGCTATATCCTGCCCTATTGCTGAGACTACTACTTTTAAGGCATTAACCTTTGCCTCCAATTTTTTATCTATAATAAGTTGCTCTGACAAAGCTATGGAAATATTCTTATGCATAGCATTAACAAAATGAGCAGTATGCAACTGCTGATCTAAAGTTGTGGTAGATATTGAAGTTAAAATTGCAATTAAAGCAGTAAATCCTAAAATTGCTCATTTGACCTTTTCCAAGTTTGCATTCCCAGATTTTTAAACCAACGATCATTTCCTAACTCTAACAGGCAGCAAAACATAAGCAGGTCTCTTTAACAAAATCGTAACAGCAGACTCCTTATCTAAATTAGGATCTACACAATTAGTTAATTGACAAGAATTACAATGAATATGAAAAGACTTGTCAAGATCAGTGATCTTAACTCTTAAAATTATCTAACAATATAGCATATAGGTAAGGTACACAAGCTTTCACAGCTATAGGGGAGTTGGCCTGAATGGCCAAAAACAGTGTCTCTGATGAAATCTTGTCAAATACACTGTAGCAGTCCCTCTGCCTCACGAGTCATCATTTTTAGTTGCCCCCAAGTTGACACCAGGTCGGCTCTCCTTGCTGTAGCCCATGGCGAAGATAGGAAGAGTTTCTTCATTTTGTTTGCAAGTGGCTGCTCTTCCTGATTCCTCTTTCTGTGCACTCAACACAGCTTTCCTGTCACCACTGGCAGGGCATTCAGGAACTCACAGGTCAGACTGTCACACGAATCATTCTGGAAGCTAGCATGCTTCTGCAGCATTCTGTGGGAAAAACAGAAACACCCCCTCTCTCCCCCATATTAACTTTCTGTTCAGGATCATGCCATGGGCCAATAAGTGGATCCTTTTGATCTCACCTAGACATAATTATGTCTAGTTTTAAGATACTATGAGACATTTAGTAAGTTCTTAGACATCCAAATTTCAAAATTCTTAAAAATAAAAGTATGATTTAGATAATGAGCATGGGGGTATAATCATTCTTGGTTTTTTAAGAAGATAGAGTTTTTAAAGTTCCACAATACCCTGTCTTTGAGAATTAATAAATTGCTGACAAAACATTTCAAATGCTTGACTGTTATAATCAGTATTAATATAACATGGGCAATGACTAATTACACTTTCAATTGTTTCTCTTGAAGAGCAGTTGTAACTAGAATGCTTGAAAATAGTCACATGTGCATAATTTATTTATTTATTAATCAGAAATAAGAGCATTCATTTGCAGCAATTGATTAAGTATAGGTCCTCAAGAATTAACACCATTATGTGGAAACAGGGAGGAACTGAGGACACCAAGAGCAATTTTTTTTTACAATTTGACATGCACATTCTCCAAAATAACAAAATATTATCTTAAACCATTACTATTTTGAATATATAAAGAATGAGATTATATAGCCAATTTTTTTAAAGTACGATGAGCACGTTCAACTATTCCTTATCCCATGGGGTTATAAGGAATTCCAGTTTTATGTTTGATGCCAAATTCTTTACAAAATGAAGTAAAATTCTTGCTAGAATAGGATGCCCCATTATCTGTCTTAATAAGTTTAGGCAATCCTATGGCACTAAAGGCTTGTAGGCAATGATCAATTACATTTGTAGAGGCCTCTCCTGTACGCAGAGAAGCAAAAGGAGATCCTGAACAAGTGTCAATACAAACATGCATATATTTTAATTTTCCAGATTCCACATAATGAGTTACATCCATTTGCCAAATATGATTAGGCATAAGACCTCATGGATTAACTCCTAAATGTGGCACTGGAGATAATGTAATACATTTAGGACAATGTTTTACAGTATCTGTCTCTTTGCCAAAATAAGTTAGTGCATGCTTCTTTCCAAAGATAATCATCTGAGGTACTGATTCATAATATGTCAAGATATTACATTTAGGAGAAATCCTCGAATGCATCCACATTAGAGGAGACTTTTGCCATAACAATCCTGTAGGCATGTAAAGGCAAAGAGTAATCTATATAAGTGACAAATTGCTCTTCAATAACTTTCTCCACTTGTTGTAAGGCCAGCAATCCTTCTGAGGTTAAAGATCTAGGGTAGGTTGGATCAGAACTCCCTTTAAGAATATCAAACAAAGGTTTCAACTCCCTTGTAGTATGCTTTAAATAGGGGCGAAGCCAATTAATATCACCTAAAATTTTTTGAAAATCATTCAAAGTCCTTAAGTTGTCTCTGCGAATAACTGTCTTCTAGGGAAAAACAGCTTGATTAGTAAGTCTAAAACACAAATAATTATAAGCATCCTGAGTTTGTATCTTTTCAGGAGCTATCTGTAATCCTTAACAGTTAAAGCTTTATGTAAACCTCTAAGACACAAAAGCAAATCCTGGGGGGGGGGGTAGGGGGGTCTTTTCCAAGCAACCCAGGACAATTTCTTAACTGTCCAAAAACAGTATTCTTAAAGGAACAGTATTTTTACTTATTGGTAATATATGCATAAGCAATTGCAAATTTGAGAATTAATAGCATCTGAGGGGGCGAACAATCTTAAGCAATTGTAAGCTCTGAGATATAATATTGACTATTAATATACAAATTAAAGTTTGATTGTTCAACATTTTAAAACACCATCTACAGCACACAATTTAATTATCTGTGCTGAAGCAGGAGAAAACTCAAAAGAATAAACGTGTGATCTAATTCACATATACTTTTCTCCCATAGAAAGGCTGTTGTTAAACACAGTAAATGGGATGCATGCATGCATGCATGAATTTATAGAAGATATAGAAGCATGCATTAAAAACAATTTTTAACTTATCTTTAGGATAGTGATTATCAATTTTATTTAAAATGATGGTATGTAATAGGTCAAATATTAATATTCTGTAATAACCAAATTAATGGCTGTTTGGAACAAGGGACAGACACTTAGTCAGGTTCTTAAGACACAATTTTTGTTATAGTTTTTCTAAAATATATGAATTTATCTTACAATTCTTTATTAGCACCACAGTGGCCTTAATAGGGTATCAAATCTTTGCTTTGAGGTGAAGAAGGATGATTTTACAACAAATTTTCTCTTGCCAAAGATTTGTTGTGGGCACATAAATAAAATGAGCAGGTGATTATAATTGATAACAATTATAAAATCTTTCTTTATTTTCTGCAAAGCCTAATATCTAAAACCCTAAGTGTTAAAAAGATATTGCCTCTGAATCTTTTCTGGAGCAACAGCTACACCAGAACTTAAAAACTCCTTGGGTGAGAGCAAGGATTTAAAGTAAACTTCCCTTGAGAGGCATTAGCTAATAAAAAAATACTTTCCACTTAGAAAACAATATACACTGAAAGATTCAAACTCTTAGCTTCTTGTATTGAAGCAGAGACTCTAAAGATTTAAAGTAGGCAAGTCAAATCAAAACGTCCTGATAAATTCCACAGCCTGATTGACCTTTTATAAACTTTGAATTTAAACTTTACTAGAACAACATCTGGCTAGGTCTGCAACAAGGCTCTTTTAACTAAAAGGGATCCCCACCCCCACCCCGAAGGCAGGGAGAGGTGAGGTCCCAAGAACTTCCCTAGTCACATTTGAGGAAACAAATGAAATGCCACACAAGCCTAGCTGAGGCTGCTCCAAGCTGAGCTCCATGTTGACCCAAACGCAAACATTTCTCAATCTGAGCACTCTGCTGGAGTCCTGGCCCAAAGATTATCCCTATTTTGAAGTATCTTTAAAGACCTGTTTTCCTGGGTTCACTCATGCCACATGTTGTTTAGAATGACTCCAACTCTGAGTTACCAATTTTAAGCTAACTTTCTGATACAAGCAAAAGGCTGCCTGCCCCTTTAAGAGCTGCCTTTGCAATTGGCTCCCAGCAGAGCTTCTCCAGCCACACTAGCACTTCTCTAGATTTTCACATGGGCTTCTCCAACCACACTAGCACTTCTCTAAATTTTCACAAAGCTCTAAACACATACACAAAACACACAAAACAAAAACTAACAGATCCAGACACATGCAACCCTTTCTTGTCCTCCACAAGGCAAAAGAATTAGAAGGGTAAGCTTCCATTTCATAAACAAAACTTGGTCCTTCTGACTGATCTCCAGAGACTACCAGACATCTCTGGCTCTCCCCACTTCCCAGGGCGTCCCGTCCCCGAGGGTGGCAGTCTGTGATGACCACAGTCCTTCGGCGTAAGCCCCCGAAAGGACAGCTGCAAATACCAAGTGCACATTTCAGAAAACCCTATCATCTAAAAACACCAGAGAAACCAAACTCAGGTGGATCCAAACTCAGACTGCGCCGTGCTTCAGAAACAAAGGACAAGACACAGACAAACAAACAAACAAACACAACAAACACATGTCACCGGCAGGCACGCATACATTCTAGAGGGGATCCCCATGCCTCCAATTTGGTTCTCCAGGTGGAGACAATGAAAGAGTGGGTGACATAATTCCCTTCAAAAGGTCAGCCGGATCTTCAGGGTGAGAATTGCTGTGGGTCTAGTTTCCCACAGTTTGGTCTCTCACACTTATTCCTAAATTTCATGTCAGTACCCCATAATCAGACTGAGTGAAGTGAGGGTATCACTGTGTTTCTTTTTAATATGGTCTTGATGAATAAAATCCCTTCTGCTTCTTTCCATTACTTGTTTTGTTTTGTTTTTTAATTGCCCCAGCTGGGATGCCCTAGCATATCAGGGTTTCCAGTGCCCAGGCCTTGACACTAATAACACTGATGACATCCTGACCAAAATTACAAGAACCTTGAATAGGAACTTCAATGACATTTAATTTAATACTCACCAGTGGGTTGGATTCATATTTCAACTCAAAAAGGTCACCTACTTCCTGACCAAATTTACAATGAGAGAAAGCAAGTTATTTTGGTGTTTCCCATTAATGAGGTCAAGAATCAGAGCCAGACACATGTTACAGTTTCAATTGTGTATCACCTTGCCTAAGATAAGCTGTCCTTCAACCTCTTCATGGAACTTGGATAGTGTTCCTTTTAGAGACCAGGGCATCTATTCTTATTTGTAGTTGTTTAATGCTTCTCTTAACTCTCTGAGTACTCGCTGGTCCATTAGTCTGGTTCCAGTAAGAGATAAGTTCCTGGTTTGAGGCAGCTTGCTTCTCCCTTTGTGGCTATGTGATGACCTTTCAATTTTGAAGCGAGATAACTACAAGTTGCTGGAGGTTATAAACTCTCAACACCCACCCGCAGTGATGCACTTCCTCCAGACTGGCTGTATCAATTCCCCAAATAGTACCATCAACATGGAACTACATGTTCAAATACCAGAGCCTATGGAGGACTATTTTCGTTCAAACTACCACAGCATGATCAGCGTGCAGAAGGAAGTTTTAGCTGAAAATAAAGGAATAGACACTTTAGGAGTACATTCCTATAAGAATCCATTCTCAGAAGTACCTGTCTTGCTCAGTGTCTCACAGTCAGGCTTCCTGGAGTATGGTACCCTATGACACAGAAACCTATGATTCTTCCCTTGTTTCTATGGTGATAGGCAAGGAAGGAAGGCAGTAAGTCATTATAGGGTTGGAATGTATGAGAATTGAGTGAATG